>NW_027526407.1:146273335-146749343 GCF_048455015.1 Haemaphysalis longicornis
GCCTCGTCGTGTGGAGTTTGAGAAAACCAGACGCCTACGTTCCCATAGAACACGTAACTGACTGCGGAGGCGTTGCATTCATGTTCACTTTTTATTCTTGCCGATCTGCGGTCTAGATATACTGCATATGCTATGCGAGCATCAACCGGTGAACGAACTTCACACGGGTGCGCTCGCTCAACTGTTGCGCAACATGCCTTGCGCATCGCGGACGCGCCACAGTGAATTGCGAATGCGCTTCTAGCAGCGTACAAGGAGCAACCATTGACGGATGGAGTGGAAGGAATTCATTTGGCTCGACGGTGTACGCAGCGTGCAGGGCGAAAGAGAAGCGCGATCAGACTGCGTTGTAACTGTTAGCCGTGCTCGCGCTCTGTGGTGGGGCAACCTGTTTTTCGGCCGCAGGACATTGAACCTTGCGCAATGGAAGCACGTTGATGCTCGCGATTAGTGTACGGCACACGGAAAATATGCGCGGCCAGTGGACTTGCTGCATGCGCCAACCGTATGCTTGCAGGATTAAACTAAATGAAATCAAACGCAAGAAAGTTGCGTCTAACTTAGGCGTGCACGCTTCTGTTTCGTTTATGTGCCGACGTGAGGGAGAAATTTTCTTCGCGGATTCCTGTATCTTTGATCTGCGGTGAATGGAAATACGTGCTTGGAGACACAGCGGTCGTTTTTGGGTCAGCTGAAAGCAAAAGTGGGGTCCACCCATCCGTCCGTCCGTCTGTCCGTCCGTCCGTCCGTCCGTCCGTCCGTCTGTCTGTCTGTCTGTCTGTCTGCCACCCCAAACATTGAGAAATTTTACTGATGAGTCTCTTGGCTAGTTGTTCGTTAATCCACAAGTAATTAATGGGTCACTGCTTACAACAACAACACCAGCCTGTCTACACTTACTGCAGGGCAAAGTCCTCTCCCATTAATCTCAAATTACCCCGGTCCTGCGCAAACTGCGACCAATTTCTCATCTGCCCATCTAACTTTCTGCCACCCCCTGCCACGCTTTCCTTAAGGGTAACAGAGTTGATCCCTAGAGAAGCGAGAGAGAGAACAAACTTTATTTTCCGCAGGACCTAAGTCCAGGTCCTAATTTGAAAGGTCAATTCACCGGATCCGCGTAGTACTCCAGAGTGTGCTTGGCTTCCTGGATGTTTACTGTCGGCGGGGGAGACAGCCAGAGCTCCCAGGAGGAGATGTCACTGCTTAACCTACCACGAAAACTAATTAGTGACCTGTGGTTCTCCCCAGGGCCCCGGGTGGATCACGTGACCCCAAGAAAAGGACAAAAAGTGAGTTAGATAAATGGGAAGGGGAAACAGGCAGAGAGAAATAGGGGAGTAATGAAGGGAAAACGGGGAAGGCGAAAATAGCGGCAGGGTGAACAGTAGGAGGGGACTAGAGGGCGGGAAGGATAAGAAGGGTAGAAATAAATTATTAAATGATGTTAGGGGAGGATTGGAGGAGGAAATAAAATGTTTGTGAAATTTAGTGTAGAACGTAACGACGTGCCAAGCAACGCGAAACTCATTGTGCTACCACCAGCGGGTGCCGGTTGGCGCCAGTATTCTGTAAATATTACTGGGGGTGCCACAAAACCCGTGGAAGAAAAAGTGGATATGTGCGTGTTTTGAAAAATAATAGACCCCAAACCAGTTTCTACAGTTCGCATCGCAACGTTACATACAACGGAGTGGACGCTTCACTGTTCCCTACAATCCAACCACACCAAAACGTCCAACTCACCGTGTCGTTCTACGGCGACCCGGTGGAGGACAGCTACGCTAGGCATTGGAGTTTTTTGGTTGCACTCCTCAAGCGGGGGGAACGAAAAGACCTACGAAAGTCCCTATCGCCTATCGCAGCTTTTCTTCAACGCGCCACCCTAGAACGTCACGGTGAGTTGGTCGCGTTGACGCGGGTGAATTGTTAAACATTAAGTAGCAGCTACTGCTTTGGTCGAAACCTTCGAAATAAGCTGTAATCGTAACGAGAAAGTAGCGAAAAAAGGCAGCATAGGTGCAAGTGTTTTTAAACACGATAGTCTGTCTTGGGATACTAACCCAGAAATTTTGTTCTGCCCGTCTACCTGCACGTCTGTCCCTCAATTGAGCCATCCTGCCAAAAGTAGAAGAATCCCTGAACCTGAAGTTGACACGTTTCCACATCACTACATATGGAAACGTACTTCACACTTGTCTACAATCAAGAGCAAAAAGAAAACATTAGGCATATTGGAGGCACTACATCAATGCACAACCGGCACTCGCAGTGTTCTTTTAATTGAAAATAAAGGAGTGCTTCATATCTGCGATAGAAATAAAAGAATTAAAACCATTCCACTAAACGCGAAAGCTGTCGGAAGTGCAGAGCATTGATTCGACATAATGGGCTCTAGCGTCGTTATCCGTTCACTGCTACCACCCAATGGAATTCAAATTTCCCGCCTCTGCAATGCTCGCGCGCCCGCCTCCTGAAACTGCGCCAATAGGAGTTCTGTTCTTTGCTCGCCTACCTATCCCTCTATCACCCCCTTTCTCCTCTCTAATCTTTATGTCCCCCTCCTTCTCCTCCCCCCCGCACTGGGTTGTATGCAGGTGAGCCCCCTGTTGGGCTCAATAATATCCCCAGTGCACTTCCTTTTCCTTTTCACCCGAATCACCTAAGAAGGAGAAGAAGAATTGAAGAGCACTTCAGGGGTTCGCCTTGTCGTCATAGCTCGCTCGCTGGACCCAGGTATAGCCACACGGCTTTCCTTCGTCGCGGCGTAACCCAAAGACTTCGAAAGCCAAGCGGTGTATATAAGCGTTCGAAACTCGCGAACCGCAGGCGCTTGTCATACACCTTCTTGTTGTTTAGCGCAGAGAAAACTGTAAGTACATTTGAGGCAAAATATACGTAATTAACCGGCAGCGCCCACGGCCATTTAGTTAGGAACGCTCGTTGGGTTGGTTTTTACGACAGTAAGCGAAAAAAAGTGGCACTGCAACGCCAGTGCACACGGGAGAAAAAGTAAGCACGAAAAGAACAGAACTCCCGCTGGCACAGTTTCAGTCTAGGGGCGCGCGAGCACGGTGAAGGCAGGACATTTGAATTGCATTGGGTGGTAGCAGTCAGCGGATAACGGCGCTACAACCCATTATGACGAATCACTGCACTACACTTCAGACCGCTTTCACGTTAAATGGAACGGCTTTAATCTTTGTCCATGCTTTTCCTGCCGCACGTGTCGGCGTTGCACTGCCACTTTTTTTCGCTTACTATATATATAGTAAAAACCAACCCAACGAGCGTTCCTAACTAAATGAACGCGGGAGCTGACGGTTAATTACGTATATTTTACGTGAAATGTACCTGCAGTTTTCTTAGCGCTAAACAACGGGGATATGTATGACAAGCGCCAGCGGTTCGAGAATTTCGAACGGTTATGTCTATTTAAACCGCTTGTTTTTCTAAGCCTCTGCGGGACGCCGTACGATGGAACGCCGGGCTCCACTTTGGTCCATTATATCGCGGCACCGTCTGATTCCGGCAGTCGCTTGACATCGAGCGTTAGAGCGAGCTACGGCGACAAGGCGAGCCCCTAAAGTGCTCGGCGCTTAAAATATGCTTTGAAAACACCATTTTGATCCGAGAATGCAAACAGGATTCACGCGAGCCTGGACCTCGTGGCAGTGCTCCAAGTTCAACAGTAACAAGTGCGTCCAGTAGTGCGCGAGCAGTGGAACGCGGGAAAATTGATTTGACCTTAGTGTGATTATTGTGGTAGGATCGGAATGGTTGGGAAGAGCTTGAGATCTGGGCTGGGCAGAGAACAGATGCATTTAGAAGAACTGCGAACTGGGCTTTTTGGTAAATGTTCATGGTGAGAAAAGCGCTACGACGACGAGGACAAGAAAGTACACTAGACAAAGTGCTTTTAGTAACTCGAAATTTATTACGGGGAAACATACATATATACATGGTGTAAACGCCACCGTCATGTTGTTGTTGTAAACTTCATTAGAAACGAAGGCCAAAGGCCAGGTGGGGGGGGGGGGAGGGAATGGGGAGGACGGAGCACTGTTCTTATGATGCCGGCTTCAAGCGTCATAACATCCAAATTTACAATCTACCATCCGACAAGATTACGGCGCACCAAAAACCAAACATTCATACATAATCAAACCACACGTGTTCTGACAAGAACAAAACGCAACGCATTTTATCAACCCTGATTCAAAAAGACATACTCCGTGTCAGACTGCAAGACCCATGGTTGGTAGCACATTCATTCTCTTCTTTCTTTATACGGAAGGCTTCTATTATTTCTCTTGTTAACCGTTCTTTGTGTTTATCAACAATTAACGTGTCACGCAGTTCAGGGTGGCACTTGCAGTCTCTGAAAGAAACGGCTAAATGTGAATACGGTGACCCTTTGAGCGAGCTCTGATGTTCGCGAATATTCCATGTATATATGTATGTTTTCCCGTAATAAATTTTCAGGTGCTAGTAGCGCTTCGTCCCGTGTACTTGCTTGACCTCGTCTTCGTAGCGCTTTCCGCATGCATGAACAGAGGCAATAGCGTGGCAGAGGACACAGACGACTCATGTTTCGACGACATTTTCAGCGAAGAAAGCAGATACGCGGCATTTGTTTACTGCGCACCAACATAAAGGAGAAACATCATCAAATTTCTATTCAACGCTTTCAACCTTGAAGTTTAGCCTGATTACCAAAGTTACAGCCTTCAAAACGTCCGCCGGATATTAGCCAACAAAATTCGTCACAGAGTTATGCCGCTCCTGAAAATGAGATTTTGGCATTGCAATCGCTACCGATAAAGCAGTGTTTGAATTGCCAACTGCAGCTTAATGACAACAAATATTGTTTTGTGCAGTTTTTCTAATGGCATCTTTCCGTCTTCGGAGATCGTTTCGAAGAGGCAACAACAGCGTCCCCTAATGCCATTGGGGTTTTGATTTTGTACCGCAGTAAGGTATCACTTTTCGGGCATTAAACTGCATGGTTTCCTTTGCCATATCTAATATTCTAAACCACATCCAAATCCCAATTATTTTTGGATGATACGCCAGGGTCAAACAAAACGACGTGTGTCACCCATCGCACCAGCGAAGAACGACTACGTCTCTTGTATTATGGATGAACGCCGTTCAAGGATGATGGCACGCCCAGAGGAGAAATTTGCTGGGCTGGCATGAATTTTATCACCCCATGAAATATGTACGTCCTTGCAAATAATGGCACAGAATTAAAGGTTCGGTTGGCAAGACTCAAGGGAGGATTTCGGATAATTATGTAAAGCGTGTCGGTTGGGGAGGGTTAGTGCCTATCCGGCGTAGTTGGCACTTTGGCAGTGCACAGGGACCTAAGATGGCAGCCACACCATTAAATAAGACCGGTAAATTTCTCAAAAAAAGTTTGATGCAGCTTTTTGTATCACCCTTGGAAATTATTCAGCGGGGCTCTACGAATATCTAGACAGTGCTAAACCAAATCTTTGCGAACAAAAATGTTATGACATCTCATTAGTAATTACATCAAGTTCGAAAGCCCCCTCACTGCTATGTGGGCGGTGGGTGCTTTTTTTATACCGTTTATTTACCACATCTACTCTCAAATAGTCAGCCCCATCACCATAATCATCACAATAAAATGATGACATCACACTAACAGTGTAATAAAAAAGTGAGGCTTGCCCAATAAGGCTTCCCAAGAGCAAGAAGAATAAATGTACCGCAAGCATATTTACCAATGACCCGCTGCGGTGGCTAAGTTAAGGCCCAAATTTTAAAACCTTCCTTACCTTACTAAGGTCGCCTTAGAACTCGCAAGGAGGGCTTAGTTCAATTTTGGAACGTTCCCTACTGAGGCGTCCTTACGAAACGCTCCCTTGATGTCTCTTTACTGCAAGGTCGCTCGCGGGCTACCTTGATGCGACCTTACCCCGCTCTTTCAACTGGACGCACACTTCGCAGCACTTTGCACACGCCGTGTTAGGCCGCGCGGAACGCTGGGAGCTCCGTTCGGCGGTGCTGCGGGAGGAACACGACGGCTATGGCGTCCGAGTTTATTGCTTCGTACGACAGCTGGGCGCACTTTGCACAGTTTTGCCTGCGGGTTTTCAACTTCATGTGCGGCGCCGTGTACAGATAGCCGTCGATCACGATGAGGCAGCCGCGAGACCGCCTCAACCCGATGGAGCTGTACAGCGACGTCGAGTTTTCATTCCACTACCGTTTCTCCAAGGGAGCAGTGATGAAAATGCTGGAGGAACTCCGCCTGTGCGAGAACTCAGACAGAAGGGGAGCCCCACTTCCGCCGCTGCTCAAGTTACTAGGCAGTTCCCCAAGACGTTAGGGGAACCCAAACGCAACGCACCCGCGTGCGGCGATTCCCCTACAGCCCACAACCGGCTTGCGTTGCTCGGGTTGGCTCGGGTGTTGGGAACTTTAGGCTTAGCATCGGGGGGGATATTTGATCGCCGCTATCTGTGCAACTGCGAATGACAATCCCTAACGCAACTTTTCACCACACTATCATCCCCTTTCTCGCATGTAAAAGTTTATTTCAGCTATAATTGCCGTTTGAGCGATCGGTGACCAAGACATCTGCCGTAGCCTGTTTAGATGCTTCCGCGCAGATAGCGCCATCTTTGGGCCGCTCGGTGCACCGCGCGCCGCGATGACCGGTCGGACCAGCGAACCTCCACGCCCGGTGAGCGTAGTGTTAGCATCGCGGCAGATACCTGAGCGCCGTTTTTAAATAAGCGCTGATAACAATCCCTAGCACAAGTTTTTATTGCACTAACACCTACTTTCTCGCATGTGGAACTTCTTTTGACGGTTGACGGTGGTCGCGACCTCGTCAATGTTTCGCAGCCACGGTCAGCAATGTGCTCTGGGAAGTTACGCAGGCGGTCTGCTTGCGCCTCTTCCCAAAGCAGGTGCGGCTGCCAAACGCAACGAAGAGGAATTTACATTCCGCGGGCGCATGTTGGGCATGCTGCTGTATTCGTCGCAAAGCCGCTTCCACACTTTAGGTTTCGCTTGCAGCTACACAGCGTTGCTCTTCTTGCACTCCACAAGGGTTTTGTATTTTCGCGCCAATTCTTGGAGAAGTTTTTTTTTTTTCTTCAGTGTAATCCATTTTCCCGGGCATGGTGCTACTGGCGCTACGCTCGCACAAAACGTTGGCTGGCACGTTCCGACGCTAAATGCGATGTTGACAAAAATCAACGTGAGACTGTTGCCAGACTAGATTTTACTTACCACCAACTGTAGTAAACGACCGGTACATCTTGTTTCATGAACTGCGCAATGAGCAAACATTAAATATATATGCCCGTATAAATGTTAAACACGACAAATTGCATGCCTATCACGGCTAATAAAGGAACATTTTAAGAACAAATTGCGCTTACCCTCGCACCCATGTGCACGAGTGGCTTCCTTGACGGGAGTAAGGGCGCCCTTTGGTAAGAGAGGTTGAGGGAGGCTTAAAAATGAGGATCGGAGCTGCAAGATCGCCTCACTGTAAGGGAGCATGAAGGGCTCCTTCAGTAAGGTGAGAAAATGGGGTAAGGTAGGGAAGGTTTTAAAAGTCGGCCCTAAGGCGTTGTGCTGCTGATCCCAAAGACGCGGGTTCGATTCTCAGCCTAGGCGGCTGCTTTTCTGATAGAGGCGAAAAGCGAAAACCCCCGTGTGTTCGAGTTTTCGGCGCACGTTAGAGATCCCCAGGTGGTCAAAATTATTCCGGAGCCGTCCACTACGGTGCACCACATCACCTGTGTAGCGTCGGGTCGTTAAAAAATTCACTAATGAATGTGAAATAATACAGAGCTGGCTGATAATTATATTACCTGGGAGTCGTCATTATATTGTAGGTTAAGTTGTGGTTATTATGGCATATGAAGCATAAAGTGCAATGCCTGCCAATGTTCAATAATAGCGTTACCTTCGCGTAGCCATCCGTCCATGTTATTATGTCCTCTTTGCTTTAGGTACCAAGGTAAACAGTGTTCCAAATATTTTTCACAAATTGTAGAAAGGGACAGACGAACCCAGCTACACGTTTTTTTTTCATCGCGCACGTCGGAGAAAATTTTCACCGTCGATTTGCGTACGGAGTGTTAGAAGAACAGAGAAATACAGAGCGCGTGTCGGCGCGTCGCTGCCTGCGCAACGCTGCCCAACACTCCTAGGGAGACGTCACGTCGAATGCGTCGCCAGCTGCCTCTGCCTATGCACCAGTCACACGCTGTCTTGAAGGAACCCTGCAACTCTTTTTTCAACTTTTTTCTAAATCCAAAGCGGTTTAAGAACGTAGTCAAGCCATAAATCGAGTACTTGAAATTACCTGAAAGTACCTCAGCCAGGAATTGCTATGCCTATCAGAAAACATAGAAACTTGCTCGAAAGACCTTTCTCTCTTTCGCAGTCATGGCGTTCTTCGGCAGCCGGAATTACGTCATTACAGTGGTGTAGCGGTTATTGGCCGGCTTTCCTTCAGTTGCAGGAATGGACGCGCTCGATAGTCACTTAAAACATCATGCACCCCTTCGTCTAACGATGACGATTGTTGAACACGAAGCTTACTCGTGACAGATTCTTTCGTTGTCGTCTGAGTTTGGACTGAGCTTCAACCGTGTCGTAATGCAGCGATCGGATAGATGCCGGCTTCATAACGCGATGAACCCAGGGTAGAATACGGCCACTGAAGCGTTTTTTCTTTCATTTAACCCACGATCATTTATCATCGGCAGAGAAAGCTGGCTCTCCTGCAAAACGTTTTCGTTACAGACGCTGTTCATGAGAGCGCTAAAGCTTCGCTTTAAAGGAAAGCCGCAAAAGCAAATCAGAAACGGAAAGCGGATAGTTTTGCTGCGACGAGCAACTCACGCAGTGCAGCTCCGTACTGGCGATAACCGTAGCTGTTGCAGTGCTTCCAGGCGCGAAGGAAAGAGTAAAACAATTTGTCAGAAGCGTTTAAAACCCTCTTTCGCGGTTGCCGTGAGTGTCGTCACCTTGTACGCGTTGTAAAAGGGAGAGTGAAACCCATGCAGGGCTGAAAGAGAGGGAGGGGGTAAATTAAAATGAAGCCGACGACATTTTGGTATTTGCGGCCAAATATGCTGTGGCAGGCAACCAAGGCCGCTGCTAAAACGAGCAAAGTGAAGCGGTTAGAGCTGAAAGCCCGATTGGCAAGGTTTACAATGCGCGTGCGAGAAATGCCGTGTAGCTGACTTGAAAACAGAAAGGCCTTGAAGCCATAATAAATCTTTGTTCTTAAAAGAACCAACCTTTCGTAACTTAAAGACTCTACAACGCTTCCGAAAAACAATTTCACTCTTTTCTTCGGGTCTGAAAGCACTATAAAAGCTTTCCTTATCCCTAGCACGAAGCGGCACTGCGCGATCTTCTCGTTGCATCAGATCCGCCTTCCTTTTATGCTTTGCCTTTTGGGTGATTTTCTTAAAGTGGCTACCGAATGAGCTTATTGCTGCAACTTGAGGAAAGCCGGCCAACAGCCGCTACACCGTTGTTACGACGTAATTCCTGCTATCGAAGAACGCCAATACCTGGGAACAGAGAAAAAATTCTTTTGAGCAAACGTATAAGTTATATGGGCAAATTTTCTGGCTTATATGCATCCTGACCCCTATTTTAAGTACTGCTTCTGCTTGTTGGCCAAGCGTGGAAGTCTTTAAGATTTGGAGAAAAGTTGAAAAAAGTTGTGCAGGGCCTCTTTAATAAACTAAAGTCCAGCCACAAACGACGTTTTTTCGGCAAGAAAACGCAAGAAATATTGAAACAAAAATTCGAATTTTGCGTGCCATGCCATGTGTGCTCGAGTATGTACAAGTAGCACAAAAAACGTTTTATTTAGCTGATGAAGTGGGAGTGTTTCCCTATTCCAGGAAGCCATGTGATCAGCGGGACGCCATCGCTCTGAAGGCCAAGAGCATGTAGACGCCCAGATGGCTGCTAGTGATCACCAGGTTGTGTTTGCACTATTGTACCAGCACTCTAATATGATATGAGGAACCGTGCAGGGTTGTAAACAGAACTTGAATTCAGCAGGAAACTGCGTAGAGATCGAAAGATGGCGGCGGACTGGCTGACGGAAGGTGTTACTCTGCATTACACGACGTAATGATTGTTTTTCACTGGAGAGTTAGGCACGTGCGGCAGGGAAGTTCTATGTTCGGACCGCTAATATTGAACAATATTGTAACACGTTGGCAAGTAACAGGAGGTAGGGATGATGTGGTCTCCTCAGTAGCCAGGAGGGACACGGTGCAGGTTTGGCGGTCAGCAAAGTTTTGGTCCGTCACTGAGGGCCTTGTCGAGCGGCGCAAGGCGCTGATCGTGTGTCCACCAACCACCACCACCACATCAAGATTTGTCAATGTTGCTGTTTCCAGTTGCGCCAAAAAATGCAAGCCATCAAGGATATTTTAGAGCGGAGCTGTCTACCTTCAAAGCATGTATGCATTTCCCAGTTGCATTCCGAAGGGTTTAAAGAGCCGGCAAATGTCCGCGAGTAAACCACGTCCGCGCACGTAAGTCCGGTTAGTTGGAGAGAGGGGAGTGCGGCAGCAGAGGCGAAAAAAAAAACGGTGAGAGAGTGAGGGGCCGTCTCTCGACGCTGCATTAGAGCGGCGGAGTGGGAAAACGGGCGCGGTGCAGCAGCTGGGGGAACTTAGAGAGGGAGGAGAGTTGAATCAGTGGGTGTTAGGGTAATGTTCACCTGCACCACCCCGCTGGCCTAGCACAGCGACGCAATTGTCACAATTACTTGTAGCACAAAACTGTAAGGAGAACTCAGCGACGTTCTGTTGACCAGTAATAATTTCTCATTTACAACCCTTGAGAAGTTCTCAGATGCCTCCGAGTTGATTTAAACCAAATGTTCGCTCCACTCCACGACAGGGGCTTCAACAGAATTTCACGCTTTAGCCGATCTTTCTACGCATCGAACTTGAAAGAAATGTTGAATATTGGTAGAATAACTCCTGTAATTTTTGACAGTAGTTACCTATCCGTAGGCTGCATTCACGTTTTACAATTAGAACAAGCTTCTTTGTTCAACAACATTTTTCAATAATACAAAGCTTAAAATCTCAAGGCAGTTTTCAAAAGAGACGATGATTAGCATAAGGCTTGAACATGACCATGCAATGCGGTGCACAAGATAGTTTGCTCGCGGTATCAATCTGCTGAGGGTAGTATGTTCTACATCGCGTCAAAACTCAAAAACGTTAAGTTGTCGCCCATTTGTAATTCCTCCAGCCGCTGTAGGCTCATCACTTAAGATGGATGCATAACCTTGGCATTGACGCGACATAAATTCCGCCGCAACGAAAGAAATAACCCGTTCAGCCTCCACACACACTCCTCGCAGGCACATCGCAACGCACCGCAAAAAACACTCATGTGGGGCTCTTTTTCATAACCCGGCATAAGGTGGAGGTTGGGTGAAGATCTGACCATAAATGTTTAGGTTCTACAGAGGATGCTGATTCACAGCGGAATACACATTTAACCATAAAGCTTAGACTAGTTTTCGCGTAGTTAGCTTCAACACTATTACTTGCACAGATAGAGGAATGGGAAAGGAAATAACTGACGTCTGAGACGCTAAACTTAAACAATACTTTGCTTAGAGAATATGGCAACCCCTTTGGTAAAGAAGTAGTTTAGGTCTAACGCAACAACCACAAAACATACTGATGTATTAGGCCTATGAACAAGTCCAAAACGAGCATTACGAGCGACAAAAGCTGCACTGACTGTCCCTCTATGTACATGATTTGAGCAATGTATCTCAAGAAGATTGCGCCAGCATGCGCATCATTATAATCATACTCATCATCACCAGATTTATGAAGTTCATTTTTTTTCTTTTAAATCTGGCCTACCAAGCTGTGCTCATTCACCAGGCTACATAAGGCATTTCCTCTTCGAATTTCAGGAGGACTCTTCAGCACTATGTCCAACATGTGACGTAAGAGAAGCTATACAGCATGTCATCTGCATACGTTAAAAATTCACAGTTCCCAGGCAAACTCTCCGAACATCTCTGTGCATGCCGCACCACGTGGGCTTTGAACTGATGGATATTTTGGGCCCTCGGTCGGACCCACGCAAGCCCGTGCGGGCTGCCAAGGCTCTGTTCGTTTTCTTGCGGAGCACTGGCTTGGACGAAGTGTTGTGACTATACTTCCCTGACAAACTGTGTATTTCTTTGAAAATAGTGCGAATTACCTCACATTTGTATTTTATTGATTAGTTAATTATCTTTTTATTTCACAGACCTTCATGTTTTAGTTCCCTCACAAGGTGTGACAAGCTAAGCGAAGTGGCTCAGCTACCCTCGCTTTTAGCATTAAATACATTATCTGTCTATAACAATACGAGCTCCCTTAATGACAACTCACTCTGTCTCACACAACATATGCGCGGTTCGAAGAAAAGATTACACCACCCAAAGGTTGCAAGAGATTTGCCACATACTTTCATTTATTTACTAGACGGGGATGCCAAGAGCCCGAGGGCTGAGCTCTCATTGCCCTCAAAGAAAATGCAGATTTCTCCGTAAATTTCGCGTTTGGTCGGCGAGGAAAGTTAGGGAATGGCGCGTGTGGCCTGTAAGGCTGCTGAACACGTTCACCACTGAGCTGCGCAGGTGGAGGGTATCTGTTCACTTGAGGGTACCAGTCCGCCGCTTCAGTTACCCACCCAGCGACACCTACTGGTTAATTTCTAACACTCATTCTATTATATTGATCAGCTGCTAAAAAAAAAAAACAAAGAAAGTGCTTGCGTTTTCGCCGCCGCCCCTTTTCATACGGGCGATTTCCCGTGTGAGCCGGGTGGACTTCCCAAGCGTTGTAGTCCCACACTAGGGCCGAGTGCCGGGCCGTGGAGTCGCCTGTACCTATTTTACCGGTAGGTGCCCGGCGCCACCAATGCACACGAATGCACATTGTGCCTTTCACAGCCACGGTGGACGCTCAACTCGCAACCGTATGTGGCAGGACATGCCGCCAGACACTTTACCTCCCGGCAAAGGCGCAACACGGCATGATGGCCGGGGGCCCCGTCAGATGGACAAGGGTCAGGGGCCCCTCGCAAGGGTAAAGACAGCTTTCCAGGCACGGATTCCCCTTTCAAGGGTCCGCACTCGACCAGGGACGCCTGTACCCGTTAAAGAAACCGGTGGGTGCCCCGCGGTACCAGGATTCGAACCCGGTACCTCCCGCATACGAGGCGAGTGATGTACCTCTGAGCCAACGCAGCGGTCTGAGCTACTCCACTATTCGGTCACAGTAGCCTAATGGGTAGAACCGAGGGTTTCGTCGTAAACGGCTTTGGTTCAATGCTCAGCAGTACAGAAGAATTCGCAAGAACCGTGATTAGTTTGCTTTAAATTATGCTTTTTTGCTCAATTCTACCCAGCATTTCTCTTAATAACCCGCCGCGGTGGCTCAGTGGCTAAGGCGTTGCGCTGCTGAGCACGACGTCGCGGGTTCCATTCCCGACCGCGGCGGCCGCTTTTCTGATGGAGGCGAAGAGAAAAACGCCCGTGTGCGCGAGATTTGGGCGCACGTTAAAGATCCCCAGGTGGTCAAAATTAATCCGGAGCCCTCCACTACGGCGCGTCTCATCGCCTGCGTTCCGTCGGCGCGTTAAACCCTACAATCGATCAATCAATTTCTATTAATAAGGGCGGTTTGGTATCTTGTAGGTTGGTTTTGCGCGGGACACTGAAAACCAACACGTTCTGCATGGCACCACATAAAGCGATAGCTCTCTTAGTGGGACCGATGCGGTTCTGTCAAAAAACTAATGCAGTTTTTATAGACCGGTTGGTCGATCGAAAAGCTCCGATAAGACCTGTGGACGCAAGGCGCGCGATTAAAACCGGGCTTCCATTATGTCAAAAGGGGTCACTTGAAAATCGCGAAAAAGGAAAGGTTCTAGATTAGACAATACACGCATTCATCATAAAAGAGGAGTACTATAGTATACCTTTATCTCATAAACCACGTATGAGTATATACGTTTAGATAGTTGGTAGATACGTTTACTAAGGGGTCAAAAAATGGTCGCATGGGTTTGTTCTTCGTTTGTGATTTGGGCCTTTGAAGGTTCTACGATCTATTTGACACACTTTCAGCGAAGGTTTGAAGGAACTTTTAACTTCCGCTCCTTCAATCATTCTGTAGGAAGGAATGCCAAATGTTTTTCAGACGGAATATCGCGTCGTGTTGTCGTTAGCGCTGTAACCGTGCGCTCGGCTCTACGTTTCTCTAGTTCACGGCATGGCTAAATTACGCGGAAGATTCTGTATTGCTTGAACTGGACACTGACTCAGTGAAAGACTGGGAGAGCGCAGTGCAGCAGTTGGAGCCTTATACTGCAGCAGCACACGTGGCTGACCATTGTCTGTAGTTCACGTGCTCCGCTGCCTCACAGCCGACACGTGTCCTTCGGTGGTTTCGTTCGCAGATCGAAGATGAAATCTATGAGGCCTTCCGTACTTTCCGCGAAGAAAACAAGTGCGTAGGCACCCCCTCTCCCGCCTTCTTTAGCAAAGAGGAAGTGCCACGTCATTTGTACGCTGCACGTGGTGACATATTTCTTTTCTCCGCGTATTTTTCGTATCGGGTGGGCTCTTTGTAGTAAACAAGTAGTTAAAGTGTAGCGTTAGTGTAGTCTTTCCTTTCTTGTTCCTTGTCTTCTCTGTTTTTTGCTATAATTATCACGTCCGAGTTCAAGATAGACACGCGACAAGAAAAAGTGTCCTTATAATAACCATCTAATAGCCGGCGCTGCATATAAAGAACATAACATAACAAAACAAAACAAAACAGGGCAAGGCTCGAAAGGAGGTGTGGGCATGCTGTACGCAATGCGGAGCCCGAGGCAAATGCTTTCTGTGACACCTGGGCGTGTCGCAGCACGTGGCTAAGCCATTAATTAGGCAAAGTATGTGGCAATTCGAACAACCCATGTTAGCGAAGGGGCTAAAATAAGTGACAGCAACTCAACGACATAGGCGAAGATCAGAGCTCCGCCGGAGGAAACTAATTGCCGTCTATTACGGCATCAGAAGAGTTGTACATTAGGATGGCTCGCACATAACTTTGAGATAAAAGCAGCTCCTCAGACCGTACAGAGAAAGACAGAGGTAATCACCTGTGCTGACCAGCATGTAAATTGGTCATTTGTTCGGGCGGCTGGCGTTCTACAAGCAGGGCAAACTCTGCAACGGAACAAAACATTGCCGGCGTATGTGCTTAGTTCGCAGCAAATTTTGTCGAAAGACCGGAGTCTTCTGTCTCTTCTGTCACGTTTTTGCCTCTCCTCTTTCTCCCGCCCACCTCTAATGTTCTTCCGCCCTCGTCTCGCTACTGCCGCGTTAAACATGGAGGAGGTTTGCTACAGCCAATTCAATTCGCCCGCGTTCTACCGCTCGTGCCATCTACTGGAAGCTTTTGTTTCTGTTGAGCTTGAACCACAGCCGCGAGGTTCAAGCTCGCCCGACCTCATCGTCTAGTTTTGGGTGAGAATACTGCGCGTACCAGTTGAGCGTGGATGTTCTGCCTCAAATATGAGTGTTTTCTTTTTGCTCAAGAATGTTGACAAGTGTGAAGTAAGTTTCCGTATTCAGTAGTTCGGAAAGGTTTTGCCTGCATGAACTCCTCCATCAATAATTATTTTTGCCCTTGGCCGGGTGGCTGAACTGAGAGACAGCCAGACGCAGACAGACACACAAAACTTCTCGGGTTCAAGTAGCTCAAGAAGGACTATCGTGTTTAAAACAGTGAAAAAGAAGACAGCAACAACAGGGCAGGACAAAAGAATTCACTCACAAATTCCGCGTGCTTTGTCGATGTCGAGGCGAAAGGCACGTGGCATCCACGGGATGTATTACATTCCACAACACCGAGGTGGACGTGTTATTGTTCCCAGTGTCGCGTCTCATGGCAAAGATATTAGGGTAGTCACAAGTGAGCACGTGTCATCTGCTGCCCCTTTGCTGGGAATGTTGTTTAATAAACTACATTCTTGTGTAATCACTCCATTCGCCATTTAATCATCCATTCCCCACACAATACTCCCCGGAGTGTGCGTTTTGCGGCAATTCAGGCACACTCTATCACATCGTGTGGGAGTGCGACCGAAACCCCGACCTTACCCCCATTCCCAACCCTTCCAGAGAGCAGTGGCAGAGCATGTTGTCCAGCTCGAGCCTCGAAGGCCAGATGATTTCGGTTGACCGAGCGGACAGAGCCAGGACTGCCCATGGATTTCCGGACTAGAAAGCCACACCACAATTTATTTTTGCTGATTAACGTTTCTTTTCTCTCTGTCTTCCCCTTCGCAATTTTTCTGTTTGCGTGCACGGTTCACTCGGGTTGTATAACGCCGGTATCGCGGACAAATGAATCATTTTGTTACGAAACGCTGAAGTGTGTTTGCCCTTCTTTGGCCATTCCGATGGGCGGATGTTTTTATTGCCACGGCATCGTTTATTTATTACAAGTGTGTGGAGGTTCTCGCTCGAAAGTGGAAGAAGCCCTCAGTCCAGGCCCTCTGCGGCGGCTGCGGTTCTGCTTTCGCAGTCCTCCAAATGTCTCAGATCCTCTGGACTTGAGCTGCACAGCGCAGTGTCGCCACTACAACGCCTTCGTTAAGGGAAAGAGAACTGTAGTTATTTGCTACAGAACCTAGACAGAGCAGGTCCGATAGCCGCCATAGTTACTCATCGTCGTCTTCTACCGTTGTGTGCCTCACTTTTTGTTCCTCTAGGAAATAACGTTCCAACAACATGGTCTGCAACTTCTGGGGAATTTAGGGGGCCAATAATGGAGGCTGCTGGTGTGTTCTGGCAAGCCTAGGTGGGGTGGTAGAGCGTTGAATGTTCGTTACAGTGCGGGCATGTTTGGGGATGTATGGCAGGGTGTATGAAATGCGGGAAGCTAACGTGGGGGTATATGTTTATCTGTAGTTGCGCCCAGGCTACAGCCTCCTACCGGTTGATATTCTGTTGCGGCGGTGGGTAGGCACAGCTGGCAGGGTGGTGGTGTTGCAAAGTGCACCGCACTGCTGCTGGATGGGCTCTGGGTCATGGAGCGACTTGTGCGGCGGTGCCCGGAGGGTCCTTTCTCGGGCAGTAGCGTGTGCTGGCTCACCGAGCCGTGCGTGACCTGACGCCGTTAATAGTGCAGCCGGTTTTAGGAGATCGTGGTGCTTCTTTAGTATTCGTAGGGCTGATGTTGAGATGTGGCCGTTGTCGTGGTTTCTGCACGCGTGTTGCCGGTCTGTGATTAAAGAAAGGGGGTTTTTCGTAGTTGCAGACGTCACCGTCAACGCAACGGCTGTTTCTTTGGCTTCGTCAGTGTTTCTAGTTTTTATGGTCGCGGTCGTTACGACGTCGCTTCAGCCGTCGATGACGTTACCGCTGCTGCTGGGTGGGATGCATAGTCGGCCGGGACCGTGAATAGGACATGATAGTCATGGTGCTTTTGTTGCAGGAATTGTGCCCGTGCTTGCATGCGCTTTGCGTGATTCTAGGTGTGCATATTGTGCGGTAGCGGTGCAACCCTGATAGGCGAACCATCTGATGTCTTGTGGCCCAACCCTGATGTCTTGTGGCACAGTTTCCTGTCGAAGGTGGTTCGTGCCCGCTATCTGATAGCCTAGCTGCCTCAGCACCATGCGTCTGCCGGAACTTTGCTGAAGTCGCACTACTTGGCAGATGAGGGGTGCGTCAGTGGTCTTCCGCACCTCCTTCCGCACTCCTACAGCTTCCAGCTTGCTTGTGGTAGTGTAAGAAGGAAAGGCCAGCGCTTGCTTGTACGCCTTCCGCAGGAGTATGTCGAGCTAGTTCATTTCCCTCGGTTTCAGCTGTTGTGCTTCTGAACACGAGGACGCGGGTTCGATTCCCGGCCGCGGCTGCCGCATTTCTGATGGAGCGGGAACGCAAGAACGCCCGTGTGTCCGAGATTTCGGCGCACGTTAAAGATCCCAAGGTGGTCAAAATTAATCAGGAGCCCTCCACTACGGCGCGCCTCATCGCCTGCGTTGTGTCGGCGCGTTCAATCAATCAATCAATCAATCAATCAATCAATCAATCAATCAATCAATCAATCAATCAATCAATCAATCAATCAATCAATCAATCAATCAATCAATCAATCAATCAATCAATCAATCAATCAATCAATCAATTTGTTTCAGCTTAAGGCAGCGGTAAAGTACACCACGCGCATGACATTCAGGGCTTACACTAGCTTGATGATGTCATGACTACCCGGTCTACGCCCACTGCAGGGCAAAGGCCTCTCCCAGTAATCTCCGATTATTCCGGTCCTGTGCTAACTGCGACCAATTTATCCCCGCAGACTTCTTGATCTCATCTGCCCATCTAACTGTTTGCCGCCCCCTGCCACGCTTGCCATCTCCAGGGATCCACTCTGTTGCCCGCTATGACCAGCGGTTATTTTGCCTTCGCATTACATGCCCCGCCCACGCCCATTTCTTCTTTTTAATTTCTACCAATACGTTCTTAACACACTTTTGTTTTCTGACCCACTCCGCTCACTTCTTGCCCCTCAACGTTACACCAATCACCTTCTGTTCCATTGCTCGCTGAGTCGTCCTTAATTTAAGTTGAACCTTTTTAGTGAACCTTCAAGTTTGTGCCCCTTAGGCGAGTACCAGATAAGATTGAGCTGTTATACATTTTCCTTTTCACGGACAATTGTAGGCTGACATTCATTCCCCGAGAATGCCTCCGAATGCACTCCATCCCAGTCTTATCCTCTTAATTATTTCTGCCTCATGGTTGGGATCCGGGGTTCCGACTTGGCCTAAGTAGATATATTCGCTTACCACTTCCACTGCCTCCCCGCCTATCTCAAACAGCTGTGATCTCCGGAGGCTATTGAGCATTACTTTAGTTTTCTGCATATTGACTTTCAGACCAATTATCCTAGTTTGATGACGTCATCCGCCTTCGTATCCTAGCGCCCGTTTGTGGCCCGGCTTATTATACGAAGGATTTAAAGTTGTTGTGGTTGAGGCGCTGGACGGTTTACGTTCCTCCTACATCTTGCTGAATGTAAAGTCCTAGTATGCGGAAGATCAGAATTATGGCGATGTCGCTGCTCTATTTAATTGTATTGTACCGGGTTCTAGTGGTCTGCCGCCTGTCTTGGGGCTCAGAATGATGAGCTGGGACTTCTCCGGTGAGCATTGAAGAAAGTGCGTACGGGCGAACTGTTGTGCTGCGGCCGTGGTTTGCTGGAGCTCATCCTGCATGTCGCCTTTTAAGCAACCGTAATCTAAGTCGTAATATCACGGGTGTAGAGTGCGCGTTTAACCCTCAGAATGGTGTTTAGATGTTGAGGAAGTTTTATCATGCCATATTAAGGCTTATAATAAGTTAGCTTGTAATGCTAACATCATTAGAATAGCAAAAGTGTGTTTCATTTTATTGTTATTCATCGAATAGCAAATTATTATTCAATAGCAATTTTGCTATTCATTAGAATAGCAAAATGAGCAAAAGGGTCTTCTCCAAATGAAAAAAATACCTTCAAAAGCCATGGAGCCGAAAACTACAGTAAACTGCGTCTGGCATCCTTAGGTTCATTCAGTTCCTGCATACGTTAGATTGACATGCTGAGTTTTTCCCAAACCATATACGCTTTTGTGACATGTTGGTTTGACAATCAAGGAGCCTCGGTAGCTGATTGTATAAGGCGTTGCACTGTTTAGCTCCCCGGTGCGGCTTAGGGCTGTGACTGCAGCAGGTGTGTTTGGGATCGACGCGAACGACCATGACGGGTCCACGTACGAGTTTTCTGGGAACATTAGAGAAAGAAATTGGCGGTGTATATTTACCTTGACTGAATATGATGCCAGATAGCAATGGCGTTTCTGTCGTCCCTGCGGGGTTAAGCCTCTCCCGCTCACTCCTTGGATCCACTTACACTGTTCTTGTCTTATACTCTTTCACACTCTTTTTCCTCTCCCTTCCCTCCACTACTAGCTCAATAAGCATTATCATAGTTTTCGTGGTTATAATAGTATTATTGTTATATCATTATCCCCTCTCTGTGCGTTGCTGGACAAAAGGCCTCTCGCATTAATTGTGAAGTTTCACCCAAAATGCAACCTCAGGGAGGCCAGGCATTTTTCTGGGAAGGAGGCGCGTTACAACGGCCTTCTCAAACGGGAGCCACATTTGCGGGAGGGAGATCCGGTTTTCGACGCGACTAACCGGGCTGATGACCGCTCCGTGTTGCCATTTGAAACATTCCCGGCACAAACTGTACCTGATTAAGTCGAACTTCTGGGCAAGTTGATATTGCATGGTGGACGAGTAAAGCGCAAAAATCACACAAGGAACGATACTCTCCGCGCACGCGCGGCGTGTCTTCGGGATCAGGGGACGCCGGAAACAGGTTCGTTTCGCCCCTCTCCGCTTCCCGCATGCAACGTCATCAATGACGTTCCCGCTCCCGAGGAGCTGCCGCTGTCTGCTGCCGCCAGACGACTAACCTACCACGCAGCAGACACAAATGGAGAGGAGAGGCTCATCCGGGGACTAACGGCTGCCGGACCGGTTCCCTGAGCGCCTGAACGTTTGGGGAAACACGTCGTTCTCCGCGATAAACATTCTTTTGCCTTGGCGCAAATACGGTAGCAAAAATCCATTTATTTGGGCTGAAATGACAAAATGCAAGATGATTTCTGCATAGCATTCCCCTGTGTAACTCCGAAGGTACCGCGATATAAGCTGCGCCGTAGTTGAATGTTGCAGAAAAGTTGATAATGCTTGAGATTTTCTAACGGGCGCAGAGGAGCGCTTTCAGGGCGGTGCCCATGTATAGAACGGTAGAGGCGCGGATATAACATTGAGGCTTCGAAAGCGATCAGTGTCGCTGTTAGGTAACTGTAAAAAAGGTGGTTGAGTGACATTATTTTTGACAAACACCAAGGAAAGTTTTTTGTGCAACGAGAAACAGTAGCCACCATCGACGTAACGTTGCCAGCCTGTCAAATAGCAGCGAAATGGAAGGATTCAGGAGCGCAGCATATCACCTTCATGAGGCCTGCTTCATCACCATCACCACGAGCCTGGATTTTTCTTGTTTGCTTTTGCCATGAAACTTTGTTCCGGTCTTCAAGGAAGAACGTTTGGGCGGCACGCCATCACCAGTCATACAGCTCTGCAAGTTCCACCGGATTGCGCATTCGTGCTGCACTGAAAGGTGATTATCCTATTCAATTCGGGGCTCTCTCCTGTTACCACAACTATTTCCTCCTTTTCGCATGTGTTGAATATGATTTATCGCTTTCTCTTTAACCGTTTGCCTCCGGCACTATGTTATGTCTCCTTTTCTTGTCATTCTGTTGACTGCATTCGGTTTAATTCAGGTGTAGTATTTATTTCCACTTGTGCCATAATTTTATCCATTGAAAGGTCGTTTTCTCTAGTCTAACCGCTTGAGTAGCGCAATTGAGGTGTCAGAAAAAAAAACAATAGGATCACCTATTGCAGCCCTTGCCGACGACTGCTCGGAAACAAAGATAGCTAGAAAACAAACCAGGCTTTAGTCGCATAATACCTCAAGATCACGTTGCGTGGGTCGTATACAGAAACATCCGCCTCACATTCAGGTGTATTTGTTCATTCAAACTGACCCGCCGCTGTGGCTCAGTGGCCAAGGCGTTGTGCTGCAGAGCCCAAGGACGCGAGTTCAATCCCGGCAGCAAGACGAGCATTTCTGATGACGGCGGAAAGCGAAAACACCCGTGTGTCCACATTTCAGCGAAATTTAAAGGTCCGCGTGCGGTCGAAAATTAATCCGGAGCTCCCCACTACGGCGCGCCTCATAGCCCTGGTGTATGGTTCTGCGAGTGGAACACCAAAATTTGAAGATGATTTTTTGTTTGGATCAAACTTCTGTTCTTTCCCCGAGTTTGTGATGGACAGGGATCGCCTAAGCCAACTATTATATTAAGCCGTTTGTCGTTGACGTCGCGGGACGTCATATTCTTCTCGGCTGCGTTTACAGGTCAACATTCTATAATAAAGTGAACGCAGCGAAATGAACGCTTTACTTAGATATGGTCATGTGCCTCAGGAGAGCCGTTTTAATATTTCTGTTCAAATCAGAAAGAATTTCGTGTCTAAGAGTGGAGTACAAGCAAATCTTGCTGTTTTTTCAAGGTGCTAGTAACTTTAAATGTAGCTGTCGTGGTCTCTTACAGTTGACCCTTCCTTCATCAAACTCGAAAAAGATTTTCTTTGCCGTTCAGATCCTTATGCCTTACTTTTAGCACGTACAATGCAACTTCCTCGTGAGGTGCAACAAAGGTCATCACCGCTAATGCTTTTCAGATGAAAACAATCCTGCACTCGATAAGCGGAAATTATCCCGCACAATATATAGCTCCACTCGCCTTTCCTCATCTAAGCTGCGATAGCAATCGTAGTTGTTCCCTGCAAAGACTTTTTTTTCCATTAAAACATTCTTAAGCAGTCGCTATGCCTAAGAATAAGCGCTGGCAGACAGTATTTTAAGTTCGCATGCGCTAGGGGGGTCGACCACAACAAATATGGCCATGCGCCCTGAAGGCTAGCACAGCATAACCTTACGCACCCAGAGTAGCACACAACGGCAGATGTGTATTAAAAACCTTTAGAACGTGAGCTTTCTTAGTGGGACCAATTGCACCCTGTGAATAAGCTAATCCATTTCCCCATAGACCGGTTGGTCGACCGAAAAGGTCTCATGAGATATTTCGACCCACTGCGCGTGCGTGAAAAAGGGATTCCCTTGCACCGAAGCAGCTACTTGAAAATGGTGAAAAAGAAACGGTTCTAGACAAGACAATACACGCGTCCATTATCAAGAAGTAGTGCAATAGTATATCTTTATCTCATAAACCATGTACTGGTGTACATTTCAATCGCAAGTAGGTTCTGTTATATAGTGCGCAAAAAATCATCGCATGGGTTCGATCTCAGTTTCCGATTTGGGCATTTCAAGGTTTCACGATCAATTGGACGCACTTCCGACGAAGAATGAACGAACTTGTAGCTTTCGTGCACATGTCACCTTTTTTGAAGAAGGGATGGCAATTTCTTATAAGCAGCGGTTTGTGAGCGATCTGATGTCTGCACTTATATAAGGGACACATGTATGGTGCCTGTCGCTGTGATGGTATTGGTACAGTAAAAGCTCGTTAATTAGAACTCGAAGGGGACCATAAAATTGTTTGAATTAAGGGGAGTTCGAATTAGCGGGCGGGCACCAGAATGAATGAAAATCGCGCCACACAGCGCGGACAGAACACGAAAAAGCCACCTCTGGACTCGTTATCGCGAATTACACGCAACTACCTAAATAATGTTTCGTAAATAATAATGGCATGCGCCGGAGCACTGGCGCCGGTTGGACGGCGCCCTCTGTAGAAGCGAAATAAGCTGTCGCAGGAGCATAGCCCGTGCGCCACGCTGTTGTTTTTTGTTGTTTCGTTTTGCTCTCTAGTAAATTTGATTGGTTTCGATTTGCAACACATTGTAATCACTCTGGGCCGACTTCTTCTACGAGGAGCGATGGAAACCAGGAGATCATAGTTCGAATTGACCGTTCTCGATGCCGACGCGTTCGAATTATCGGGAGTTTCCCGCCATTGAAATAAACAGGGCTGAGCCGGGACAGGGGCGTGAGTTCGAATTAACCGGAAGTTCGAATTAACCAAGTTGGAATTAACGAGCTTTTGCCGTATTATCGTGGTTTAGCTTCAGATTTTGGTCGAGGGTCTGAATTTACTTCCCCACTATAAGTAACGTCCCCGTTTTAAAGGTTTAATTGCCGCTCCTTTTGTTCTCTCCCTCTTTCTCTCCAGTTCCTCGCATCCCGGGTCCCCCTCTCCCACCGTGCTCCATTTCAAGGTCACATTTACGTCATACTGCACCCTCCATCGAGAAATCGATTAGACAGATATCGCCGACCCAAAACTGGTGAGATAGTCGTAGAATGGAAGTGAAATTAAAATGCATTCATGTTCCCACACATCTAAGTGGGTGGAACCACTGGATGTCACGTGCTCCCTTTTCCGTCAGCGCTTTTCGTTTTTTTTTTTCTAATTTGAAAGCGCACAGCTATAAAACACAAACTCATTGTTGGTGTTTTTTAAGCTCATTGCCGTAATGGCGAAAGTGACCCTTCCCTTGCGACATCGCTACAATGAGCTTACGAAAATCCGAAGCGAATTTCGCCAATCCTCAGTGGCAGCAATATTCTAGAACGCCAGCATTTTCGCAAATGCAACCCCGATAATTATCTCTGCGATCACCGTAACTGTTTCCTTCTCTTTGAAATCTGTACACTTCCTTTTTCGCGAAAGTTGCGAAACCAGGGTAATTTACTTTTATCTTTTCACCGTGACGCGCTCATTTCTAGGATACGTATCCCGCCAAAAAGCTCGCGTGCTAAATTGCTTTGTGTCCAAGAAAAATCAAACAAAACTAATGTCCTTGGTGTCGCGTGTCACATATGCGTTCAAAGAAGAAGGGTTGGACACCGCCCAGCGATGTCAAATACGACTTGCGTTTGCTCTTAGCTTTATACGTGAGCAGCCAAGCAAGTACGCGTTGGCAAGATGAGCACCTAGACTTCAAAAGAACAAAACAGAAGGGTACAAGCTGATCACGTGTGCAGCCGGTTGGTCTCCACGTGGAAAAGCGTTTATCGATACGATAACGCAAAGTGGTTTCGGAGGTGTCATCACGTTTTGCATTTCTTAATAGCTTCTTCTTTGTGTATTTTTTCAGTCTGCAGCTTCCCTCGTATTGCGCAATATGGGCGCGACATCTCCGTGTTTCGCGAATAGGCATGCTCAATTTCCTGAACACACAGCGTACTGTGCCGTAGGTTTAGCTGCATTTTCAGAATATTTACTTTTACTTTTTGAGCTGCTTTGTGTGGCTAGCACGCGCTTGATGTTTCAGCGATGGACGCTGAAGCATCTTAAGAATGTTATTTTTACCGTGGTGGGTGGTCGGTGAGTGCTAACGCGAAGAATTCAAATCGAAGTTTTGTTTTGAAACAGGCTTCGTTTTCTTGGCTACAGTAAACATGTCTTACATAAATGCTGGTCCTCGCTAATTTTTCCTGTCCTATGGAATCGACAGGAGCTTTGAAATCTCGGAGAGATTTAAGCTTGCTTTGGTACATAAACCGTAGTGTACAGCTCATTCCACAAATTACACGCAGCACGGTGGATGCTACACGGCTCTCGAAGAAGCTGCCCAACAAGCGCGTCTAACTCGCCGTAACATATTAGGGAGGCCAGCTGAAAAAGGGAACGAAAATTTCCCGGTGCCGGTAAGTACGAACTTTGAAGGAAAAACTCTGGTGATACCTATTACAATTTCTTTATTGCTACTTCGTATTTGCATCTTTCTTTATTTTCGTTTCGGTGTCGTTGGTTGCGAATTATTTTAACAGGTTTTTTTCCTGCAACACCATGTATGCACCTCTTTTATCGCTTTCGTTTCGTCCTCATATGCCGCGAATTACTTCGGCAAGAAGATTGGCACGCACCATAGCTTCCTTAGAATCAGATATATGATCACGTGACATCTGTTATAGTCATCGCGTGATATCATGTTATGCTGCCACGCGTCTGCCGTATTTGGCAATATTTGCGTACACAATTTTTGGGCCTGCTTTTACGAACACACGTGCTTATTGGCAGTCTTATTCATAGTCTAGCCTTATTCACGGACTTCAATAAGTCCGCGAATAAGATTCGGACTAGTGCGCTTGCTCGAAAGCACTCAGGCCAGGCTATAGAGCGGTCGTATTGAAGACTTAGGGACAGCCGGTACCTAAACGAGCACGAGAGAGGCCCCTCGGGAAACGCGGGGAGTACGCCGCAAAACTTCTTGTCGCCGTGTCAAGAAATGCTGACCATCAGGTGGTAAATTTGGGACTTTTCACAAATACGTTGCAATGATCCGCCATCCTTGGTAGGCCAACTCACGCCGCCGGGCCCCGGTCGCCCGGCCGCATAAGCGAAGTCATAAACAAAGATCGTCTGCTGCGATGCGTTTGCCCGCGAAACCCACTGTGCTGGCGCGAAAAGCATCCACGTTGTCTCACGTTGTCGCAACACGAGTCGTGCTTTTAAACGATAGTCTTTCTTGGGCTACTTAAACCCAGAAATTTTGGTCTGTCTGTATGTCTGTATGTCTGTCTGTCTGTCTGTCCGTCTGTCTGTCTGTGACTCGATTCAGCCACCCGGCCAAAGCAAAACAATGCCAGCGCAATAGTCTTATATAGTCACAGCTAAATCTACCCGTTTATGTCCGGTGTAATGTTCATACTTGTCAACATTGTTGAAGAAGAACAAGACATTACGCAAATATGAGACAACAAATCAATACAGAAGTGATATTTGCAGTGTTCCTTTATAAAAAAATCAAACATGGTTGACTTTTGCGAAATTAAATACTTCATCAACTGCAGAAAAAATTGGCCGCGTATCTGCTCCTTTCGTTGCAAATGCCATCAAAAGACGATAGTCTTTATCGGCTTTTGCGAAGTAAATGCCACTCTTCGCTTTCCCGCTCTCCTCTCATGTTGTTCCTCTTGCGTCGCGCTCCTCCCAAGGTAAAGACGCCAAAGGTTTGCTTAAATCACTTTAAATTTCTGGCGTTCCACTGCTCCAAACCTGGTGTCTCAATGCGAACGCTGCCGTACGGCGAAGACGAGCGTTAATAGAGGCGCCCTACTTCAACGTTTATAGAACCGCGTTTCCCTACTCCACGTGCGTTGCAAGCAGAACGTGGAACCTATCTAGTGGAACCTTGCGTAACTGTTGCCGGTTGATTTCTTAAAATGGCGCCAGAAGCTATATAAGCGCGGGCGACAGCAGGCGACGGCGGAGTGAATTCTTTTTCTGCAGTTGATGAAGTATTTAATTTCACAAACGTCAAGCATGTTGGATTTTTTTATAAAGGAACACTGCGAATATCACTTCTGTATTGATTTGTTGTCTCATATTTGCGTAATGTCTTGTTCTTCTTCAACAATGTTGACAAGTATGAACATTACACCGGACATGGACGGGTAGATTTAGCTGTGACTATATAAGACTATTGCGCAGCCATTGTTTTGCTTTGGCCGGGTGGCTGAATCGAGTCACAGACAGACAGACGGACAGACAGACAGACATACAGACATACAGACCGACCAAAATTTCTGGGTTTAAGTAGCCCAAGAAAGACTATCGTCTCTAAAAAAGAAAATTGGCGAAAAGCCCGACGAGCTCTTCGCGTTGCCTACCAACCAACAACTCCATAGCTGGCGCAACACCTGCGCCACGAAACTTCGACGCGACTCCAGAAACGCCGCGCATGCGTCGTCCACGTACGCACCGCCGCTGCGCACCAGCTGTCGTTAAGCGCTACCGCGCACGTAATGCTCGGCATGAGGAACACGACGATATTGATGTATATAACGATGACTCCTACTATCACTGTGCAAAGTGACGACGGAACATGTAGATAAACACTTTCGAACATCTACAAATGCGTGGGGGTGTGTCTATCAGTGTCCCCGTAGAATCAAATCCGGCAGCTTCGCTATTCAAGCTTTGCGCAGCGTAGCGCAAGCTTCGCCAGTTTTTCAGCATAGTGGGACATTTTATTTAAAGCGTCTTCCCCCTCACCCCCCCGCCCTCCTCGGCTGGTGAAAGCACCCAGAAAAATCGCGCAGCTTCGAGCTTCAGCACACAGCTTGTGACATGGGCTTAGTTACTTCACAGAAAGTTGTAAAGTGAACGCCTGGGCAGTTTTTTTTCATTGTGGGCGCAACGTAATCGGCAGAGAGGGACGACAAGGGAGGGTAAGCTAAAGCGAGAAGGTGCGAGAAGCGGAGGAGGGCAGGAGAGAATCGATTGCGACTGATGCAGAGGCGAGTCACGTATTGCAACAATCGCCAGTCAGCCGCGCTCGCAGATGGGCCCGTTGACCAGACACGGCGTCGGTGATCCTGGGGCGAAGCACCAGCTGCTCGCGAACGTCCGCTGCTCGCGAACACACATCTAAGGCTGCACCAATCAATCTTGTATTTCTATTTTCCCTCATTTTCCCGCCGTAGTTCAGTTTATCCTGATTACGCCGTTCTGGGGTAGTAGGGTAAATCAATAATGATTATTTTCGGAAACCGCATGCTAAACGTTCCTGAGGAAGAAGAAGTCTGTGAACGAAGACTTATTGGCTACGCGGGTAGACCCGTCGCGTGGGTCTTCACTGCTTTCGTCCTGTTTCAAGCGCTGCTTAACGATGTATCAACACCAACGAGCTCAACTGTCGATTTTACTAAAACAAGGTAAATTCGACCAAGGCAATGGAGCGGCGTTGGCTATAAGTTGCTCAGATCCACCGAGAGTGCATTTCAGATTCTAAGCTTTGTATAGGTATCACTTGTGGAAATCATGACGAAGTCTAGTTCGATCCATATCGCCATTCATATTGCCGTTTTAAGGAGTCAGGGACTACAATACCGCTGTAATTATTCGCAAGATACTTACCACAAACAATCCGTACCACTCGTCAACGTTAATGGCACCCAACCGAGTTACAAGGCATGCTGAACATAAAAATCTTAAACCTGCCGATAGTACAACATATATATGGTCAGCGCCTCTTGTCTTTCGTGGGAGCGAAATTAGGGACTAACATTGCAAACTCTATCAAAATAATACCAAATATGTTGCAGTCTCCCAAACGTTACTTCATAATTAAAGTGCAGTAAACCAGTACAGTAAAGTACAGTAAAGTACAGTACAGTACAGTAAATGTAGTGCAGTACAGTAATTAAGTACGTTGATTCGAACGTAAGAAGCACCACTTTGAAAACACTCTGAACAGTGTAACGTGTTGCCAATTATTTTTACTTGTGTGCGACAATCACCCATTTTTGCCCAGGATTGTATTTTTGAAAGAGCTTTTGCAATGTATCCACCACTAGCCGCACAGGCTATGTATCCGAGTACCTTAAAAACATGTTTTTCGTGATATATTTTGATGAAATAAACTACTTTGTTCTTGTTCATGTTATTGGTGGTTCAATTTCATTTTCATTCGTTTCCGGGTGACACAAAGTTACCGGAGTCTCACTTACCCCGACCGCTCAGCAGTCATATTTCTCGCGATCCATAAAACAACTCAATTTTCCCGGGAACTATATCTGCTTGGCTAAGTGCGAGTGTCACTAGAAATTCCGTTATGGTGGTCACTTCATCAGAAATATCTTTCCTAAAATTGGCTGCTCATTTTTACTCGTATTTGAATTTCTAAATCAAGAGACACCACCGAATTTTACCGCGACTTGGGCTCGATCTTCAGTTGAACACTGCAGTGAAATCGTCGAAGTATTTTTCGTGGCTGTGTTGTATAATTCAACCGACGTAATCCCTTTATTTGAGTTTTTAGTTTGAGTTGAGTTTTGGCTTGTCTGAAATCGGTGGCTGTAAAGGAAGCGCATGCTACGTTTTTAGTCGCGGCGCCAACTACATCAATGGCAGCGAATTGGTTTGAAAAATGTTGTTCTGCTATCTCAGCCTTCCAGAACGTCTATTTTCATCCATTTGTTGGCTCATACCGTGGTTTCATTTCACTTGCTTTATTTTATCTTTAGGGTAAGATGGTTGGTAGTGAGGAGAATCTACAAGAGTAAACATAACTACTACAGGTGCACCGATAACTATCTAAACAATAACAGAGCACTCTTCCATAGAAACAGAGAGAAAAGAGCTCATGTACGTAGTGGTGAAGTTACTATGAATTACTTGCAGCATCTCTAAAAAGGTTAAGGCATTCTGATGTTGCTAACGAGCTCGGTAGATAGGTCTATTCCTTGCACGTTTTTGCAAATAACGATTTGGAATTCAATACTCTGTTGTAATAAGGTTCATCCATTTTAGATGTGAGATCTAGGTGATCTGATGCGTAAGTTTCAGGACTAATTTTTCAAGTATTCAACGTAGAGTCATGATAATTTATTTTGTGAATGAGGCAAATGTGCGAGTCTGTTAGAGCGCAGGACAGGCCGTTAAACGCAGTGATACTTCCTAATTTGGCCCTGCACACCTGCCGGTGGTTCATCATGGCAGACGTCATAGCTGGAGAATGAAGCAGTAAAACCAACCTCTTCGAATTCTGTTGTAAGAAAAAACGTGTGCAAAGATCGGCCCGAAAAACTGAGACAATAGCCTCCACATTCTAGACTGTAATGTCATGGGGTGATTACATATTATCAGCAAGCAACTTATCTGTTCTATTAAGCGTGTTAATGAATTGAGCAGAAGTATAGCTAAAAACGTGAAATTCTCTTGGTGCAGCTCTTGATACTTATTCGTTCGACTGCAGGCCAAGACCAAAGCAGGCCAAAATCTACTTCACCGGTCCTGATATTAAACACGAACGTCTCACACAACCAGCTTACATTTCAGAACCCATTGACCGCAGTCTTAAAGTTAAGAACTTCTCACACGACCAGCTGACATTTCAGAACGAATTGGCCACAGATTTAAAGTTAGCGTGCCCTGTTCTCGAAGTAATGTGTACTTCAATTCGTTGCAGCCACCGACTGAAATCACCTTTCCGTCTCCATCACCAGGAATGTAACTTTACAGACTCCTTTTTATAAGGCCCTTCCAGGCATTGAGAGTGTTGTAATAAATAAACAAACAAATAAATAAATAAATAAATAAATAAATAAATAAATAAATAAATAAATAAATAAATAAATAAACATCCGCCACGTTCTACAATGACCACCTTTTAAGGTGACGACTGCCACGACAAAGTGCATCCTTCCTGTTCCCAAACTGGCAATGGTGCCGGACACCATAGAGAGGGTTCTTTCATCATCAGGTGACAGAGCAACATCCGTACCCCTTTTTGGAGGGAGTTTTTCCCGCAAGCCCGCATGTCACAAGAAACTACAAGAGAAGCGCGCATATCAGTACCATGCGTACACTGGGGGCAACTCCCGACAAGCTCCGACGTCTCAGACCAGCGACGACAAGGACAGAAAGCACAGATGGCCAACAACATCCAATGCATCTTAGACTAGGGACGTCTCCCAACGACCGTGTGCACTAACATCAGCACTTTGACAGTGAACGAAAGGAGTTTATTCATCATCATCATCCCCATAATCTCTTTTAATTCAAACAAAAATTTCAACTCGACGTCTTGTCTGCGTATTGGTTAGCCGAATAACTGTGTACGCATGTGCTGTCAGAAAATATATCCCGTTTTGAGCAACTATTGGCATTGCGAATTAACATGCTGTTGTACGTGCTTCGAGTTTGTCATAAGTTCTTTCTGGCTTATAAGTGTTCTTTTCCGCGTCACGTTTGTAGCAGTGTTCCGAGCTGTTTTTGCACTACCGCGTTTTTGTATACTGCTATTCAATTCGGTTTCAGCCAATTTTTCTAGTTTTCGTTTCTTTTTTGGTGATGTAATTAACAATAACAACCATATTCATCATTTATTGCGCACGCGCGCATAGAAGTATAGATTAAATGACCCGTGTATCACTTATTACCGACTATTCGGAACGCAATTTTGGGTAAAGTGTATTGTCCTAGTGATCTCCTCCCGCCAGAATTCTAAAGATCCGTCCAGTTTCACCGTAGCTACGCGAAATAGAAAATCGTGCATAATCGTTCCCTCTTGGGCTACGCGATGAATACTGCGTGCTGTATTCCGGAGAAGGGGGCGGATCGTGACGTTCTCTTTGGAGGACTTCACTATATCACAGGCCGGGGAGTTTTTTCTTGTTCTCGGGAACGTGGAGCAGTCTATTTCCGGTGCGGTGCGAAGCAAAGCAGCCATTGGTGCCTACTCGCAAGCAAGCGCTCAGCCTTGTGGGCGTTTTTGGAGCATTAGATGCTTGTTGTCGAGCGGTCTGAGAGGGAATTGTTTAGTTCGTCACTACAACTCCGCGCGCCCTGGAAGCAAAACGAAACTCCAAAACTGTACGTACAGATTCAAGTATAGGAGAGTTTGTTCCCGGCGCCGACGAAGGCGTATCGTCGCGAGAAATGTTAGAAGTAAATCGTGAGGTTGACAAGAGACAGACAATAGCACACCCACCGCTGTAATGACGTAATTAAATCGGTGCATAATGAGGGAAAGCGAGGTGAGCGCAGTTGGTTTTGCTGAATATTTCACAGGTGGCTTGGAGTTTACTACATCATGTGCATGTGTCATATTTCGCTCAGGAATTCCTGGCAGTGTAATCTAAACGTCGCGCGGGCGTACTTGCACAGCTGAAAATTTGTTTCAGGGTCCCTTTAACAGCGGAGGGTGCAGAAGAATTTATATGTGTACGGGGACTGCGGCCACATCTGTGGCGCAACAGTAACCACTGATGCTATAACGCGGGAAAACAGTAGCGTAAAATGGGAACTCCCAGAACTTCGTGTCAGGTCGTAAGAACTCTGGCCGAAACTCAATCATGCCCGAAAATTGATGTACCGACGCCAACTTTCCTGGATAAAACGAAGTCAGTCTCGAGTGAAGAAGCAAGCTTTGAGCAAGAACAGCAGTGCATTCAGATGCATTCACGAATGACAGCGGCGCTAGTTGATAAAAGAAGCCACGTTAATTACACTAAGAGCAAAACGAAACGTTGCTTGCTCTGACTATCCGCCTTTGACGCTGTACCAATAGACCGGCTGTAGGGTTAAATTCCGCAATTCCCAGGTGGCCAGGTAAAGCGAAGGAAAGAGCGAGCACTTGTGCGAGGGATAATTCAGTTGCACTACGCGCTGGAGAAATGGCCTTCCTTGAAGAAGTGCTGGGAAATCTTTTATCCTTCTTGTGAGGTTTCTATTGGTTGCAGAGTTGAGTTCTTCCTTTTCCTCGATTTGTCCAGGATCTCCGGGAATATAAGCTCACTTCAAGTGCTTTAAAACTATGTTGAAGTAAGCGCTGTTTGTGTGCTTTGTGCTCACCGTCCGTGTTTTTCGTTCAAACCATTGGGGCACGAAGTCATCTTGTAAAAAAAGTGCCTAGAATGGGATGGAGGCCGTGCAACATCGCATCGTTCAGATCACAATACAGTAAAATATTGGTATTTCTCTTTTCACAGGACGGTTGAATTCCAAAGCCCGAAATTACTTTGACGACCCCACGCTGTGAGACAATCCTGTGATTCAGCTTCAACGCAGTGCTCTGCGTTGACTGGTCAATGCAGCCAACCGTGTAATTTTGGGGACTGCGGATGTCGACCATACTATTTTACTGCAAGTTCGGTCTGCCCTGTAGCATCAAGCAAAACAATCATGAGGTTCCGCACGACGCAGTGCAAAAACGCATATCTCACTTTTAAATCAAGTGGTATGCTCGTTGCTGCGATTCGCCGAATTTTCTTGTGCTGCGGCATCAATTGGAAAATCAAGTGAACTTTGGTGAAGCTGTACCAGGAGATTATCTTATCCTTTTACAGCAAGCGTGGGTCTCAGGCAAACTTGAAAGCTGTGCTGAATTAATAGAGGTTAGTCCTTAGCCATTAGGAAATGGGGCTATCCCAGAGGAACACTGGCTTACTTATGGAGTGCAATAACACGTAGAATAAAAAATTGGCTCCAAACCACGCTGTGAAGGTGTTTGGAAAGCAAAGCAGTAAATGACACCCACAACAACTGCCCGCGCGATGTCACTTGAATTCGCACACGCGGCACTACACAGAGTTGAAACCGGAGATTCTGCCAGCCGTTACCTAATTTTCGCGGGGCCACCGTCCCGAACGCAGCAGCGTCGGGCACGGCCAGGCTATAGCGACGGATGCTGCCGCTATATCCCGGCCGTGCACCGGCTAAAAGAAAACGTAGAGGAGCGTCTTTCGAAGGATGAGACCACGCAACCTAGCTCTCCCGAGCAGCTAGCTCGGGGCTACACCACTGCGCGACACAAGCGCAGACACCGAAATAATTCGGCATGTGAGCTTAGGGATTCCTATTTATTCCAATTAAAACTGGTTATTTTAGTATGTTTGAGAATTTCGAGAAAGCTGAGGTAACTTTTATAATCGCAATTTATAAGAAGCAGTAAGCTCCTTTCGCCTTTTATAATACCTGTCAAAACAACCGAATTCGTATTCAGCAATTTAGAAAACCGAGTCCCATTCGTGGAAAGCAGTGCGCAAAAGGTAGCGTTCGTTTAGCGGCCAGATGAGTGTATGTGGTCTCTACATTTTGTTTTTGTGCCCTGCAAACCAATCATTAACGTATTTTTGCCGTACGATCATTTAATTCCGTCGCGTTGGGTTACCCAAAAGGTGCTGTCGAACAATTTAATCAGGCCGTGCGAAGGAAGCACGCAATGAAAGCGAAGCTGCGCCAAAGCAGGCACAAAACAACCGTCACAAAGCCGTACCGCCGACTCGCCCGCCGGCGAGCAGGCATCTCCTTGCGGGGAACGCTGGGTATACAATTTGCCGTGTCATCTACACTGTGCTCCATGAGTGAAAACCTCCCTTTCCTCCGCAGCAACGTTGGAAATTTCTTGTCCCACACGTCACGAAAGAATCGTTGGATGTTAGAAGGCTTTGCTTTAAAGCCATGCTATCACACGGAGCAAACTTGTTTACCTCCAAAATTTGATGCTTGTGGCGGCTTACAATTACTAGATGTAATTGTTAATTGGAACTCATGAATGCCCAACACGAGAGCGCAGTACACATCCACACAGGCTTTGATAATATTATTCGAGGAGCTGTTCTCCAAAAGATAGCGTTGGCCTTCCCCACTCAGCGAGCATAGACGGGAATAGGACACCATATTCAACAACGCCTAATTCGACACCCGAGCAAAGATGGTAAGCGGAGACCACACGCATTCTCACTAGACATGGGGTGCCACAGTGTTTCATACTGAGACTGATGCTTTTCAACCTGGCTATGCTCAGAAGAGAATTATATTTTGCCCAAGACTCTTGCATTCGCTTCGCGTTATTAGCTGATGGCATCGCGCTGCAGGGGACGGAAGCGGCAGACTGCCCAGACACGGGACACATATAATCCAAACTACGGCGGCTATTTTCATCCTTGAAACATTTTTAGGGCACGTCAACTTGCAGTTGTTTCCCTTTAATACAAAATTTGTTAGTTTCAACTGTCATCAGGCCAGGAATCCGGTCTCGCAATTACGTCTCGGAATGAGGAACAATACAATTAGGTACCAAAATAGAACCGCACGGCTCCTGTGATCGCCCATAAGCAGTTTCAACAGCCAATGCGTTGCCGAAGCTTCGAACAACCCGGCTCGACCTTAGTACCTATTTACAAGAATCTCTAAGAGGCACGGCGCCCACCAGTAGCTCGACTGCCTTACCCCGGCTTCAGTCATGAGCGTGCCGCATTGCTTATCCTTTGTGCTCTTACAACGTCCGAAATCTACACACCAAAAACCTACACATTTAGAATCGTGCCACTATCCGTACAATCGCGGGCCTCCCATGACGAAAAAATCGATTTCATTGACTGCTGCCACCTTTCCTCAGCCTCCTGGATTTAAATTACGACCCCAACAGCGCGTCGACCTTACCGCTCCAACAACGGGACCATCAAAACAGCCACACAGATGCTGCCAATGGGCCTCCTGCTTTTGTGGCATAGGAGCGCCCAGCCCTTGAACTTATCGCTGCCCCTTCATTACGCGACGACAATCAGCTGTGCAGTAGCGGCAAAATACACAAATTCCCTATGACAAGGGCTCACAGGAGTCAGACTTCTCACAAGCAGCTGTTCGCGGCATCAGCATGGCAATTTTGCCTGGACCTGACAAGAATACCTAACCCAAAGAATTTCAGCGGATTGTAAACACATAAAGCCTCATTTACGATGCCAAGCTTCTCGGTTGGACTGGAGACACGCCAAGAAATTTGGATCCTACAGCTAACTGAACATCACGGGGTCACACGTTACCTTTCAGGAACGTAACAAGACATACACGCACAATACGGCTGTCCATAGAGTTAATACTACTGACTCTAGAGGAAAAGCTGCCCGGCCAGCCCGTGCATTGAAACCGTGCTAAATCCGAGCGCAGCCAAGATGCCACCCCCACAGTGTTCTTGTCTGGTAGAGTTGGCGGAAGTAGTGGTTATTTACCTAGCAACTAACGAATCCCATCATAGCAGCCACCATTGCAGTGAATGCGCCGTGACAACTTTGCTGTGTATAAACGTTGTGGGACGTTTTTCCTGTGGTAGGTAGCGAACTTTAGTGCCGTACTAACGCGTTAGATCCAGTGGTGAATTTTCCGCAACTTAGAAGGGTAGCGCGTACATTAGCGGGTACTTCGTACGCTCGGAGAGGTAGCTTTTGCGTATGCTTCACGGGAGTTCAGCCGCCGCTTCGGAGTTGAGCGGACGTGTTTTTTCGTGATCCTGCTAGGAGACCGCGCTCCGCAGCTCCGATCTGGACCTTCAGGTCCAGTTAATCGATAGGGCTGTGGCAGTCGCCGGTGAGTGGTGGATGCCACCGGCTACAAGCGCCACCTGAATGGCATGGATCCAATAAAGTTTTATCTCTCTCTCTTCGTGCTCCTGTGCTTCGGAGGGACTTCATTTCGGCGGCCCCGGGCGGTAGCCCTGGATTTGTATGTCACCCGGCTTTCGCTCTGCTGGTGTGGGCGGTCCAGTACCAGCGCCTGCCCCCCCCTCCCATGTACCCGTCTGTCCGCCGCCCTCCAATCCAGCGAACTCCGAAATGGTCGGGACCGCCGCGGACTTTGCCCTTCCTCGCACCAAGCTTGCCTCCACGCTTCGCCGTTCCCTTCGAGGCTTCTCGATTCCCGGACGCAGCATTACGCCAGCCAAGAGTGTTCGTGGTGTGTTGTGTGCGACGGGATCGACCACAGTGGAACTACTCTTCTCTACTTTTTCATCACCTTTCCAATCCTATTTCCCCTACTATTCCCGCTTCCGGACTGTGTTAAATGCAGGTAAGCTCCCATGAGAGCCTAATAATATCCCTAGTCTACTTCTTTTCATACTTCCTTCAAAAACAAATCACTTCCCCCTGATTGATTTTCCCCCCCTGATTTGTTTGCTGGTGGCTTCCCCCGTATTCGCGCATGCGCTGTTTCTGTACGAATTCTTTTGTGTGTGGTAAAATAGTTTAGTTGATATCCAGCGCTAGTCTTGTGTAGTCTTTTTTTTTTTTTGTCCCGTTTCTACAGCGCTATTTTAACACGTTTCACACGCCTCGACCCCCCCCCCCCCCCTGGATGCGTCAGCTGATTGTGTTCGCGATCTGTTAAAGTGCTCTTTACAACTACTTGCTTTTCTAGCGAGTGGAAGTTCGAACTGGACAACGCTTCTAAGAAATGCGTGTAAACAGAAATCGTATTTTTGTTAATACGCTTTATGCTAAACAAACACGCTTTCTGAGATAGTGCAAGTGCATGTCTACAAGGCCCCTGCAGCACATGTGTCAACTTTTGTCTCCAGTGGAAATTCTTTTAGGTAGTGGCCCTTGCATTAGCTTAGATTTATTAACCGGGAAATACCCAAGCCTAATAGTACAATGTTATGTGCATCATGAAAATCACTCAAGAGATTTTTCCTTTTTCTAGGTAAGCTTAGAAGATTTGGCATTGATTGTATGCTTGGGGACGTCACACAAGACACATTATTAATGTTGCCATGTTGCATTAGGTCGCAATTACGCTATTTAATAGCAGCTTAAACAATATCTCAATAATAGCGAATGAGAAACTAAAAGGGTATCATGCCAAACATGTAGTACCATTCTGAAATGGGGGTAACTATAAATTTCAGTATTTACAAACACAAAAAAACTAGTGCAAGTGTTCATTAGTATCACCGCATGGCTATTCGCCCTTTAAAATTTCATGTCCCCTTCTCTCAGAATGAGGAAAGAGGAAAATAATGTGGGGAACTGGCTTGCTCCAGCAAAGCCATGGCAGGTTTAAACATTTAAAGCCAATAGGCAGACAGGGTTAGAAGCCAAACATTTTTTTTGCAAGGAAAACCAATTTAAATATGAAAAACATTTTGCACTTGAGTAGGGCAGAAGAACGAAATAAACTCGTGCAAATAGTGGCAGCATAAACGAAATGAGAGGCAGCATGAACGAGAGGCATAAGTGAGAGGCAGAATGAAAAGAAAACAAGTGCAACTCTAAGATTCAGCTTGGAACAAAAGCCCGCCAGAAAGGAGCAGCTTCACTTCAGAAACAAATAAAAATCGTTAACAGTATTTACATCATGTACACAGAAAATCAGTCATATTTCACTTGTCGACATGGTGACCAATTCTCGTTTTGAAGAAGCAGATTGAAGTGCGTAAGAGGGAAAAACACATAGAGATTCTGTAGGTCGTTACCGGCGTGTAGCATCCTGCGTTTGCCAATTTTATCTTTTTTTCTGCTTATTTTTATTCTTTCTTTTTTCTGTTTCTTTTTTTTCTCCGTTGTGTCTTGGTACTTGCCATTGCCACTCCCAAATTTTTATTTTCTCCTCAATTTTCTATTTTTTATTTATATACTCCTTTCTTTCCCTTTAAAACCCTTTCTACACGTTTCCATGTGTACCGCAGCCGACCAGACAGTTCTTCTTATTCTTTTCTTGTGTAACCTCTCTACCTTTCTTCTACTGTTTCTTCTTTCCTTCAACTCGCACACTAGGTCATCTTAGACTCGATCTTAGCATTACAAACTTCCCTAAAGGCCTGGAGGAAAAGTTTGATGACAATTGCTCGTAGATATGGGCCCGATGCTTTTTCTGTGTTTCTTTTTGCTTGTTCTCACAGCCAAAGAGTAATGTACTATATGTGCTGAACCTATGAAAAGTAATGTAGTGATGTATGTGTACAGGATTTTATTGGGTTCAGCTTGCACAGATAACTTCTCATGTCTCAAACATAACCTGATGAAGAATGAGAGGGCACGGCTGTCAATGTCAAATTTGTCTTTGTTTTATTGCCGGAATTGCAACACAGAATATGTTCTGTGGTGTTTAATAAATGATACATGGTGGCTGCTGGAATTATCGTGCCCCCATTATTTTTTATGAAACTAAGAATGCTGGTGATTTTAACCAGAATGAGCTGAAACTTTCATAATCAGCTACAGAATTTCTGGCGCCCAGCTCTGGTAGTGTAACTTCGTCGTCGTTCTTGTTGCTGTGAGCATGCTAGAATGGGAGGTTGGAAATTGGACATGGTCTGGCACGGCATCTCTGGGGTCACCGCTTTGACGGTATAAATGGGAAGGCTGTGCTACGCGTATCGGACTGCGAGGCGTATAGTTTGTTATTCCTTCTTCCTATGTATACAGGTAAAGAATGTCTCCAGGTGGTTCTGGCTGAGCCGATACGCGCAGATGTAATTGTCACAAATAAAAAAAATTCAGAGTTTCATTTATTGTCGGCTATCCTAATGACTGCTACATGCAATACTTATTAAGTCTGAATACTTTACAGTAGTGAATGATTATTGTTCCATGCTAAGCAATTTGATACACCTTCTGTAGTTAATCTTTGGAAGCTGTTTCAACATTAACCACTATGATTTAACTGACAGGGCGCAATAATTTATTTATAGGTGCACTCAAATTCATTTACCTGTGAAGGGAGTCGTATATCCTTGGTCGACGTCGCCTTTCACATGTACACAACATGCCATCACGACTTGAGAATGCGCATATGTACTATTATGAGCAATATGAAAGGGAACACAGGAACGCGTGGCAAACAGCCTCGAAACAGACTCGCAGCGATACGCGGATGCCGCTGTGAAAAACGAAGGGGGAAAGGAGGGCGCTCTTCCACTAACTGTTGGCACTCCCACCCCGCTGGCATTTCTACAAAGCAGCAGGTTACTTCATTTCGGCGATAATATGGCGTCGTCCGACAGCCGATAAGACGAACGGCGGGAATGGGAACAGTTGTTAGAACAGCATCCCCCTTTCCACTTTGTTTCCGACGGCGGCCGCTGCGTATCACCAGAGTCCTTCAATGCTTTACTGGTCACGAAACTTCGGCGCTCGCTTCAGATAGGGACCGCGCGCGCCACTACAGGCGCCACCGCCGCACGAAGGTCATCCAGCCACCGCGCGTGCGGCGTATTGGCCAGCTCTTGGAGTGCAAAAGCTCGCTGCTCTTTGGTGTCTGCGCGCTCATAAGGTGTGTTTTTTTTTCGTAAAAGTTAGCGATGAATAGTCCAGTTATTGTGTTTATCACCTGCCTTCAATGGGGTTTTATTTTTCGAAGTAAGTTACCGTAGACTTCGGCCACGAACGGCAACGGCTTCTGTGTGCTCTGGCACAAGCGCTGCACCGTCGTGTTTACGGATTTTAAATCTATATTGCTTCTTTTCTTCAAGCAAAGTTGTAAATACCACACATAGGGTAGCTGTGTAGTCACGGACTGCTGCGGGCCTATCAATAATACAATAAAAAAACTGAAAGAAACCAAGTACGCGTCGTTCAGACTACGCTTAATGAATCCGTTCATTGCTCTGGAATGCACAGAACGCTAAAAGAGATAGCCCAATAGTATTGTCGTTTCGATGAGTGGGTACACACTTGAGAACATCTAAAAACGCTGCAGAAAGGCGAAGGATCAAAACACGAAGAGATATATGTTGCACCACGTGTTTTTCTGCTTCCACGCTTTGCAATCCTTGCAAAAACAGGAAGCGAAAAAAGAACAATGAAACTGATTTTATCACACGTAACAAAAAAATTTCAATGTTACCAAGGGAGACAAAAGAGCGTGGTCCAGCGCACAAAAATTTATTTTTTCGCGCTGCGATGTGCAGCACACGGAGGAAACAGAATATTGCCACGTAGCCAAGAACGACGCAAAGCTTTTCTGAACGCAGCGAGCTAGCGATCTCCTGCACTAGAAAAGACTAGAATGAAACACAAACGTCGAAGAAGCAGTCCGCAGTATGACGTGAACAGATGAACGTCGGAGCTCCGAGGTTTCGGACCAGGTGCTAGTCACCTCCCGAGGCCTCCAGGTCGCTGCGGCCCTGTGGGCAGCCGCCACCGCCCCATAAGGAGGAGCTCTTTCAATAAATGTTATTTCTCTCTCTCTCTCTCGATAAAGTGAGTTGCGTGGCGTTTGCTATGTTTGCATTACTCTTGGAACGTTATTAATTTCAGATCCATGGAAATAGGATCGAGAACATTGTTGAAGAAACAAAAAATCAAGTTAGCGACAAGGTGGCACCCTTTCCATATCAAACAATATTGCCCGACGGGACGTACGACAAAAAGAGCAAATGGGCGCTCCGGTTGAAACGCCAGATAAAAAAACCGGAATCGGCTACGCGCGGTTACAAAACAAACAAAACGAACCCTAAGGGATAATTCGCGGAAATATGAAAAGTAAAAGCACAAGGACGTCCCAAAGCTTTTTTTACACGCGAACCTGAGCGCAAGATAATACAAGTTTGCAAACAGGTAATGAAGCACCGCTACAACCTGACTGATATGACAAAATCCGGCTTTAAGTTAGCCTTGTACAATTCCAGGTCCACGATTCTCTCAAAAGGGTACATTGCTTTTTCAATTCTCACGCACAGTGCATTTCCACACACTGTCGCACACTTATAATCGAAGCTGAAATCTCCCGTTGCTTGCCTTGGAATGACGCCCCTCCATTTCTCACACAGCTGCCCGTCGCTCGGTCAACAGAACAAGGAAACATTTTCTGTGGTATCGTTGTACAAGGGACGACATCCCGGGACGCAACACATGTTCGGCATCGTCGCTGCACTACTTAAGTCGCATCACAAGAGCGCGATACGCACGTTACATTTTTTTTCCCGCACAAAACAAACACAACTCGCCGCGGCTCCGCCGTTCGAGCCAGCGCAACGCCGCCCGAGGAGTGACCTCAGTGAGAGGGTGGCGCCACCGCGCGGCGGCCAAACGCAGCCTATGAAGCTCTCCCATTGAGTTACGGAGGAGTTTCGTGACCAGTAAAGCATTGAAGGACTCTGGTATCACTCACAGCTGGGTCTGAGGGTGCTTTCTTTGCGTTCCTGTGTTTCCTTTCATATTGCTCGTAATAGTACCTTAGCACAAGAGGCTTCGAATGCGGTTTCTATAGACAGACAGATTTCTGGCCAAAACCGCAGGCATTTCAGCAACCCGGGCGCGAACGGAAGTGGCCGTTTCCCTTCATTAGCGAACGCGCACAGGGAAGGACAGTATATTTTTTTTTAATCTCCAACGGGGCTGGTGCCCAGACATCTGTGCCCAAGGCTCGCATGAATGAAACATACTGCTGCGCCGCCTCCTCAGCGCAGGTATATACGTGGGCTATATAAGAGTGGAAATACAAGTACACATGATAAAAAGGCAACTTCGCTGATCTATCAAGCATCGGTAATGTGTCATGCAATTCCTCCTTAGGAGTGCATGCTCCTAATGAATTAGCCAGCTCTATAGGTAATTGTAAGAAGCTTATCTTAGAAATATTTTTTACTGTTGAAACTCATAAAATTGACTGGCCGCTACGAGTCATTGTTTCTGGGAATGGGACGTTGCAGAAAGCTGCTGCCTTGTTTTTACAGTCTAAACTAAATCTACTAACGATTGAGGACGCTTTTCTCGCTAGAGACTCTAACGATATCATTGCGTTCATTTCAAGAAGTAACAAAGGTTTCAACGCCTCCTCCATTAACATCAAAGACTCATATTACTCCTTGCCGCACGATAAGTCGCTACGTTGCGTTGAGGACTGCATTGATGACTTCGGCTCTGTTGCATTCCAGCACACCAGCGGCATTTCTGTGAGCACCTTTTTAGCACTTCTCGGCCTGTACTTGAAATCAGCGTTTGCGTCTTGGAAAAAATACAAAATACATACAAAAAAGCGGATCTTGTATCGGCTCAAGCATCGCTCCCTTCTTAAGCGATATTTTTCTTGCCTATCATGACCGTATCCTTGCTAGCCGCCTTGATCAGCGGTCGTTCCGAAAGTTTTTCGCTTCGTAGACGACTTTCTGATTCTTTTCTCTGATGATGGTCACAAGTTTGAGAAGTTGGAGTGTGCTGTTACCGGTGTGCTTCGCATTTTTGAAGATTGCCTAGCACCTCTTGTCCTCACCCACGAACTTCCGGTCGATGGGGAATTGAGATTTTTGGATCTGAGGCTAAGCATCTCTACTGATCACCTGTGCTGGGTCTATGAACCCCGGGCAAAAAAAAAAAAAAAAACCCTCCTTCCTTTTCTGTCAGCGCATTCCGGGCTTGTTAAATGAGGTATTGCAAATCTACGTTTCACTAATGCCCTGCTCAAGTCTTGTAACCACTCTATGCAGCCTAGCCTTCTCGCACAGGCGTCTAGCCTGAGAAGCGCTGGGTTTGCGGAGCCTCTATTGATTTCCGCGGCGCGGCGGGCAAATTGTTAAAGAAAATGAAGCAGGGAGAAAATGCCACGACAGACTGCGATGATGAGAAGAGGCATCTTGCGGTACTGACATATTTGCACAAAATGTCGAACAGTTTGAAGAAAATAGGCAACAAAGCCAAGGTCAGAGTGGTGTTCTCTGCCCCTGAGAAATTATCAGGGCTTTGCAAGCGCGTGAATTCCCGTGCCGGACGACGAAACACTTGCACCACCAAGCACAGAAAGCTCTTTTTTTCATGCACTGTTGGCGTTATTTATGTAATTACGCTTACTTGCGGGAAGAAGTACGTCGGCCAAACGGGCAGATGCCTAAACGAAAGATTAAACGAGCATTATTACAATGTTGACACCGCAAAACAGCGCCATCTGGGAATTCACTCTCGAGATTGTGGTTGCGTTCGCGTCTTCCAAAAATGTGAGATTATCTACAGACACCGTGAACAGCTAACACGCGAAATCGTAGACGCTGAACAGATACAGTGACTGGGTGAACTATGCATCAGAGTGCCTTCGATCGCACTTTCCAAAAACGAACCCCATTATCTGGCTGTGTCGCGATAGGGTTAAACACGTGTATAAGTGAGACCTCATGCCCTTCGCTTTGTTTAACTTGTTTTTTTTTTTCTGTTTTGTGCTTCCCCTCCTGTTTATATTCTGGGCGGTATCGTCAATAAAGCTTGTTGAAGTCAGCGCTTGTCCTGTGTTCTTCATCGTCCTCGTCTCCCGCGCTGTTAACCATTTTTCCACACAAAAAAAAAAAGATTCATCTTAGGTCCACTTTTGTTCAAAGTTTCTATTGACGACCCTTCCCCTTCTGTTAGTAATAGCCACATTCTTCTGTATGCGGATGACATCAAACCGTTTCGAAAAGTTATCACACGCGATGACTGCGCCCTTTTACAATCTGACATTTGCAGTGTGAGTAATTGGTTGCTTGCGAGTAAGTTATCAATAACTGCGACCAAAACAGATGTGACGAGTTTAACGAAGAAATTCCCAAGTGCATATATGTCTTGAAAAGAGAGAATGGGAGTCGTGACCTAGGAATTTTTGTTGATTCTGCACTACGCGTTCATGCGCACGTTGACTTGACTGCTCAAGAGGCTTACAGTCATAGTACTATCCCGTATCAGGCGCCCTTTTTATAGTGTATAGGGCTTTGTGAGTTCGTACCCTTTAGAGTTGTGAAACTTCATTTTGGATATGTAATGTGAAATACGTTTAATGCGAACTAGGCTGCGGAGATTGGAAACGTACAAATACGGTTTATAAGAATGGTTTATAAGCTTTCTGATCGAAGAGTGTATTACCAGTGCGAATACACGTTGAAATAAGTGCTCTCATTTGCACTAAGGATAAATGCAGGTAAGGTAAGGTAAGGATAAATGCAGATTTTGTATTTCTGTTTAAATGTTTACATCGTGTGATTGACTGCTACAGTTTGAAGTCGTCAAAATAACTCCGGGTACCTAGGAAATCGTTTCGAGAAATTGTAGTGTTTGGAGTAAACAAAGATTGTTCTCCTGTGCAACCATAGTGTAATTTTCATAAAAATGAGAATTTTATTGAACTTGATGCTTTTAACAATAATCTGTCTGCATTTATTTGGCTGTGGCAGTGTTATAGAGTGTCATGTATAAGAACCCGTATTTGTTTTTTTGTAGGTTCTTCTCTCTTTTTCGTTTCTTTTTTGCCTTTTCTGTCGGTTTTGTGCACCACAGTCTAGGGCCACGCGCTTGTGGGGGCCACGTACAAATTAATTAATTAATTAATTAACGGCAACCCACCGTAATGGGTACTCCCAATTTGATCTGTGCCAGTGCTCTTGCTTGCTGTGTGCGCCACAAGCTTCGCAGACGTCAGTCTCATCCCTGAGTGCACTTTCTTCACCGAAAGGTTCCTTCTCCAACGTGCAAAGATATGCAATACAGGAAGAACGGCGGGAGCCAAGAGCTGCCGATATGTGGTTGGCCCAAATACGCGTCTTTCGATGCACCGTGAAGCCAGGCCACGGGTACAAGGACACGTCAGAGTACGAAATTCCCGTACTCCTTCCAATGTCAATGCCAACTCGCGCACACCCAAGAAGGAAGCCAAAGGAGCGCAGAAGCCACTTTTCCATGCCTTGCGCAATTTTCTTGCAAATATGGTCACAGCAAGGCTTTTGAAAGCTTTCATTTTCCCCTACATCAGATCGTTCCGTAAGGTGCACAGGCACCTGAAAACACCGAGCACGCTCGCTTTATAGCCTAGTGAGAAGCGCATTGGGTAATGGCATTTGAAGCCACCTAAAGCAACCGACTTCCGCATTTTCAGCGGATGGTAGGCAAACGTGTCAATGTCACGCGCGCAAAATGTGGGTTAAAGCAGTCGGCACGCGCAAGAACTGCTTGCATCTCGTTGAGAGGTATGTCGTTGTGCGACGGCCCCATAATGTCAGTAGCAAGACAAGCAAAAAATGGCAGCATCTCCACTACGTGGATGATGGCGAGGGTGCGGAGTACGGGGACTCGAAATGACATCCAAGTTGCGCCCCGAGTGTCATCCGATTTGCGCCCCGACCATCATTCGATTTGAGCCGTGAGTTGCAGCTTGATTATTCTTTAAATGAAACTGGAACTCATGGCTCAAATCCAGTTTCGCTTGATCTTCGCTTGATGATGGTGTGCGCACGGATAGACGCGGACTGCCATTGGGAGGTCCTAAGCTACTCCGCACCGCTACAAGCGAGTGAGTAAGCCGGTTGACTCTCGGGTACTAACTCATGGTCGTAGCCCAATGGGTAAGACGTCTGACACTAACTCTGTCTGGTCTACCATACACAGGCTCGAATCCTACCGGGGCCTGTGTGATTTTTAAGTGCGAATGCACTTTATAAGCGACCCTGAATTCCGTTGACCACCGTCCGTCCACATAGCAACAGCTGCGGGTGCGCGCGCTTCTCGTCTTCCTTGGCAACGGGGGGAGATGGCACATACCCACGTGGGAGATTGGCCAGGAATCTCCTCGTCTTCCTTGGCAACGGGGGGAGATGGGCGCGCGCTGCCTGGCCGCTGACATGGCACATACCCACGTGGGGGATTGGCCAGGAATCGGGCGTGAGAAGGGCTAATGCACCCGCTTAAAGGAGTACTGACACGAAATTGCAAAGCTGAGATCCCCTCTAGCAATCAAGTACAACGACAACACAAATAGGTGTCTGTGCATGGCACATACCCACGTGGGGGATTGGCCAGGAATCGGGCGTGAGAAGGGCTAATGCACCCGCTTAAAGGAGTACTGACACGAAATTTCAAAGCTGAGATCCGCTCTAGCAATCAAGTACTACGACAACACAAATAGGTGTCTGTGAATAAATGCATCTTTCTTTCTTTGTAGTTGTGTGTGTGTGTGTGATCTCTCCTTCGCGAACATTACCGAACCGCGCAAATTCAACTCCAGCATTCGCACTTTCACATTCCTCCCCTCGGGGAAATGCGGGGAATTTTTTTTGGCGATTGTGAATGCTATGAGTGCGGACGCGGACGGACATTGTGCGTTCCTATGGTACTCCGCACGTGTCAAGTCAATTGTTTTTAGTTTAGCCTCATCTTTGTCGGGGTTGGCATGCATCACATAAACAAAAGATCACAGGCGAAGGATGCAGACTTTTTTTTTTGGCCAATTTTGGACAATGTCCTTAAGTGGGTATGTATTGCTTGACAAACGTGCACCGCGAGCGCTGGGAGTCGCCGCGAGGCACGCACACACAAGCCCTGGGCATTTTCCTGGTTTTGTTCGCAAACGGGCGGTCGTCGCGAAGCCCGGGCCCACGTGCGCGCGTTCGGCCATTTCTTGGTACTTTTAACCACGGACGTGAAAAATTACGATTTGCTAAATATCTTCGCTGTTTAAAAGTTAACCACCTATCTCGCTCACTTCTGCATATGAGTTGCAGTAATTGCTGATCCTCCGTTTTTATTTGCCATTTTCACCTATTCTTAATCTCCACTGTAACCCTCCGCCCTCTAGAATCTCTCTTCAGTGCCTTGATGTTGTGAAAGTCCAATATTAATAAGCAAACCTGGATCACATCTCATTCACACGTACCCTACGCACATGAGCGCACAGGATAAGCGCGTTTTCATGCGTACCAAGTGCGAGGAACATGAGCCTGAATTCCAGCCAGCGCACTTGTTTACAGCTTGTTTTGCCACCGAATGTACGGGGTAGTCGCACAACGAAATCTCTCTTCAGCAGCTCCAGGCAAAGTTTTCGCGCGTCTCCAGTGCTTCAACCCAGAGTTTGCGCGCGTCATTGACACGTTTACCTGCTTCGGCGCTGATCATGCGGAAGCCGGTTGTCCTTCATGTGTACTCAAGAGTCCTGACCCACTGCGCTTCACAGATGCTGATAACGCACGTATGCACGGCGTTTTCGGGTGCCTGTGCCCTTTCCGGAAGGGTCTGCAGTAAGGAAACCTTCCAAAGCATTGACGTCACACAAGTGGTGACAAGGCATCGAAATGCGCCTTCAGCGCACATTGGCTTCCTGCTTCGGCGTGCGCAGGCTGGCATTGACATTGAAAGGCGTACGCAAATTTCGTATGCTCGCTTGTCCTTGTGCTCCTGGCCTGGCTTCACGGTTTAGCGAAAGGCGCGTATTTGGGCCACGCTCAGATCACCACTTATTGGCGCGCCCTGAGCTTTAGTGCATCGCGTTCCGTTGTGCCAACGGGAATGCGAGAAAATTATAATCTAGGACGTGAATGACGGCTACGAAGCCATGAGATATATGAGGCCCGGCCCAGACCTTGCCCTCTTTTTTACCTTTTGCAAGATCGGAGTGGAGGTTGCTTTATTTTTTAGGTCTCATTGTTTCGGGCTTCGTCTTCATTAACATTTTAGGTTATAGGAAAAGAAGGTTTCAGAATGGAGAATCAAAAGGGCCGCCGTACTTAGGGCAGTGCAGAGGGCGTGGATGGAATTTTCTGCTTTGATGGGTGAAGGGGCGTTCATTGGTGATGCAAATTTTCCTCACACTCATCGAATAGAGGCTGCTGATAATAATACGAAACAAATAAAGGACCCATTGAGCAAAAAGCCCGCGTCTGGCGGCGTCCTCCGTCCGGAGTGGAGAAGAAGCGGATCAGAGAAGGGTCGAAAGAGAGTAGGGTGAGAGGTAAGGTATGTTTGACAAGGAGTTTGAAAAGCAAAGCAGAAAGGGGCAGATGTGAGAGTACTGTGATGAGGAGAGGGGTTCAGAGAGTTGACGGGGAGCAGAGGTTGCTAGGGGAGTGGGGTGCAAAGAAGGGATGTTGGAAATGTTTGGGGGTGAGGAGCAGAGTTGGACTGAAAGACGGTCAGGAAAGGGGAACCGGGACAGAAATATGATGATTTCAAGGATCAGGAGGGTTGATAGAGTAGAGAAGGAGCGGATGGAGGAAGAGCAAGTTTAAGAGAGCTGAAGAGGAGAGAAAATGAGGAGCAGGGCAAGGCAGAATATTTTTTTCGTCACAGGCGATTGGAAAGCCGACGCCTCTTAGGCGTCTGTTCGGCGCCAGTCCTCGGGGATATTTGACAGAGAATAACAGCGCATAAACGGGACGAAAGAAAGATTTACAAGACAAGGCGCTGCTTCTGTCAAGTATGCACCAACAAGCTCTCACTACCACGCTTTCTCGGTGATATTCCTTCGCTGTGAACCATTTACACATTCTTTGAAGGATTATTCTTTTTGTTTAGATACAAGTTATCTGTGGTTGTTTTAAGGGTATGGGACGTTTAAACTCTGAAACACAAAAACAAGTCGAAATGAAATGGACAGGGCATCTCCATTGCGTCCCTAATTTTCCGGAGAAATTCGTCGCCAAAAGAAATTCCCGTATCCTTACGTTTCGCTCGCCTTTTTAGTATCTGTGCTTTATGCCTAGAGGCAAGAAGCTTAAAACTGCAAGTCTGACCTTCAGCGGCACTGGCTTAGCCGGGCGATGTATTGAATCACCACAGTTCAAGGACGTCGGAACTACTCTTTTTGTTGAAATCTGAGAAACAGCGGAAATGAACGGAGCGCAGAAAAGAATAAACACGATCGGCACTGACTAACAACCAAGTTTTATTGCACACAGGCGGTTTAAATACCCATCTACAAGGCAATAAAAAGGGCAAAGTAAAAGAGGCAAATAACACAAAATGAATAAAAGTTTCTGGCATGCTTGAAATCGTCATTAATTAGTCGTGCGAGCACTCCGCTGAAAATTGTTTTGACCCCCAAAATTGCCAGTCTAGGAGCCGCTGGTTATCAGCCTCCGTTTTTATTAGGCATCGCTGAATCCCTGTTACCGGATCTCTGGAAACGAAAGCGGAACAAACCGAGACTTAAGGAAGGAACCGAAAACGTAAAACGCGGCACAGTCGCTATTCCGTACGTGCATCAGGTGTCCCACTAAGTTCAGAAAATTGCCGAAAGAGGGAGCGCAAAGCTTCTCATGTCCACGCCCAATAAACTGGGCAGCTCTGTGCCATTGTGAATAATAAACGTCGAAGGGGCAACACACGTAAAACAAAACAAAGAAGGAAGTGCGTTGGTTGCTGTCAGCGTGTCATTTACGCAATCCCCTTGACATGCAAACGAAGCTATGTAGGTAAGATGGGAAGATGCACCAGCGTACGTCTACAGGAGCAGACAAATTCACTCAGAGGAAATTTTGGCGGCCACTTAGCTGCGCACTGTCGCCAGTGTAGGTGGAAATCGGAATTTGACCAGTGTCGTACGATTAGAAAATATGCCGACAAACGCGCACGTGAAATGTATGAAGCTTTTTGCGTCGATGAGAGGGGCGACAATTGTGTAAGCAAATCGTCTATGTTACTGCATGAAAATGAAATCATGCATCTTTCAAAGGAATAACTGTACCTTACTTATCGATGCAAAGTGAACGCTTTATTTGACAAGAACGTTTGGTCATTTTATGTTATTTGCCTGTTTTTCTTTTCCCTTTCCATTGCTTTGTAGATGTGTATTTCAGCCGCCTCCGAGCAATAAAACTTTCTTGTTAGTCAGCGCCGTGTGTGTGTCTCCTACTCTTCATCCGTTATTTCGCGCGGTTTCCCATCTTTGTAACATGCACACCAACCAGCCCACTTGCTCTCCACTCTTTTTATGACCGTCATTTTCGACGATTTCGCTATTTCCCTCATTTGGCGCAGGTAATCAGTAAATTATAAGATTCGATCGCCTGCTGGGGTTTTCTTGCTCGTCAATTTACCTTTGGAGTGCCTTGAATACGGAATTAGTGGCGGCAGTCAAGTCAACACTTTTAATTCTTCATAAATGCTGCTGCCAGCATGTCTTCTCTATCGTTTCTTATTAGCGCTTGGCAGAAGAGGGCTATCATCTATTTCGAGCTGAGCGCGGGTTTGCTGTGTTGTCATGTGCCGCGACGAGAAGCCCTGTTTATTATGGTGATGGTGTCGCTTAGTGTCACTAGATGAGGTATAAGAGGGCCGCCACTGAGGCACGAAAGTCAGCAACGGCGGCCATTTTGGTGTTTATCACTGTTGCGAGATTTCCCGGCTAAATTCCACCGGGCCCTTTGTTATAACCCTGCCGAAGATGCAGCAAAACGGCATCTTTGGACACACTTCAGCTGCTGAAATGCTGTTACACGCGTTATCTTCGATTCGCATTCCGAACAACGTCAGTCGCGCGCAGCAGTAGAGACGGCAGAACAAGCTAAATCGTCCATAGTTGACCGACTACAACGGATCGGCAACAAAATGGGGTGCCCATGAAGAGTCGCAGTTTAAACAAATGTCACGTAATGCGAACTGACCAATGATCATGGCGGCGGCGCAGAACAATAGGAGAAAATAGCGCCGATACTCTGTAACCTTATCTAGCGACACTGATTTGGCTCGGTCGACACTATACTCGGTTACAACTCAAGAACGGCACCACCTCATGTAGTGTATCACTCCGCCAAAGCGCCGGAACCGTGACGTAAGTGCGCGCGCGTTTTGAAAGGTGTTTGCTAAAAATGCCTGATATCGTTTGCCTTGTCTCACGCAGTTTTTTGTCGTCACTGGAGTCGTTTATAAGCATATTAAGTCCACAAAATCCCGGGAACGGCTCATACCATGTTCAAAATATTCCCAGTAACGCCCTACTTGCGCCGCGCGGAGAAACATCCGGCTACGGTGATAAGGCACAGCGGCAACTTCTGGTGCCGTTCTTAAGTTGTCACCGAGTATAGTTTAGTCTCTTTTTCTTTGATCGACAATGTTATCGATGTAATTAAATGATTCCGCAAAGATTAGCGCTGAGAGATAAACGTTCGCAGGGAAAACCCCGCGGCAGTCGATTCGCCGATGTTCGTCTGTGCACGATGCTTTGATGACTGCTTCTCCAACTTTTTAAAGGGCCTCTGTAACATTTTCGATAAACCCTTTTCCTCTTTGCTTCGCGTCTGGAAGCGTTGTGAAAGCTATAGATATCGCCAGCACGGAGCGGCACTAGGTGATTTTCTGGTCGCATCAGATCCGACCACCGAATCTGCTTTGCTTTTGTGGCTTCTTTTTGAACGTGGCTAAAGGAAGCGTTTATTGCTTTAACTAGAGGGAAGCCGGTCAATAGCTAATGTATCACTGTAATGACGTAATTTAGGCGCTTTAATAATGACATGACCGGGAAAGACAGAAAATGCTTTTGAGCAAGTTTCGAAGTTATCTGATGGTCATGTAGCAGTAATTTTCGGCCGAAGTTCTTCCTCACCCCCCTCTCTAAGTACTGTATGTGTTTCTTGAGTACTTTCTGAAAGCGTGTAGGATTTAGAAAAAAAGTTAAGAAAAGGGCTGTAGGGTCCCTTAAACAATAAGGGTCTATTAGACCGAATACACTTTCCGTAGCACCTCCTCCCCTCCGCGAAGAACACAAGCGGATTGCAAGCAGCCGCATGCTGGTGGTGCCGCCGTGACCAGTGACTGCGTCGACGAGGCTTTTCCTTTCGTACCTCATCCCAGTGGGGTCACTGGGCGAAAGTTTCTTGCGCAATATTTTCCGCATGTCGTTGAGGCATGGCTTTGCACTTTCAGGGATCACTGAAGGGGAGGACCAACGTTCTAATCAATTGCCTCCACATGTTGTTCCTCCGTTACCGGTCCGGGCCGGTCACAGAAGAAACTGTACGATTCTCAGTAGACTCCGCGTGGAGAACACAATTGCATCGTCAAGTGGCCATAACTCTCCATATTCTGGCAATTGTTCACCATTGTGTGCGAAATACGAAATTCCGATCTTCGTCAAATCGCAATTCAGCACACTGCTGAGTTACTAAATGCATTAAATAAATTGATTTGTCGGCTAAGGAATAAGCGTATTGTGATATGTTTTGTAATGCAATGGAGCGGAAGATTGTAGGTGTAACATTAAGGGACAAGAAGAGAGCGGAGTGGGTCAGGCAACAAACGCGCGTTAAGGACATATTAGTAGAAATTAAGAAGAAGAAATGGGGGTGAGCAGGTCATGTGATGTGAAGGCAAGATAACCGTTGGTCATTAAGGGTAACAAAGTGCATCGCTAGAGAAGGCAAGCGTGGCCGGGGGCGGCAGAAAGTTAGATGGGCAGATGAGATCAAGAAGTTTGCGGGGAAAAAATTTGTGGCCGTTAGCACCGGATCGGGATAATTGGAGATGTATATGGGGGAGGCCTTTGCTCTGCGGTGGGCGGAAATAGGCTTCTTCTGCCGCTGATGATGATGAATATGTTTTGTAAGTTACGCATTCAGCGCCCTCTAACTGCCGCTTTTCCATCAACCCGTGCGGTCACCGAAACAGCTGCTTAAGCAAAATCTTCACGCTCCTTGTTTTGAAAGCGGTATTTATTTTTAAAAGAGAAATAGCTGATTTCCAGAACGGTTAGAGATAGGACAAAGGTTGCATAACTTCTTTAACGCCAGTGGCAGATCCTTTCGTGCACCCTACAATCACGTCGCCTGTTTCGATTACGCTTACTTGACTGTTAACGCCGAACCCCTAGTATGCGGCTCCCAACAACACGTTTACTGCACACGGAATTATCCCTCACGAATCTCCTGGTGTACAATAAAAATGAAAGGAACAGCACGCTTGGTGGGAATGCTCTTTCTCGGTGATTTATTGAGGGTAACTATCGAATCGGTCAGTGCAAACTATAATTTAACTATCGGGCGCCTTTCCAAGCAAGCTGAAGGGGCCGTCGCTTGCGAAAACTTTCGGGAAAACAGACTCAGAAGCTGGAATCAAAGCCGCCTTACGGAAAAGGCAAGTTTATGGGCATATTTACATTTTACCCGGAAAAAATGTCGGTCGCTCGGCGAAGAGAAGTGGCCCAGTAACGCCCTATCCTGGACTAAGCTCTATTTTTGTGCGGCGAGTGAGCTGTGCTAGAGGGCCAAGAAACGGTAGAATGGGTACACTAGAATGCTTGTAGAAATTGTACACTAGCAAGCTTGTACACTAGAATGCTTGTGCACTAGAATTCGCGAGCAGACACTTGCGCAGATTTTCCCTTCAAGAAAGATTGACTACCCCTGCACCTAAAGAGGACCATGGTCAACACGCGAAGCTTCTTCCGTGCGATTCAAATGGCGAAGTTCCAAAGACACAGCAAGAACGAATGTAGTGGAGTGATCGCTGAGGGTAGTATTTAACCGTTAAGTTGAACGAACACACGCATTAAAGAGATTGCCTTTATTGAATCGAGAGGTTTCCATCATTTACACGTTCCCACTTGCATCGACAACTTTACAACTCCCCTCCCCATTGTTCTATTGTGTGTGGGATATGATAGAAGTGTCTTGTGGAATCCAATGTTCTCCAAAGTTTCACCGCGCGCCGGGCGCCATCGGTGAGACCAAGAAACCTTCGCTTTAATATTGCGGCCCGTGTCCAAAGCGTCAAAATGGCGCAGTAGGATGGACGTCGGCTTCATAACGCGAGGTACGCAGGCTCGATTCCCACTACCAGAAGCATTTTTAGATGCGACGCTGAGAGGAGCATCTCTTGCCGGCGGCCCTGTCCTGCGTGCGTCCGTCGTCCGCGTCCGCACAGCTGCGTCTCTCCTCCGCTCGCCTCCTCTCCTCTCTCCTATGGCGAACACTCTCTCCCAACATCTGCGATCGCGCTGCGTGCGGCTGCGCACTGTGCGCATGTGCAGTACTCTCTCTCTCTCGGCGGTCTCCTCTCCTTCGGGCGCACTGCGCATAGAAGCGGAGTGCCGCGCTCCGGCAGGTCTCTCAGTCGACGGTCGTCCGCGCTTGCTCTCTTGCCGTACCCGACGATTGCTTAATGCGACGCCAATGAAACCCTCTTCAGCGTCGCATCAGACCAGGGTTTCCGCGAGGGGAGGTGGGCGTAATTTTTTTTCGGAGGGAAGAGGGCGACGCTTGTGTAGAGTTGGCTTTCCGGTGGTGCTTTATGCCGTGTGGTGAATGCCATCATGGAGGCCTCGAAAGCTTCGCTTTAAAAAACAGTTTCAAGGGCATACAAAGCAAGTAAGCTTGGAAGCCTTGAAATTGTCTAGTAGAAAATACGGTCGCTTGTGGGAAGGAAGCGGACAGATGATTCTGATGTAGGACAGCTGCCACCTGTTATGAATGTGATTTATTGCTCCTTCCGCAAATAGCTCCGTTAAAATTAAAAGATTAATAATGAACGCAGATGTTTTGGAACCTATGGTGAGATAGCCGGTTGCACCACGTGGTTACAAAGGGTATCAGTATAAATAAATAAATAAATAAATCGATCGATCGATCGATCAATCAATCAAGTGAAGACATTTGAATTACGGCCGCATTAAAAAAGCGCTTAAAAAAGGCATGTTGACTGCTTTGGCAGCCACGTACACAAATTTTTAGAAGCGAATCCCAGGTAATTCAGACTACATATCTTCACCTTGAAACAACGTTGTGCGTAAAGTTCTTAACACTTTCTACCGAATGTTATCTAGGCGAATAAGCAGCCGCTGTTACATTATTATTCTGCTTAGGAATATATGAACGTCACAATCAACTTGGATGAATTGTTTTTATGAGCTATTACGCTATGGAAAACCTGGTCCAGAAATGATTATATTTGGGCATGACAAGAGCGCTAATAGGAAAAGAAGAACAAAGGAAGAAACTCCACTCGCAGTAGAACAGGGGGGACTGTTCGACGTAAAAAGGGCGACGTAAAAAGTCTCTTCAAGAGACATAACAAAGTGCAACGAACGAACCATCGATCTAGAACCACCTACATATTCGCTGTATAATTTCGAAGTGGTTGTAATTGTAGTTTAACGAACCAACCGAAAAAAAAAAGAAAATCTTTGCCTCCTCATACCCAGTTTTTCCGTTTTTAGTTATTTTAGGCACAATATTTATTTATTTATTTGTTTATTCAAAGTACTCCTAAAAGCCCTCACGCCGGATGGTATTACATAGGGGGTAGTCAATGCAGCAAAAACAAACATACGAACAAAGATATACACTGGGAGAAATAGAACATAAAAAGGACAGCGCATGCGCGAACAGAAATATGATAAATGTAATATTAGTTTGAAATTACGCGTAAAAAATAAACTCAGAAGAAGAAACAATAAACAATGCTCTGTAGAAAAACAACGATCTGTCAGAAGTTATACAATTAAAAAGCAATAGTTTTGTTTTCAATTCACAACTTCCATGAATATTAGTTGATTAAATTTAACAGCATCAATGACCGTGGCTATGTGTGATGGCAATGCGTTCCAGTCAACGATTGTACGCGGAACGAATGACCGAGAATAGTTGAAAGATGAGATGCTAAACGCTTCACTGTGAAAGGATGGTCGTGTCTATGACGAACGGAAGCTGGTGAAGAAATGAAATCGTCATGAGGCAATGGGTGGTGATAAATTTTGTGAAAAACTGATAGCCTTGAAGCTGTGCGTCGTTGCGACAAGTCGAGAAGTCCTGCAGGAATTTTCAAGGTTCTGACACTGGAACAACGGGAGTAGTGTTAAAAGATGAAGCGAACTGCGCGGTTTTGAAGTAATTCGATGTTGTTCATTATGTAAGCTTGGTAAGGGTCTCAAATGGCTGATGCATATTCGATTTTTTGCCGTATAAGTGTGATGTAAGCGAGTTTACGTAGGTGCGATGGGGCATGCTTCAAGTTATGTTTTAAAAGATGCTAGTGAATGGTTAGCCAATGCAAGTATGACGTCAATGTGATGATTGTAGGATAAGTTCGAACTAATATGTTTTCTGCACGCGAGAGTCTTTTAGTCAAGCTAAGCAAATTTCGTTGTGACAATAAAGAAAATTTCGCTCACAATGACTCGATGCGACGGGACTTTGGGCGTTTTCTGCCAGTATCCCTACAACGTGAAATCCCTGCTGCGCAAGCCTGGACTTCAAGATTCAATCCAGATCCCGACTTCAATTACGTCAGTGCCACCGCTAGAGTTACGAAAAATAACTGAGACCTGCATAAGTAATTCGGCATGCTAATTACAGGAGCAGATATTAGTATCAGCGGAGTCATAGCCACCGAGAGAAGCAAAATAAAAGCAAAATGTAAAAGATAACGATATAGTAACGAATTTGTAGATAGGGGAATTCGACACATATGCTTTCGCAAGCTCTACATCTTAAGAAACACTTATTGTAGCGTAATTTTAGCATTTCAGATATCTGCTGATAGGCAGAGGCACGGGCCTTGCTTTGGCGATCGAGGTTGTGTGACGTGTGTTCTACACGCTCGTACGTAACAGTAAATAGACACTCCTAGTTGTGATTCGGCTAAAAACGCAGCGTAAACACGTTACTCGTACCTTCTCAAAGCAAGTGACTTCGTTACTGACAAACGCGCCCTCACAGGGCAACACTTCATAACATAGCACACGGAATTACTTCTAGCGGCGAAGCCCCTAAGGGCGGGGGCTGTTGGCGTCTCTTGTCGTCGTCATAATCGTCGTTCGTCTCATGTAGGGACGGTACTGCAGCACCGGGAAACTCACTCCTCCCGCTAAAACGTAACGCGTACTAAAAAAAAAAGGACACCGGGGCTCTCGTTTACGCCTCGCGCTGGGGCGCTTCGTAACGCACACTAAAAAACACCGGGACCCTCGTTTAGGCCTCGCGCTAGAGAGGTTCGTGCTTCAAAGACAAGCGAGTTTTACAGCAAAGCTGTATACCTATATACCCCAACGGTTTCATCTCCGTGGGCGGAAACGCTGTGGCACCACTTACACACTGCATGCTTCGCTCCTCCCCAGGTTTCACGTTAGTGGAGATGGCCCGGGACGTTTTTGCTTGAACGCTATTCATTAGGAATGCAGCACTACCGGCAGTGGTATACATTGTGCGCGAAACATAAGAATATCCCCGCCGAAAGGTGTCAGCCTTTCGGATACGTGGAACATCAACACTACCCGCCATTTGTCGCGTTTTTCACTTCCACTTGTTTTCCTACCGTCGTTTTGTAACAGTTCCCCCCCTTTGTCTTCCTCGTAATTTTACGCCTGCGGACGGGAGCCCGCGCCATTGCGGCGTAGCGACCGAGACCAGAAGCACAATAGGGCGGCGGGCACTGACACGGTTTCGATTTCGGTTAAGGACACGGGTACATATGCGCACGCCACTACTGCCTCGCTCTCGAAGAAGTGTTTTTGTGCGAAGCAACTAGAGTATGGCGGCCGAATCGGACAAAGACTTGCCCTGAAAAAGAGGCGGCAGACCTTCGTTGTTTAAGAACGCACGCTACGGCTGTACAAGAGAAAATCTCGTTAGTATTCCAACTCCCAACCGAACTGGAGAGTTTTGATGCTCTCTAATTGTTGCTGTGGAAAAAATATAGGTAGGAAAACAAAGTCAATAATAAAACCAATTCCAACACCAAGGGGAAAAAACTCAGGAAAGGCTAGACACACACAGACATCGACGAACACCGTATCTTTGTCTCTTGGTGTGTTGCCTTTAGTTCTGTTTTTTCCCACGCCGCTAATTCTTTCAACATCACGCATGCACTCACACCACCAGAGTCCAACAAACCTATTAATGGCCTTTAACGAGTTTGGACAGTATTTAAGTCCTTGTTTATTCGAATAAACACTCATAAGAACTAAATATTTAACATGAATTAGTGATAATTTGTAGAAATTGTTAGTGAATTTTCATGGTAACAGGCATGCTCCGGCGTTTGTTATTCTAACCAAACAACAAGACACGTGACCCGGTGTTTGTCTGTGTGGTTGGACACCGTTGCAGATGTTTACCCTTCATTTACATCGTTTGCCCTTCTCGGCGGGTAAAGTGAATTGTGAAAGGGTTGCTTGCTTTCGGCCCATTTGCTTCATTGTTTTTCGAATTCGCATCGTTCTGTGCAGCCGTTACGCTAGCCCAGAAGCATTACATTACTAAGTTTGTTGCGCTTCCAGGTGCAACCACCGACGCTATCCTTGGAATCAACTTTTTCGCGCATGCGCAGTGACACTAAACACTGGAGCCGTGACACTAAACACTGGAGTCCAAAAGACTAATTTACCTGATTTGCTACATATAAGTACCAAGAAAGCGACGGAATGTTTTGTGTAATGCAGGACGCCTTCGTGCCAACCATGACTGCATTGCTTGTAACCGTTGCCACTTAAAGGGACTCAGCAACACTGCTTATAAACGCTTTCACTCTTTCCTTATCGTCTGGAAGCACTGCAAACGGTACAGTTATCGTCACCCGGGAGCGGCCCTGCGGGATTTTCTCGTTGCAGCCGACACGCCTTCCCTTTCTGCTTTGCTTTTGCGGCATTGTTTTTAAAGGGGCTATACGACGGGTTCATTCCTTAAACTGAAGGAAAGATGGCCGCTACACCGCTGTGATGACGTAATTCGAGCGGTCGAAGAACGCCAACACCGGTAAAGAAGGAAAATTATTTTGAGGAAGGTTCTAAGTTATCTGTCGGGCATAGAGCAGTAATGTTTTCTGTGGGGTACTTTGCGACCCCTTATTCTAAGTAGTGAGTGTGTTTTTTAGGTGTACTCAGATAGCATTCAGTATAAAAAAAGTCGAAAAGAAGTTTTTCAGTGTCCTTTTAAAGTGTTAGTACCAGCCTATAAAGACTCGCTGTTGCGCAATCTGATGCATGTTAACAAAAAGAGTAAACTGCGCGAAACTAAACAGAGACAGTAACCCAAGGACACACTCAGACTGCCAATATTGTACCAGCGAAATTTCAATAATCATGCACAACACTGAGATCATGTCTATTTGCGGTTATGGAAATGGAATGCTTTGCGGTGTTTATCGACGTCTCAAAGTTCCGGGCATAGCAGCACGGATTACAATTTACAAGTTGCAGCGAGCTACGGTCTTGCTGTTATTGCGTAGTGAGCATAGACTATTGCAGGATATGGACGCAACATGTTTAATCACCGGCGCGGTGTCCCCGAATGTCCGTGGTCCGTAGTCCGGTCGTCGACACCCCTCCTGCGCGTGATGCACCACTCCTTTGATAGATGGCCACACGCGCCTGGCGCCTTCGCGCTGTGGGCTAGTCGTGCATGCCGTCGGCACGTGTTGGTCGTTTAGGGGCGCCACCCACAGACTCATTCATCGTCATCAGCTATGTTGGCACGGGTGGCCCTTGTGGGCGGCTCTCTCACCAGGCCTTATGGTTACCAAAATACTACTGCCGAGTTTTGTACAAGAGCAGGCGCGGGCACGGCGATGCCGGCTGTTCGTCACGCCTTCCCATCGAGAGCACGCTCTCTGGCGGAGCTCTGCGTGCAGTTTCTGCTGCCCATCCTGACGAAGTTTCACAAAAGAGAAGCGGAAGGGCCTCCGTGGGCACATTGTTTCAGCGCGGCCCAGAAGTCCTGTTATCAACTTTGTTCATAGTATCAAACAACGTTGTGTACAAAAAGAATGATTCTGCGGATGGGGAGTGACTTCTTATCTTCGTTTCAGAGAGCCTTCGAGGGGGATCCTTTACGCCATGCATGGCGGCCCCACATGCGGACATCTTGGTTTCGCGTGCACGTTACATCGTATCCCCCATCACTTCAGGCCTCGTGTTGCAAAAGAACACGCAATGGCACGTCTCCAGCTGGCGCCAGCGCCAGCGGCAGAAGCAACTTGCAGTTTCTACTCCAGGTTCCTTCCAAACCGCCCTTCAGACAGGAGGAGCATTCAGAAAAGCTTGCTTTCATTTCCTCAGCTCTATTGCGGAGTTTGGTACTGGAAACTGGTCCGTAATAGCCTGTGTAGGCTCCATTCCAAGTCCGCGTAAATTGCTGTATTGCTTCAGCCGAAACCACAAATGGGTCCTAGCGTTTCTGAATATCGTTATATTGCGACATGAAGCACCTCATGTCATCATAGTGGCCATGGGAGACAGTTTACCGCCGACGTGGTTGAGGAGTTTTTATTTCCTGGTACGCACTTCCACCGCACCACACCCGGCCACCCGCAGGAAATGAACTCACTGGGCTCTGAAGTCGCTGCACCACCGGCGTGACGTCCGCTTATGTGGTGTTTGCCCATTCACATGTGCGAATGGAGCCGCAAAAGCGAGCGATGCAAGTGGCGGGATCGCCACACTCGGTGTTCACATTTTTACGCGATGCGAGCGACGGCGGCGACATGTTTTTTGCTTGGAACGTTAATACCCGGAAGTTTCGGTTTAGACATAGCACAGTATCCGGGTGTGCCATGGCAGGATATGGCGTCGGGAACTCTTCGCTCCTCCTTCCGTGTGAAGAGCGACGGCGCCATGGCGGTGACAAAAAGGGGTCGAGAGCAATCCCCCTCATCGCGCGGTGAAAGTGATGCCAGGCGCCAAGAGCGAAAGAAATCGCGTCGCTTTTTCCACTGTTGGTCGCTGTAGTCGCAAGTGTGAACGGGCCTTTAAACCACAAACCTGGGAAGCCGTGCATGTTACGTGCGGGGGCGACACTCCCAAGCATAAAATTACTGATTACGCGACCTTCTTCTGAGTCTACACCTTAAGTGTCCGCCCATTTATTATATCCTCTTTCATTTTCCCACCGCGAGAATTTATCAGTGTCCTGGAATCGCAGTAAGGCCCAAACGGCTCGTCGTAACATTCACATTCTCTCTATCGTCTCGCAGGCTAGAATAAAATTTTTGGTAGCGTGAGCTACACTGGATGAGGTTGAGAAGTTTTGCGTGGCTCCTGGAGAACCGTGCTGCGCAAGCGCTAGGCGTGGCAGCCCGGTTAACTTCATGATCATGCGAGGGGTGGCCGGGTGTGGAACATACGGCTCGTGCGCTGCGGCAACCCCGGCGTGCGCCTGTGGAACAAGCTTAGCTCTGGGGCGATTGGTTGCGCTGAGCCGGAGCCGCTTGGTAAATGTACATGTATGTGAGGAGGGAAGAAACCGCCCCTCCTTCCCCTGCAGGTTCTTGAGTAGAGTGTGTTCAGTGGCGCCTGGGGGTAGCCAGTCACCAGTTAATCAGACGAGGGCGGTTTGAGGGGTTACGAAGAAAACATGTATTCTAGAACAAAGCATTCCGCAGAGAATAATACTTAAACGAGAGACTACCAGAGAGCTAACAAAAACCCAGAAGGAATAACTAGTCTACAAAGCGACTCCAAGAAACCCAAACGTCTAACTAATGTACAGAAAAGCCTATAAATCTAAGCGCCAGAAAAGTGCCACAGAAAAGTTCATAAAGAGTTCACCGTAACGTGGCGTAGTACTCAGGGCATCGGGGTGTCACGTTGCGTTGCGCTGAGGGCCGCGTCGGGAAGTCTCGCGTCCTGCGCCGTTGACAATGCAGCTCCGTCGCTGCTCTTCCAGGAACGGTACTTGCAGGAATGGTCGGGGCCGGAACCTGGTCACCACCAGGCGCCACACCACGGAAGGCTGCGGGCAGTCGGCATCCGGTAGTCACCGGTAGACGATGATCTCCAGGCCGTGGTCGTTGAGGACCGGGGCACGCCGCAGCACGTGTGCCTGCCACGGGCCAGGACACTGAGGAATAGGATGCTGGTCAGGGGAGGCCTTGGCGTCAGGTAGATCCCTCTGAGCCTGGGTCCCCGAGACCCGATGAGCTTTCGATCTGCGCCTGGACGCCGCTCCCTTCGAACCGTCCTCTCCGAACTTCTCCACTGCAATGGCCGTCCTTCCTAGTTTCCCTCTGGCCATGTCACCGCTCCGTTGTGGCCGGTTCTCATAGGCCACTCGCGTTCACCGTCCTCGGTTCGTGCGGCCTGCCACTTCTTCTTTTTCGGCCCTGCCGAAACGAGGACAATCCCTTCACGGGTATGTGTCCGCGACGTCGTCGTCGTCGTCCCCGCCGACTGAGCGCTTCACCTCACAATGTGTTACATAATGCATATACCGTGTGTGTGTCATTGAAGCAGCAGTAAGCATGATAATCAAGCTAATCCAGACAACCAGAAAGCTAAGAATAACCAGCTGAACCTTAACCCACGTTACATATATCCCGGCGTAGCCGAGCTAAGACACAGCTATTTTACTTACGACGAACCACACCTGACCTACACCTGCGCTCCTGGTTTTTTTGTTTCACTCGTAACAAATTATGGTGGGACTGGGTTTAATAATAGAGTCGTCTTAGCGAAAATAGCCAGCCTAATTTTTTCCCGAGATACGTATATTAGATTGAGAGCTACACAGCGTTTTATACTATTTATGGAGCTGGCGGGTACGACCCTGTCGACGGAACTGTTGTATGCGGTTCTAGAGTGGACAGTTGTCAAATGGTCTAGTCGTTCACTCATCGGCGGCACACGCCGCCACAACATTGTCGCGGTAAAATGAATGGTCCTTCTCTGTGATCACTTCTCTTGGGTGGCCTAATTCCTGGTCGCCTTTAAATCTAATTGTGGGTTTCTTTGCTCGTACAAGGTCCTCAATATTTACTGTGGTTTTTTGTGCAGCCGTCGGATCGTCCGTGTATCGTTTGCGGCACTTTTGTTTTTGCCTCAAGCGCTCACACAACCTACGAGTCAGCTACGAGTCAGGATTACCAAGGAACGTGACCGACGGATGCCCGACGACATCCAACCGAGTTCTTGGCTGCCATCTCTCTAGCAGAAGTGCTGGAACACTTCCTATTGTAGCATGCGGTGTGCAGCAGTAAACACCCAGGTACTCTGTTACCGCCTGGCGCAAGGTTCTCTGCTCCAGAATAGCCACGTGAATGAAGGTTTTTAAAACTCGGTTTAAGGCTAACTCAGGGGACCATCCTCTTGCCACCTGGATATCGGCAGAACGTGGAACGCTTCCAAGTTGTCAAAGGTGCCACGAGCTTCTGCAGGCCTTTATATGTGAGGGAGAAACAATACAGCTAGTGGACGAATGTCTCCGCTTACAAGTGAAGGTCCTACCCAGAAACAACCACGCGGACTTCTGCTGCTCCTGCTTCGGCCTCGCAGGCGCGAGGGTCTCTATCGGCTATGCAGTCACCGAGGTCGCCCCCTGCAGCGCGGTCACCCAAGTCTCCTGGAGCATTAACGCAGCAACGCAGGAAGCAACCACCAAGATGGAGACGGCCACCAGATCGCCATGGTTACCACGTGTAGTGCGCGAAGTTGTGCTGTAGCGAATGACACTGAGACTTCTTGTCATAGGTGGATTTCTTTAGTGAATGGTGTGATTTTGTGTTGGCCTATAGGTATGTCCACAGTACAGTTTGTTGTTATTGCAAATAGAATTTTGTGCCTATGTAATCACACCCTAACCAAAATAACATACTACATTACTAATAAATGTAGCTGTTTTGTAAGGAAAGGAATATGTTGTAGATTTGTATGCTTGGTTTCGGCTCCGCGATATCTACCACTGGTGGTGCCAGTGTTGATTAGGTATATAAGCATGTGCACGTTTTAATAAAGGAGTATTTGGTTCTGATGTGTTCTCAAGTGGTCTAATTGTATAATCATCGGCGGCACGCACCGCCACAGCAGGGACTATATAGACGCTCAGCGCGATTTTTGCCAGAACCTAGCGCAAGTCAGCTTTGCTATAAAATGTTGCCGAACTGCAAGGTCATGATCTCACCTGCAGCGATAGAATCAAAAGCGTGAAATCTGGTTCCAGATGGGCTACCAACTCGGATGGCTGTAAAAAATTCGCTGCGTATCTGCTCCTTTCGTCGGAAATGTCAACAAAAGGCGATAATCGTTGTCGACATTTGTCAAGTAAGTGCCTCCCTTCGCTTTCCCGCTCACCTCTCAGGCTTTTACTCTTCCGTCGCTCTCCTCCCAAGGTAAAAACGCTAAAGGTTTGTACAAGTCGATTTAAGTTTACCACGTTCAACTACTCCAGGCCGGGTTCCTCGAAGCCAGCGCTGCCGTACGGTGGAGACACGCGTGAATCGAGGCGCCCTACTTCAACGTTTATAGGACCACGTTGCCCTACTCCACGTGCGTTCCAAGAAGAACGCGGAAGCGATCTAGTGGAACCTTTCGTAACCATTACCGCTTGATTTCTTAAAAAGCCGCCAGAAGCTAGTGGAGCGGGCCACAGCAGGCGACGGAGTGAATTTTTTCTACAGTGGATGTAGTATTTCGTTTCGCAAAATTCAAGCATCGATGATTTTTTTATACAGGAACACTGTAAATATCAATTATGTATTAATATTCAGTCTTATAGTTACGTAATGTCTAGTTATTGTTCAACAATGTTGACAAGTATGAACAAGAGTATTTTTGTTCTTTTAAGCTTTAAGCTTCGTTCCAAGAGTATTTTTGTTCTCTTGGAACGAAGCTTAAAGAAAACCCGAAGGAAATTTGGAAATTTGTTAAATCCCAGGGCAAGGAAACTACAGGGATACCCAGCCTCCAAGTTGATGGTGAAATACTTACGGACGACTCTGAAAAAGCTACTTGTCTTAATGATTATTTCAAATCAGTCTTTGCACCTCCCTATTCAGGAAACCTCCCTCCTGTGCCTGAAACGATAGACCAACCTATTTGCCCCATAACTATCACTTATAATGGTGTCCTCAATCTGCTTAAAAATGTTGAAGTTAATTCAGCTGGTGGACTGGATGGCATACCGAATTATGTTTTGCATGCTTGTTCTGAAATCATTGCCCACTTTCTGGTTACCTTGTTCACCATAACGCTCGCTACCGGTGAACTGCCTTGTGACTGGAAAACCGCTAATGTGGTCCCCATTCACAAAAGCGGCTCCAAAAGCAACCCCGAAAATTATAGGCCCATTTCTCTTACAAGCGTGTGCGGAAACATTCTTGAGCACATAATTTATAGTGCAGTAATTAAACATTTAGAAAGCAATAATTATTTTACAAATTATCAACACGGTTTCCGGGCTGGCTTTTCCTGTACGACTCAATTGGTTGAATTTAGTCATGACATTTTCTCCTCATTTGATCAAAACGAACAAATAGATTGTGTATTTTTAGATTTTAAGAAGGCCTTCGATTGTGTTCCTTACGCCTTGCTTTTACACCAACTATTTTTTATTGGCTTAGACTGCAATGTAATGCAATGGATAAGGGTTTATTTGGAAAATCGCACGCAGCGCGTTGTTTTGCATGGGTGCCAATCTGATGCAGTGAGTGTCTCTTCCGGTGTTCCGCAGGGGTCTGTCCTGGGGCCTCTGCTCTTTCTTGTTTTTATCAACAACATTGTAGCTGATCTTAACTGCAAAGTGCGTCTGTATGCTGACGACTGTGTCATTTATCACCGTATAACTAGTTTGCATGATACATGCCATCTTCAAAACGATCTACATTCAATTCAGCGCTGGTGTAAAAAATGGAAAATGACGTTGAATGCAATGAAATGCCAGCACATTACTTTTTCGCGCAGTCGTAAACCCATTTTGTCGAAATATGTTCTTGACAATGTGCCCCTTAACACAGTTACAGATTTTAAGTACCTCGGCATTTACTTCTCATCCAACCTCTCCTGGAAAAGACAGGTTGAACATGTTTGTTCTTCTGCCTCCCGAACGCTTAACTTTCTTCGGCGCAATTTCAGGGCTGCCCCTCCTAAACTGAAAGAACTTCTTTATTTCACCCACGTAAGGTCCATCATGGAGTATGCGTGCGCCGCTTGGGACCCGCAACTTGCGTACTTATGCGAAATGTTAGAACGTGTACAGAACCGTGCCGCCCGTTTTGCCACGGGTGATTACAATTTCCGATCCAGTGTTACATTACTTAAAAACTAGCTTAACTGGGAACCCCTAAAAGAACGCAGGCAGCATGTCAAACTTAATTTGCTTTATCGTATCTATTTTAAAAAACTGGCATTGATCCTGACATCTTTCTGTTTACCCCACATTTCATATCTAGACGGCGTGACCATAGTTGGAAAATTCGTGAAATACCTTGCCGTACAAATGTTTTCAAAGATTCGTTCTTTCCTCACACCATTAGTTTGTGGAATAAGTTGCCAAGTGCTATAGTTGATTGTACCACTGACGCGCTTTTTAGTAAGTATCTGTTAGACTTGTAGTTCTGTTTTTATTTTTGTATTTGTGACGATGTTCAGCGATGTGTTGTAGCCTGACTGCCACATGTATATGACCACATGTTCAATTTCCCCCTGCTATAATGCCATCTTGGCGCTGCAGGAAATTAAATAAATAAACATTAAACCGGTTGTAGACATTTAGATTTCGCTGTGAGTAAATAAAACTATTGCGCATATTTCGTTTACCTTTGGTGCGGTGGCTAAATCAAGTCACAGACAGACAGACAGACAGACAGACAGACAGACAGACAGACAGACAGACAGACAGACAGACAGACAGACAGACAGACAGACAGACAGACAGACAGAACAAAATTTCTGGGTTTACGTAGCCCTAAAAATACTATCGTCTTTGAAACACCGTCCTAATTAGAATTGAAACACCGCCATAAATACGCAGGAGAGAGCAATGACCCAAGGTGTCACTGCGGATGTCGTGGTTGTTGAAATGTCATGCATCTTGCATGCTCACATGTAAATAAAAAGAAATGCGGTCTAGTTTTACATCGCCTTTCACGAGCAGTCATTTTTACATATTATGTTACAACCCGCAAGCCGATAATGGTCACCTGGAAACCGAAAAGTTCAAGCAGCACAGATAACAACTGGAGCATTTTTGTCAAAAAATAACGTTTTCGCGACATGTGGAAACGGTTCCACCAAAGACGATGCGCATTGAAATGTAAGCTTGACTCAAACGCTTAAACGTCGCCAGAGCCTCTCGTTGGTGAAATAGCAAAGCCTTTTTACTATTTCATTGTAATGAATGTTGATAACTCTATGGTCATTCCCGTTGTCTTGTCCGCGGCAATCTTGCATCGCACTTTCCAGCTTTCTTAAAGGGGCCATACACAAAATACAAGTTAGTATTATTACAAACATTTCACGTTTTGTAAGGCCCCCAGCACTTGTCCGGAAGCACACGATGCTTTATTCATTGAAAAGTTGATCACTACAAGTTAAAATATTGATTATTCCTCCAAATCGTGTTTTTTTGTGACGTCTACAATGACCTCATATGTGCGGGGGGGCTTGTTTACCGTTAGTCAACCCAAATGGCGCCATCATACAGCGGCGGGCCGGTTTCCAACTTTGCTTTGTTTTTGACCGTATTTGTACCTGGCTTTTATTTGTTAAGGCATTGTGGTGTAAGGTATCACTGGTGTACGAAAATAAAAAATAAACAAGGAAAACATTCTAGTTTGGCTAAAGGAAGCTAGCTGCCTAGCAAGGGAGCGTTTAATTTTTATTTCATTACAGAAGGGATAATTCTGAAATAAGCAACTAGGCCGTTATGAAGATTTTCATAAAACTTTAGAAGATTTTGCATTTGAGCACGACGGTTTTGAAGCCCGTGGGCCATGAACGAGTGAGTCCCATGAGCATGTGATCAGGCGAGTCCACCTTAAGTACGGACAAAGGTTGCTTAACGGTACTGTGAGCGAGATCGCCGAACGCTAGACAAATAGGTTTGAAATGCCTTGAGCGTGTGTACAAAAACACAAAACATAAACGCACTTCATTTCTATTGCGACGCTTCAGAGAGCAAACAGTTACCGCATACGCACTGACTTCGCCAACTGCACTCACCATCTGTCGGGACGCGTGGAGTGCGGATTAATACTTTTGTCTGAGTCCATTTATCTGCACGCCCTCAATATCACGCCACAATGCGTCCTGCGGGCACACAGATTGCGGAACTCATTTTCTCCCATTGTTTCCGGCTGTGCCGTCGGACCAATTACCACCGTGCAAGCGGAGTAACGCACGCACGGGAGTATCAGAAGACCGTTTAGCGTCCCAGCCAAACCGTTCGGGCGGAAACGCAGACAACCTTGGAACCGTTTGCTGTGTTGTGCCTACTGTTTCGCTGCTTATACTATTGATTATTGTGCCACAGCCTCAATCACACTTCCGAAGTTTTTAAATTGGCACTAAATGACCGTCGGCAAAGAAAGGGGCACATGAAAAGGTGCAATCATGGCCGTAGGCGAGGGACCTTGAGGAATTGGTTGAAGCTATACTGAAACCATAAAGGGCTGTTGAGTCAGAGGAGAGAGGCAAATACAAAAGGAGGTTCACCTATCGGCGCTGATGTCCGAGTAAGCATTTGTAGTTACGGAAAGGGGAAAACGCGAAGCAACGGTTACCTTCTTAAGAAAAAAAATGGAACAGCGCGAACGAAGCAGCACCGAGGAATAGAAACCCGTATTGCTATTCCTCGGTCCTGCTTCGTTCGCGCTGTTTTGTTTTTTTTCGTGAACATGAACCCACTAACTCGCACCATAGACCTACTTAAATGCGGCGGAAACGCTTAGTCAATGGTGCCATATCTCATTTAGTATTTCTCTATAACATGGCAAACAAACGAATAAAGGCGGTGGCTTATCAAGTATTATGTGCGCGTAGATAACCCTATCTTCCAATTCCTATCTGGATATCCTCAATATCCCTATGGAGGTATCCTCAACTCCCTCTAACCTGGATAATTTCATTACTACGCACTTTGTGCTCGATCAAACGTTGGTTAGTTTACAATGAATTACGGACATATAGAGATATACCTGTAATATTCCGCGTATTTCTCGATTACCCGGTTTTAAGATGGGGATACACATCCTTTGGATATGGGCCGCACAGTGTTATGCGTATTTTTGGGTTACTTATTGTTGAATAAATTGAAATGAAACGAAATGCTGAGTAAAGTGATACACAAATTTTCAAACTTTAAACCCAAGAGTGAAACTTTTTCTTTTGTATCCTGCTCTCCTGGCTCACATAACCTTGGCTTACGTTTTATCGTCATGGTTCTTGACAATAAGGATAATGCGTCCTTTTCTATAACGACAATCGTATCTTAAACATCATGCGGTGGTATAATTTGCAAGTTCGTCTTGCCGAATCTCTCCGCCATCATTCAGTGAGTGTTGAGGTGTTTCGTCCATTCCTGCAGAATTCCGTCTCTTCAGCCCTTTTGGAACGCTTTACAATTCTCTCTGCTTAATTTTGAAAGCGCGCATTCCAAGTATGTATCGTCAGAAAGCTCCCCTGGCCTACCACAGCTAACAGTGTGACGACAGAACTGCCCCCAAAATGTCTCTGCCAATTTGCTGTTTCTAACGCTGTTACTTTCAAATGACAAGTTATGGTGCCTAACATGTCGAATATACACCTGGGCTATATTATGCGCCGTAGTAGACGGCTCCGTATTAATTTAGTCCACCCGGTGAAACATAACTAGCGCCAAAATGTCGCCGCACGGGAGTTTCCGCTTTTCGCTTCTACCTGAAGAGCAGCCACCATGGCCGGGACCAAACCCGCATCCTCGGGCTCAGTAAAGCTGTAGACTGGGCTAGTTGGTAATTCATAGCGACCAAATGTAGCGCAGCAGAAGCACACGGGACGGAAAGAACACACACGGACGAGCGCTCACTTCCAACTGATTCTTTATTCACATGACGGCAAATATATATGCTTAGCCTTAGCAGGAACAATAAAAAGAGGAATAAACCAAACAAAAAATACAAAATGCAAAGTACTGACAAAGAAAGAGCGAGTACACCCAACACGCGGCAAACATTTTGGCAATCACAGTGGCCTGCCGCGTATGGCATGACATTGCAGGAAATTTAATTCACGGTCAGATAACGCGACCGACGGTTCGCTAACACAGTCGTTCCTTTCACGCGCCATCTGAGTTGCCTCTCTGATTAAGCGCGCTTGCTTGTGTTTAATTATCTCGACTACTGTGGTACTCAGCAACACAACAGCTTAGCTCCTTAGCCACCGCGGCGTGTACATTGTTATTTTTACTTCTCAGTGGACACATTCAGCTTCTGCCAACAGACAAATTTTCCACCATTTTTTTATAAACTTCTTCATCTCAGTGCTTTCACTGTACATGTCAGGTTGTAGGCACTAACGACGCTATCGCGCTTCTTCTAATCAGCAGGGTTTGTTGTTGGGAAAGTTGGTACATCATTTATGAAACAGCGCTACACACGGGGCAAAGAGAAGAACAAACGGTACAAACAGCGTCTGTTCTTCCCTTTGTCCCGTTTGTCGCGCTGCTTCGTTAATTTTTTCTAATCAGTTTCAACGTATCCACGAATATAACTTCATCCCTTTATTTTGCTATTACGAAATATGAAACTAGCGCGTAGGACGTGTACAAATAAAGACAAGTAAACTAAATGAGCGCTACTTGTCCTGGCTCGTCCTGGAGCGCTCGACCGGTCTTCTTGTGTCCCTTTGGCTACGTACTTCACGCTCGTTTTTGTTTTTTGAACCCAATATACAGCTCGCCCGACAAAGCATTTTATTTGTTTGCCATAATCGTTTTTCTTACGTTTTACGATACAGTCATTCGTTTCATTACCCACTGAGTGTTTCTTTCTTTAAATTCTCTGATTTAAAGTGCATATTTTATTGCTGATTTCGAATCTTGTTGTGCTAGTAAGCAACTACTTGATGTTCGAAAAATATTTGCCCTTCGCAGTAAGTCAAATGGACACAGTAAAATTTATTTTTACACATTGCGTGTAAGCCCAGCCTCCAAGTGCTAATAAAATAACAGCCCCAATAAAACAGTCCCAAACGCCCCGTCGTACCCCACTTGTGTAGGTTAAACAAACGTTGGTTATTTCACTTGGGAAGCATCGGGAGTTCAGTAATGACTGTTGTCGGGCTAGTTGGTGTAATATCTTTTGAAGGGAAACTGCTCTGGGTATTGCTCACAAAGTGCACCATCTTCACGTCAAAGTGTGCTTTTTTTCATCGTCCGTCTTCGTGAGCAATACCCAGCGCAATTTCCTTTCAAGCATCGGGACTGTACTGAAAATTTCGAAGAAAAGAGTGACACGGAGCGGCTTACGAGCACTCCTAATGTTCGCTTCAGATCTCTCCTCAGCATAAACAGAACTGCTAAATTCAACGCCATCCTGGCCTTATTTGTTTCCAAAGAAAGATTTACATCCGCATACGATAAGGCTGTGTCGAGAGTGCCGTCAGACGGTACTACAAGCACTCCACTATAGCGATGTTCACCGCCGTTCTGATGAAGGAGTGATGCACCTGGAACCACCTCGCCCTTCTTTAAAGGAGCCATGAAGAGAAAACACAAGTTTGGTTCATTCGAAAGGTTGCCTCGTTAGAACCATAACGACACCACTTATAACGCAAACTTCGCTCAAATAAGCTACATAATTAGGAAAAAAGGAAATGACCATGCGACCCACCAGCTCATTTTCTGCAACAGAACCTATGATGTCACTCGAGAATGTTCTGCGATTGGCGGAGGCCGGCAAAAGCAAATGCATGTTAGGCAGGGCTTACAGTTTGCATAGCGAGCTATATGCCCGTGAAACATACTGCACATTCTTTTTATCACAAAGAACAGTGGAGTAAACGGTTGAAGTTCCGAACGAACACGCAAGCGTGTGCGCCAATGCGTACGAAACTACCGCCGGCCGAGCTCGACATCTCGCCGTCGCGCAGACGAATTTTCGGGTTCGAGGCTCTCAGGGCCCAACGAACCGTTCCAGCACGTACAGCCGCGACCTTGCTTGGTATCTTAATCCCTTGACAGGAGGTTGGCCGTCATATCGCCAACCAGCAAAGGTAAAAATAGAAACGAGGGGAGTAAGGAACAGCAAGAAGCGACGAGATAGTGCCAGTCGTCGCATAAGTTTCGAATGGTGTTGGCTTGCTGCTGTCGTTACGAGCTCGTTTCTAGTTTACAACCACTGAAAACTTCAGTTTGTTCGAGTACTTTACAATGAAATTTTGTTGCTGCGTTTTGAAATGCCCATGTAGTACGGGCAAATCGTCGAGGGAGTGCGACATCCCCGCCGGTGAAGAGATCTCCTTTCATGTGCTGCCAAACGACGAACCGCGGCGAAGCAAGTGGCTACGTTTTGTGAACTTTGCAAACGGAGGAGAAAGGGAGCTAAAGGAAGTACCAGTGTGCTCGCTTCATTTCCGACGAAGTGATTACGGCAGGGACCCTTACGTTAGCTCACTCCTGGGACATGCTGGCGCTCGTCGCCGACTTCGTCAAATCGCCGTCAAAGCGCTCTGACCTTGGGGAAAAAAATGCCGTACACACCGCGCATTGACGCTCGTATCTCTCTGGTCGGAGCAGAGAGCTCGCGCGAACGGCTTTCCACACACGACACCGGCCAACTGGCATAAGCGATACTGCTACTGAAATTGAACTATTATTAACCGTAACAAAAATACGGCACATACGTACCAGTCTGTATTCGTCCGTCGCGACGGGGCTGACGAGGCAGCGGTGCCGACGGCAGGGCGTTCGTCTGTTCTGGCTATCGCGGAATGGTCGCTTTCCCGTCCACCGCGTATCCCACAACTCCTGCCGCTCGTGCACTTAGAAGCATTGAGCGTTCAAGTGGTGTGAGGTTGTTAAATGCAAGCCCTAGCTCCTCGGCGAGAGTTTTGTTCTCCGGGTCAGGCGATTCCATTACTAGGGCTGCGGGTGCACTAGGTTTTACTAGTATTTTTAAAATGGCCGCCATCTCGGTTTCGGCACGAGTTTCGGTTCCTGTCTGACTCCCGCGTGTGGGTGCTATATGGAGTCGACATACTAAGTATCTGTTTCATGAACCTGCTCGTATGACGCCATTGTTCACGCCACCAAATGTGCAATTTTAGCGGGAGATTTAAAATTTTGGCTTAAATAGCCTTATTTCTCAGTGAATAAAGCATCATTTGCTTCCGGGAAAGCTCTTGAGGTACTAGGAAACACCTAATCTTTCGAATAAAACAAACTTTTGTTTTCTCTTTATGGCTCCTTTAACGTGACGTAAGGTGAAATTATGTAAACTAACTTAATAATGTAAACTAATATAACCTAACAAACTAAACAAACTAAATAATGTAAACTAATATACCCTAACAAACATGGAAAAAGAATTTAAATCACCGAAACTAATTAAGCCATAAACACCAAATTTAAAACTAAATATGTGAACAAATAAATAAAGGAGGCAAGAATCTACAGTTTGTGTAAAATCCTGTATGCATTCTGTTAATTCTAGCAGCCTCCTTTTTCTTTTTTTTCGTAAAAAACCAAACTTATTTCTGCTTCGAGGAATCCTTGGGGCACTGGGGTGTCGACATCCTGAACAGTACCTGCATTTGTGGCAATGACGCAGTTGATGTAGTTCTTAAGTTACGTGAGCACACAATTCTCGCCGTCATTTTAAATGCATACTTCGGATCGCCCACATCACGTTTTGGCTGGTCATTCTTCTCTCAGACTTTTAATACGCCTCTCGATTCGAGCATACAGCAGTACTATTTGTAGGTTTTCCTTGATGTAACATACTACCTGTTTTGGTCCTGACCAACTTCCGAAATCTTCTATCAGAATCATACACTTTGCACCTTTTATAAACAACGTCCTCGTACATACTGACAGTGGCAGAATCGTCGCTTAGTGGCTACCACAGTTGCTGTATGTACTCATGTTTCCTCCAGTTTCTATCGTATTTTTGGCTGATTTCCCCTCAATAACCCCGCGTAATGTCCTATTGCAAACACCCGGCTGCTTACCAACACGCTTCCAATCCATCCACTGGGGACGAACGACAAGAACAACCAGTATTCTATGAACACCAGCTTACTATGGCACTCCTGACAACCAGATCGCCAAAATGGCGACCCTGAACTTGACCCTTCGCGATCAAACACTGATGAGGCCAAGCACAAGAGCATGCATGGTTTAGTAGCGACAAATCTCCAACACTATCGGCGCTCCCACAGAGCATATCCCCAGTTCACGAATCGCCACCCGAAGACTAGAAAAGATAATTCAGCGCCCTGCAGGGAAATAACTTCTCTTGGACCACTAGAACGTACAGTGTTTGTCAAAAGGTTCTGGGCCACGCCAAATGTTTGTGGTTCACAAATGATCAAATGATTCAATGTAAAAGCTTAACGTTTCACTGTGAGCAAATTATTTTAAAATAAAGAAAGCGGCTTGCTCGGACTTCCTGACATAAAACGTTCCAGCCTCGTTCAATAGCTAAGCTCGCACTCCCAATTTTTTGTGGCCTATGTCATTTTGGCGCGTCCTAGAAAATTTTAACAGCGGCTCTACCTATTTGCCCCCACCCTCACAAGTTTCACAGCTTTAAAGCTTCTCCAGAGAAGTCAGCAAATTTAAACACATAGCGTCTTATTGCGGCGAGTTAAAACAATAATCCTCAACGCCACGTTTCCGATTAGCTTTGGGAGAGAGCCTTTGCAAGCCCTTACTTCGAAGATCAACTATGCCTCATCGGTAGGGCTTTCTACGCAGGCCGAGTTAAGGCGCATTGAAACAACGACGGCTCCTAGAAGCATTTGCCCCGATTTCATTAAAACGTTTATTATATCGTAAAATTCAATTCTTGCTGCCTCGCAGACCAGCTATTCTGCCCAAGCACTACCTTATCTGGACGGAATCGGTAAAGCACAAGAAGCTAAATATTCCGAGATTTCATTCCGCCACTAGTTCTTTTCACCTCGCTGCGCCTTACTTGACGAGATTTGATCTCTCTCAGACAGCTGCCCTATAGCGGTGTACATCAGTTGCTATCTTTCTAGGGTATAAGGTTGCTAAACGTGACTCGGTTAGACTCCCAACCGCACCTGTTGTACCCAGCGAATTTTAGACGTCTTCGCTTAGTTGCCTACTTATCTGATGCCCTCGTGTTCGGGTGTTATAAGCTGTTGGGAAGCGTAGGCGACAAGGTTCGTCGCCGATTTATCGACATGTATAGAGAGGTAGGAGTTGAAAGTGGATTTGCTGAAAATAAACGTGCGATTTCTAATGCAATAGTGGATGACTGAACGTATAAAGCTAGCACTATAGTTGAGGCTTTTGGAAGGAAGTGAAAACATACATCTCAGCTTGTTTTTTAGATTCATTTTCGTAATAATGATGGCAGTGGCTGTTTGCTATTTCAAAGCGACTATCACAAGCGCGACAGTGCGAGGAAATACTTTTCATTGTCATGATATGCACATGAGCCTAAGGGGACCATGGAGACAGCATACTACCCTGCATTCATAAAAATGTCGAGGCATTATGTGCGCGTTTCAACTCCGTCCTTTTCGCAAGAGATGTCCTTTTACCGCACGAAAATCATCGCTGATATTAACAAACTTTCAAATGTAGAGCTTGAAACGTGAACAGTGACTTCGTTGGGGACGTCTCAAAAACAGACCAATAAGCATATCATGCGCGATAAATACGTTTCGAAGAAACAATTGTTAGTTCTTAATGCCGCAACTACCTTGAAAGGGCATATTACCCTGGAGCGTTGCTTGCGATCCCCAGTCTTCTAGAAGCATTAGGCTTGAACAGCTTTCCAGAGTCATCGGCTTGATCGCGAGTTAATACGGTACTAGGAAGCGTACACATCAGCGCGGCCTCTTCCGTACATTCGAGTGAAGGTCGCGTGACAGTCACGCGCGCGAAGCGACAAGCTCGACCCTTCGTGTCTGCGTGGATATTTTATCTTTATTAATTCAATAACTTTTACCCACGCACTCGATCGACACGTCTGCCCTTTGAGGCCGTACCACGGAGACTCCCTGCCTGCCCTTGCCGCTGATCTCGTGTCGTCGCTAAGGTCGTCGCCTGCTGGGCCGTGTTCTCTTGTCGTCGCTAGTGGGGATTAGCCTCCGATTACCGGCTTTTCGATCCTATCAGTGCCATCCGTGAAAGGTCACTTCCGAGCCGATGTGAATACATTCAATACTTGCTCGCAACCAGCATGTACGTCTGCGGCTCTGCCATTCCTGTGGATAGTGGCGTTACGTTTAGAACGCAGCAACCACAGGAACTGGGAAAATGACAGAAAGCAGCCTTGATCTCTTGGTAACTACACAGCGGACGAAAAAAAAAAGTGGTTGAAGATTTACGCATAGACGAAGCCGGTATTAAAAATGCCAAGTGCGATCACCCGTTTTTATTGCTGCAATCATTCACCCGCAGGAGTTGAGGATTACCTGCTAGTCACGACCTGGTAAGATAAACTAATTACGGAAGTGAAACGCCCTTATGATAAGATGAAGAGGCCAGAGCACGCGCTTCAGAGAATCACTGTTGCACAGCGCGTCATGGAAGGTTAGTGACTTCCATCATATTCAACGACGGTGCGGTCGTCGGTTTTCCTAGTTCTCAGGGAAAACACCGGAACAGAAGGCATGAATGTGCTTCATCTTTGTGCACGGGGAAGTTGTCGGCGATGACCCTTGCCGTCCGCAGAAATGCAAGGAAGGACATTCCCGGACCGTGCTTCGCCGATCTATGACCTTTAGGAACCTTGGAGAAGCTTGACCACGGCTAGTGAAATGAAAGTGACGCGTGAGAGAGAGTTGCGGCCTTCGTTTTAGAAACCTGTTGCGTCCTACGTGAGTATTTTGACCGTCCTAATTAGAGAAGCGGATATTTTAAGTTATCAGGTTTGTTCCGCTCAATGTTCTGCGATATTCTGCTTCCAATTCAGTGCACGCCGGGCACTTCCGATTACGTCTAGCACCGTCCAGTGGTTAGCTTAGAACACTGCTGTAATCTTCCTGATCAACTGCTTGATCAGCTGCTGTTCGGCTGTTGCATCCTAGCGGTTCGCGTTGATGTGTTTTAACGCTGGCTGTCCGGGTCCGAACCCCAGCAATTCTGCGTTTTAATTTTGAGAATTTTTTATTCGGAAAAATTCTCCCTTGGATTAGTTCCCCGCATGCCTTTCGCAAATAAGAGTGGATTAGTATCTTTTAGGTCTGTTGAGGTGTCAAGAGAAGCGTAGTACCACATGGAATAAAATACGGCATTGGACCGGAAGTGTCCGCCCTGCACTGACTGGGAAGCGCAAAGTCGCGTATGAGCTGTGCGCTTCGAGATGCAAATGCAGGTTTTGGTAGCCTTGATAACCGAGCAAAAAGAAGAAGGCGTAAAGGTAAAATTATAGTGATAATGACAAGATATGTTCGTAAACAAAGATATATTGCTTAAAAATACCTTTCGAGACACGTGATGGCTAAGGTAGACGGGTCGCGTTTGTCTTACAGAAGTTTCAATGCGCCACGCAGCCACAACATGTAGCCTATGAAAGGTAGAGTGAAAACAACTCCAACAGCCACTTTAATTCCGCGCTGAGAAGCTCCATTTATTTATTTCGACCCTTCTGAGCACCGCAGTGCTTAGAACCATAAGGGGAATTAGGTGCCCTTATGAAAGTGCCCACCAACATGCCATCTCTGGGTTCAGTAATACCTTTTGGGTTCAGTAAATCGCAATAAAAAACAAATTCGCATCAAAGCCTCCAAAAGAATCTTTGGGGCTCTCTTTCAATGCTTTGGCATCGAGCATGCTTACAAAGTAAGCGACTCCATTGTCCACAATGGTGACATCGGAATTGCGGATACGGACAGCCAGAGTCAAAGACCTGCAGTTTGTGACGTCTTTAAACAATGTTCGGGATTCCTTCAGAGAATAAAAATTTCGATGGGATGCATGCCATGTCTGCGAGTTTTATTTTCCAATGCGCGAGCGCCATTCGTAGAGCTTTGGGGCTCTGTAAATGAGTCAGTGAGCTCTTTGATCACGAGAAATTCGGGCACCACGTTTCCTGTATGCGCTTTTAAGTTCACCCCTGCTACATCGTAGATAGTCTTTGCGTGATCCTGTTCCGAACGGAAGAAGCCACGGCACCAATAAATTGAATGTCATCACATGCAAATTTCTCTTAAAGAATACGTATTTCCGGGAGAGACAATGAAGGAAGCGCCATGTTATGGCAAGAAACGACAACGGGGGCTGCAACAAAACTGATAGTCGAAGTAGTCGTAACATTGAGCAAAGTGCACTTATGCTACAGCAGGCCCAGCGCAGCCTGGTTGCAAAGAGCTACACAGCTTAATAAAATCCTAATAAAAATCAATGAAATAAATGTTGAATACTAGCATACTTAAACCTTAATCAACCCCCGTAGGGACACTAGGTCTAACAATAACGAAAAGTAATATTTCACGCACGCTGGCAAAATCAAATCCCTTCCGTCTACCGACGGCGACGGTTTAATCGGGGAGCTTCCTTGTGTACGAAAATCAAATGGCGAAGCTCCAAAGTCAAAGCTTCAACGATCAAAGTACCAACCGTTTGAGAGTCAAAGTTTAAGCTTCAATGATCAAAGTGCGAGCTTCCTGTTAGTCAGAGTCTGAACTCAGATGATAGCAAACGAAGCGACATCCTCATAAGAATGCTGAAAGCCCCCTCTCCCTCTCACCGGCCCCCCAACGTCGTCGTTAGACCATCGTCGTGTTGCACGGAAGGCGTATGAACTTTCATTCAAGAGAAAATGCGTTGAAGGTGTAGTAGTGTATGGTGTAGTCTTAATGCCACCACCCGCGCAATAAACTGAAAGAAAATTACGAGCGGCCCGAATGCGGTGATTCCGCAATCGGATTGACGTCGGCTTCACAACACACCCGCCGCGGTGGCTTAGAGTGGCTAAGGCGTTGCGGTGCTGAGCACGAAGTCGCGGGTTGGATTCCCGGCCGTGGCGGCCGCTTTCTGATGGAGGCGAAAAGCGAAAACGCCCGTGTGTACGAGATTTCGGCGCATGTTAAAGATCCCCAGGTGGTCAAAATTAATCCCGAGCCCTCCATAATGGCGCGCGTCATCGCCTGCGTTGCGTCGGCGCGTTAAACCGTACAATCAATCAATCAATCAATCAATCAATCAATCAATCAATCAATCAATCAATCAATCAATCAATCAATCAATCAATCAATCAATCAATAAATCAATCAATCAATCAATCAATCAATCAATCAATCAATCTTCACAGCAGGAGGGTCCCAGGTTCGATTCCTGCCAGGGGAAGGCATCTTTTCTTGTTTCATCTTTATCATGTGCTTTCCCTTTGCATGAAGTTGGCTTTCCTGCAGTATGTTTTGGTAACGACATCGCCATCAGTGAGACCAAGGTTTAATACATGTGGCATAAAACAAAAGCAGCCCCTTGTTGCACAGGCCAGCCCTATGGCCTCTTTCACAGCGTGCAATAAAACAAGAACGCGGAGAAGGCAGAGGTTACATTCTCTGTCCTGTGTAAATGGCCTAGCAGCTCCCCAGCTGGCCGGGCCTTCAAGACTTGATAGCTAGAAATGCTTCTTGCTAGTGGATGAGTAGGGAGATGAAGCATTATATTTCATTCCAACTGTATTGGACATATAAAAGCCTAAATTCTATGTAAACTCTACTCGTAACCCGATCACTACCGCTGTATTCAGAAGGACAAAACGAATATTGTGGAATCTTTAGCACTTCGCAGCTCCAACTACGAAAATTGGGAAGCCGGTGACTCGCGTATTAGGGGAAATCTGCACTGTCGTGACGGGAAAGCGCAACTCTGGTAGCCTTGATTCGATAGGGGGTATTTAAATTTTGTAATAAATCGAGCAATACACAAACTGGACTAAATGGTGTTGCGTGAAAAATGAGTTTTACCTAAAATGCATCGAAGAATGTCACCTTAGCTGGACGTTTCCCTTCGATGCAGTCAGAAACATAGTTATTGAATGTACAGGGTTGCGAAACTCCTCAATTCGGAAGTATTCAACATCGGTCCCTCGTATTCGACCTGTCGTTCAACCGGATTAGTTTGAAGTCCATCTGTCGACAAAGAGAGGAAGTTGCGATCATGTGTTTGCAGCTATTTTCGCTAGCCATACACGAACGCATGGTACGGATTCTTAAGCGGAGTTTCCCAACAAGTATAAATTGAAGAATGCTGGTAGGAATGCGTGATGTCGACTTTCATTAAACCCAGTGGCACGCGTGTTCACATTTAACATGTGTAACTCCTTTCAATCTGCTCATCTCTGTTATATAAAGACTAATCTTTTCAAAGTTGATATGGTTTCTTTCCGTTGACTTGAAAATTACGTGTTCATACAGGCGCCCCGAGAACTGCTATGGTCATTTGATTAGGTCTGTGTGATTTCGTTAGGTGCCCTATTTTGCTGACATTTTTCTGAGTACGCAGTCCTTATGAGCTAAAGTTTTCTCAAAAATGGAGCGAAAGAAAATAGTTGTGTTTCTTAATACGGGCTTGGATAGAAAATAGCCGAAGTCATGTCTCGTATTTAAAATTCCGTTAAAAATCACAGCAAGAGTCGCCTGAAGACATGCGTCTGCATATATTCAATAAATGTGTCACGGACAACGGTTGAGACGTGATAACGAAAGCCACGCGGCGGCCACTCCGCGCTAGAAAGCTCGCTAAGGGGCAGCGTAGAGAGACTGGTGTAACCTTACGTGTTAACTTGGGAAGGCTTTTTTTCTCTCCAAGGCGATGAAAAATGGATATACCGTACCAATTTCAGGCTCATCATAAAGAAGAAAGAAGGAATAACGTAAAGGGAATTCAAGATAGTGTGGTACATTCCCGTTGCTTATACTGCTAGTAGGTTGGAATTCAGGCATCTTCGCAAACGCTTTCAATTGAAGGTAAAATTAAAGGAAGAAACGCAGCCGTATCGTCTTCCCCTCACCGCTCTCCTTCAATTCCTTTCCCTCTTTGAAAGGCGTTCTCGGTGGTTGAACGGTCGGAAGCATCCTCGCAAAAGGTCATGAATACTCCGGTACATTTTATGGGGCATACCTGGGTCCCATCGTAAAATGCTCTCTCCTTGTAGATGGCGCCGATAGAGCGTAATGGAGTCGGCCGCTGCGCGTCGATGATTCGCTCGTAAAGCACGCGTCGCGACATTGGTGTTCCCCTTGGTTAAAGTAGTGCGGTTCGATTTTATCGTCGATTGCTGTTGCGTTCTCTGATGATAGCGAAGACTGAGCTTCATTGCAGTGGAAGATTCGAGATGGCGTACAACTGTGCAGCTACCGTTATGGGGCTACGACGACCATTCGCGGGCATTTTTGGTTCGCAAGCATTGGTGTAGTTAACGAAAAATGTAGCAAGGTTCGTGTCCGGTAGACAGCATTATGGCAAGGCCGCCGGCGAAAACACATACTTCAACTTTGCAGCTAGTCAGTGTATCTGGATTAACGCAATGAAATATGAAAAAAAAATGGCCTTGTATCTGCTCTTTTTATTGACAATGTCGACAGAAGACGATAGTCGACTGGCACACCTGGCAAGCAAATGCATCCCTTCTCTTTCCCCCTCACCTCTCATGCTGTTCCTCTCCGGTCTCATTCCTCCCACGATAACACGCCAGAGGTTTGCTCAAGTCACGGCCGGGCTCGAGTCCGGCCGTGCTCAAGACAATCTAAATTTACCGCATGCCACTTCTCCAAGTCGGGTGCCTCGATGCCAGCGCTGCCGTACGGTGGGGACGTGCGTGAATCGAGGCGCCCTACTTCAGAGTTTACAAAACCACGTTGCCCTTCTCCATGTGCGTTCCAAGCGGAACGTGGACCCTATCTAGGGGAAGCGTTCGTAACTGTTTCCGTTTGATTTTTTAAAATGCCGCGAGGTAGCGCGGGCAGGTGACGGTTGTGGGCAGTTGATGTAGTATTTTATTTGCTATTGGAAAAACTAAACACCCGTTAATTTCTAATAAAGGAATACAGGAAGTATGACTCATGTGTTGATTTTCTTTCTCACATTTGCGTAATGTTTTGTTCTTGTTCAACAATGTTGACAAGTATGAACCTTTACACCGGACTTAGACGTTTTGATTTGACTGTGGGTATATAAGACGAATGCGCAGTTTCTGTTTCCTTTTCGCCGGGTGGCTGAATCGAGTCACCGACACACAGACAGACATACAGACCGACCAAAATTTCTGTGTTTAAGTAGCGCAAGAAAGGCTCTCGTCTTTAAAAAATTACGCCCATCTTCCCGCGAGGGAACCCTGATGTGATGCGACGCATCAGGGGGGAGCGTTTGGACTGACGCTGGTATTGGATTGCGTCAGTCCACTCGCTGAAGGGACCGTCGCTTCCATCACGTCTTCATCGGAAGAATCAAGTCAAGCACGCAGTCGTCAAGCAAAGTGACGCAAAGTCGAACGACAGCGAGCGCTGACTGAACCGCCGCAGCGCGCTACCCGCTTTATATTCACAGCGCCTGAAGGAGAGGAGACAGCAGAGGAGAGTCACGCATGCGCGCACTTGCGGGACGGGAGCGGAGTGAAGCGCGCGCACGCAGCTGTTGTTTATGATAATGAGACGGAGTGAGAGTGTTGCGCACAGCTGTCGGAGAAAAGACGGGAGGAGAGTCGCGCATGCGCAGCTGGCGTGCGGACTCCGGACTACGCCGACGCAGGAGGGACATTCCTCAGAGCAAGAGATGCGTCGCATCTAAAATTCCCGGGGAACGTAAATCCGCTTACTTGCTTTGAACGCGAAATCCATCGACGATAATAGACTTAGTTCCACATCGCTAAACCGTGTTTGCGTCTCTCACGTTGCTTCCGTTTCTTCGTTTTCTGACGAGAGTTGCTTCAATAGGCAGACTGGCAGCCGTTCACCCAGCAGCTTCCGCACAGCTCTCCTGCGAGCGCGCCAGATTTACTCGCTGTCACGTTCATTTGTCATGCAGCGCACACCAGCGTGAACATTGTTCCACTTTCCTGCCAAGTCCCCACTGCGCTAACCCGGCAAACGCAGTAGTGACGCGTTGCTTCCCTGGTCTGCGACCCGGGTTCAAATCCCCCCCGAACCGTAATGAGTTTTAACATTTAATTACTTACAGCGGCTTCCTTTCGCTGACATTCGTGTGGACGACGACGACTCGGTCACTTTCGAGTTTGATTAAAAGATTCTGCAAGATAATGAAAGCACTCCGAACGTCCCTTGGTGTAAAGGTGCTCAGTTGTAACGCAGGAAGGCGCTGAGTGGCTACTTGCCGTTTTGTGCGCTTGACGTGTGGAGGTGGAGATAAGGAACATCTAAAGTCTATATAAATAGGAGATTCTTATTTATACATTAACTGAGAAATGGAATGAGAACACGAAAATATGAAGCAAAACACACAAGTAGCAGAAATATTTTCATGAAGTCCATCTGACGCGTGGCTTTATTACTCCAGTTACAAACTTGGGAAATGTGGCTTTACAAATATACGAATAGCGCGCCATTACGGCCCTCCATGAACAAGAATTTCCGGTTTGGCGGGGTCTGCATCAAATTTTCGCGTTGGAATTTCATTTGTCCATTACGTTACGTCACGTCAACGGGCAGAATAGGTCTGCTTTCTGCTAATAATTGTCTCTAAATATTGTATTTACCCTTTTCTTCAAACGGGAGCATTAGGTTTGAAACACTCCGGAAATCGTGCAAATAAAATTACAACCTTGTCACCGCTTTAGTAGAAATTTTTAGAGCGTTTCTTTCTGGTGGATAACGACGCTCATTAAGATAGCTATGTCGCAAAGCAAGATACCGGTTGACAAGCACAGGTGAAATGTGCCCTATTAGTCTGCGCCGCGTCGAATCCGACATGATCCACAATATATATAGTGTGTTGCAAGCAGGTTGACAGTGGTAATTTCAGTACGAAGCAAACCCTCGCTACAACGAAATCTCCCTTCACTCGAAGTCTGTCATGGTCCCCATCTTATGCCGGTGAAGCAAATTATCTCCGCTTTTAAGAAAGTATCGCTTGTAACGAAGCCAGTTTTCTGTCGCGTTCAGATTTTGCTTTATTTAGTCTTTGATCGATGATGCTTGTGCCAATATGTGACAAAAAGTAACAATAAAGTTTCTGTCATCCACAAACGCGAGAGATAATTTCTGCTGGGCTTAGTTTTGCACGTGGAATTCGGGCCAAGTGAGCCTGTGCAGTACGGCGTTGTGACAATCTCGTGTAGGCATGTACAGTCGTGGAAAAATTAAATGCGCACACGAAAATATGAACCAGAACACATTAAGCAGCGTGATGTCTTTCCGTACAAGTAAAATTGTCGCGTGCCTCTATTACAGTAACACAGATCGAAAATGCGTTTTTTCAAATATGCCACTAGCGAGCCATTATTTTATCTCCACTATCCATATTACTTGATTTTGCCTGTACTGGTTCAAATTTTGCTGTCCTCATTTTGTTTGTACATGACTGCACAGCGTGTGCATGCAATCAGGAGAGGTGGGTTACTACGAGAGGTGCCCAATAGTGCCCCCAAATCCAAGCAATTTTCTGAGATGTACCATGACTCGAAATCACCTAAATACTGTATTCTTATTTGCCGCTTTGATGCATTCGGCCTCCGAGGATAGTCTGCAGGTAGTTGGGAGATTTTCCCCTTGCAGCCTGTTCCCACCTTGGAGTCTTTATTGCTACCCCCCCTTCATCTCCTCCCTACTTACCTCTTCCCCTCCCAAAGGGCTTCGTGTCTCCTTTATAACAAAATATATTTCTTCATTCCTTGCGGTCTGTCACACTCTCCTGAATTTGGGATTCGCCGAGGAGGGACTGAATTTTATATGCGCTAGCAAGCTCGGTCGGTATCATACTTTGACAAGAATGTTTTGTCTCCGGGCCTTCTGGAAGTAAAAGAACGCTAACCACCTTGACAAAATTGCACATGCGGAGCATGTTTGCTAAGTTAAATTACACAAGTTTACCTAAACTAAAGACCTGACGTAGCAAATTCGCCAATTTCCGCCTATTTTATTAAAATGAGGATCTTTAGGCTATGTGAGTTAATTTCTGTTAGTTTCTGCTCCCTCGACGCAGCAGGAAATTCGGGTAGGCATGATTTATGAACTGTTCTCTAGAGATGGCAGAGCTTATCACACGTTAATCTCTCGTCTTCTCAAAGACACAAGAGATACGCATGCCATAAACCTTCTAGCCGCTGATCAACCGATAAATACCTTCCAAATCGAAGTTGTCGAAAACTTCCATAGACGCTGATTCCCTACTTAGAAGTATATGATTTTCTGATTTTATTCTGATCGTGTAGTAATCTACTCCGCAGTCTGTTTCGAGTTTTCCAAGGGTACGGCTGAAACTACCACCAATGTTTCAGGAGCCAACAAAGTCTGCACTGGTATTAACGTAGCAATTCAGGGCTGGAACAATTTTTGGTGCACTTTGAGCAAACGAAGGCGATACTGAATTGGTTCGTGACTGCAACATAGAAGCTTCGTCCTCGGTGGTTGCAAAAATTGCAGTGCTCACCGCTGCTCTGCGAGATACATGGACAAGGAGAGCGTGGCGTTGTCTGCCCTGTCGAAAGCCGACACATAAGCCGTTCGTTGTTGCAATAGGGCCGGCTGTCATATCTTACAGGCCAACAGACCGTTGCCTAGCTGAAGGACGAGATAATCTTGTGTTTTGTAGTGCCAGATGAATCAAGGGTAAGGTGAGTGACGACCCGGATATTAATAAAAAATGTGTAGTAGCAGCAGAAACATCTAATGTGTCTAGGCTTACGGATCCGAGGAACCTGTTACGTTCAGTCTTCAGTATTTCATGTCTCGTTTAGGAGACCATGGTTGGCCCATTGAAATTACAGTAAAAGACGCTGCTTCAACTGTGTGCGTAATTGGTTCCACATCAAGTTATAATATATTGTGGAAGTCTGGGCCTGTTGTTTCTTCATGTCCAGGGACAAACCAGTGGAAACACGCTACACAAAAGGAAAGGCAAGACGAGGACATTCACTGACAGTCCTTGCCCAATGACTGTTGTTATCTTGCCTCTCTTCTTGTGTAGCGTCTTTCTATTGGTTTTATATACCTGGGTTATTCACTTAAGGAGCCCCGCAACATTAGGCTGTCGTGTGGGATGCTTGAGCACTAATCCACACTCCTGCGTCTTTTAATGCCTCTAGGAGGGCTATTTTAAGACACATAAACCAACTTATTACGCCAGGATCAAGTTAGTTAATACCCTATAAAACGAGTGTATTGTTCCAATAATATGAGCAGAAGAACAGAGGGCGTCTAGCCTATACTAATACTAAAAGCTTCCATTCCTTCCACACAAACACACAATGAAGCAAAAGATTAACTTACTCTCTTCCTCTCTCCCTCCTCTCTCTCTCTCTCTCTCTCTCTCTCTCTCTCTCTAACACACACACAAACACGCACGCACGCACGCACACGCGCGCAAACGCACACACACTGGCACGCACGTGTCCCCAGGAACGCCCATACCCGCACGCACACACGCGCACACACACCACACATGCACATGCACGCGCACATAGCAGGGCGTCGACTCTGCCGCGAAGAATAGCCGGTTGCCGAAATTCTGGCTGCAGCAGTGAAACAACCATTGACATTGCGGTATGGACGCGGGCACTGCAGCTGGTTTGCGTGAAATGGTGCCGTAACGCAACGCCGTAGACGAAGCTACTGCAACGTAAAGAAGGAAGGGATCTCTAGGTGGGTGTAACAACGTTAGAAGATTAGGTTCGCAACATGGGATTGATGTACCAAAGGTGTGGTTGGTCGCTGTCAAATTTACTTTCTGCACAGAAAAAAGAATACGTAGAATTACGTAAAATTTAATGCGGTGAATTTTGTTGTCTGCGACAGGGCTCGAACACTCGTGTAGTTTGTTCGCAACTATCTCAAGCCGCAAAAAATAAAGAAGCCAAACAGATTCAGAATATAAGTACAGTGTCACAAGCGATGCTCATTGAAACCAGGGTGCTCAAAAGACGCAAGGTAAATGCTATTTTATATCTTGCTACGGCGGAGGCTTTGTTACAAGAACATTATTGTTTCCTTTATATCCTTGATAAAAGATTATAATGGCAGGATTGTGCAAACTGCCGACGTCCCACTATGCACCGAAACTTCTTGGAAATTGTCAACCCCACAAACAAGTTGCTCCTTCTTTCCTGTCAGTCAAGTGTCTTTACTCTGTTTCCCACGCAACACGGAATGCTGCGCTGCGCGTTTGAATTTTCTCCGATGAGGCAGCTGAGGCCACGTTTAAAGGCAGTGACCTCATCAGTCCGCCGCTGGTCGGCTGTCCAAACTGAAGCGACGGCGCCGAGGACAGCCTTGTGGTCAACTTTCACTTTCGGAGTCCTTGGAGTAAAACAGATTCATCAGAGAGAGACGATTTTAAAAGCCGCGTTCTCCAAAACAAAATAGTTTTCTGCGTCTAACAATGGCGTTCAACCGCGCAGGTTCATCACCCTGTAGCAGGTATTTTGTACTACGGAGAAAATGTAAAATTATCCGTCCGCCTACAGGAGTACAATATGGCACATTTTTGCACCCCACTTACATACTCGGCACTTTGCCTCCCTGGCCATGCTTTTCGGGGAACTTTAGTTTTTGTTAACTTTCTTTTCCCACGCTCCACTTCTGTGTATTTTTAGATTTATTTTTACCCATTCCTAATTTGCTGAGATTTTTTATAAGCGGCTCGTCTGCATGCTATACAATCCTCATGTACTGAGTACATCGCCGGGATGGCCGAGTGCTGTAAGTGAGCGCGTAAATCAAATAAAATCAAGATCTTTACTAAGACAAGGATGGCACGGTGGCCTGCGCGGGTCACATGTCTGTATATTTATTTATGTAAATAAATAGGTAGCGCTTCACATAACCCTTACCTCGCCGTATTTAGGAACAACTTTCAAAATCAGAAAGTGATTTAGCTATCCAAGTGTGGCACGAATATCACAAATTATTTTTTTCGAAGTTGCTCACGTACTCTATATAGTTCAAAGTTAGCTGCGGATGGAGCTCTCTCTGTTGTAAACGCCATGACGTCACGAAACGCACATGTGCGACTGTTGGGCCTACTGGCAGTAGCGACGTGAGACGGTGGTTGGCAATAGCCGCCTTACCTGGTTGCGTGGCACCCGAGAGAGAGAGCGAGAGAGAAAGAGAAAGACAGAGAGAGAGAGAGAGAGAGTAAACTTCATTTGGACGGTCGTATGAATGAAGGTATGGTAAAAGGTAAGAGGTGAAAAAAGGAAACCATAAAAGGATCATGAGTAAAAAACATACAAGACACCTTAAACAAAAGCCATAGCCAAAAATTAGTGAAATAAAAGAATGCGATGTTGTCGTACTCTATTGAAGTTTAGCGATTGCGTTGTCAATTTTCCCAGTGAAATTGCAGTGGTTTGTCTACATGGTTTGAGTACACATAGCAGCTGCATACGGTCGGTGCATGGTTTGCGACAGAGAAATAAATATCGGTAGTCCCCATTACATGATAGTGAATGTCTGTTTGCCCCTCATCCCTAGGACAGAAAAATTCAAAGCGGGTGGGGGGAGGGCGCATCCATTTGTTTGCACGTTCCGTCGTTCCGCTACGTTCTTCCGCTCCCAAAGTTCCTTCTCTCTGTGTGTCTACCTGATACTCGAAGACCTGGGTCAGGTAGACACACAGAAAGAAGGAACTTTGGGAGCGGAGGAATGCAGCGGAACGACGGAACGTGCAAACAAAAGATGCGCCACCCCCTCCCCCTTCCCCGCCCCCTTTGAATTTTTCTGTCCTAGGGATGGGGGAGAAACGGACATTCACTAACACGTATTGGGGACTACGAATCTTTATTCTTGTGTCGCAAGCTGTGCACCGACCGTATGCAGCTGCTATGTGTACTCAAACCATGTGGACAAACCACTGCAATTTCACTGGGAAAAATTAACAACGCAATCGTGTTACTACAATAGCGTACGACGTCATCCCAAACAACCGGAGGAAGCGGCATCGACAACCATCCCGCCGCGGCTTGGACAAGCCGCACAGAGCTACGACAGCGAAAATCAACTCTGGGGCGTCCAGCAGCTCCTGAGGGCGCTCGAAAGGCACGAGACTCGCGAAACGGTAACGGCGAGGGGATGGCTCAGACCGAGTAATGGTTAACTCCTAGGACGGCACCGGGCCCGCGTGACGGCGCAAAAACGCCGATCTGCAGCCACAAATAAGGTTTACTCCAGTGCAATCCAATCTCTCTCTCTCTCTCTCGCTCTGTTCATTCGCGGTGAAGTTGGGCGGCAACCGCTCGCTACTGCAGTAAGCTCGAAATATGTTACTGCTCGTGCAATCAAACTCCTCCGGAAAAGGATCATTTTAATACGATGGGGACCAGTTTTTGCTCAACGACGTTGAAAGTCAAAAGAAGGACGAGACATATAAGAGTTTCGCTATAATATTCCGGAGTTTAGTTGCGAAATCAGCACTGGTTTGTGCTAAAAAAAGCCGTCGTGCACTAAAACTTCACAGCCGCCCATGCGTTGATTATACGGTAACACAGTTCTCGTTCTCTGAATAGTGCTAGGTTGATAGCAGTTTCGCACGAAGGCCTGTAAGTCTATTTGAATGCTCGAAGTATCACAGGCGGGCTCGAAAAAGCCTTTCATGTGCTCGTGGCAGCCCGCTAGCGAGTCTACATGCAGAATGAAAAGTAGCGGAGATGTTGGCGCGGCTCATTCCGGCTCTCAAGGTTCGAGGACTGCGCTAAAGCGCTGCTCTCCATATTGAGTAGTAGAATCGCCACGATCCTACACAATCCACCGCCCACTGCCTCCACGTGCCTACCCGCAAAGGTTTCTGCGTAGCATGACCAATCGATCGGATTCGATTGATTTGATTGATTGATTGTAGGGTTTAACGTGTCGACGCTACGCAGGCGATGAGCTGCGCCGTAGTGGAGGGCTCCGGATTAATTTTGACCACCTGGGTATCTTTACCGTGCGCCGAAATCTTGTGCATACGGACGTTTTTGCTTTTCGCTTCCATCGGAACAGCGGCCGGCGCGGGCAGGAACCGAACCCGCGACCTCGTGCTGAGCAGCACAACGCCTTAGCCACTGAAATACATAGAAGACCCTAGTTTGGGGGAAAAATAAAAATAATTAACAATTAAATAAAATTAGGTTAATTAATATTTATACACTTATGCGTAAATATAGGTCAATACATAAATGAAAATGATCATTTCAATCAACACACAAATAGATTCATTTTTCTATAATCTAGAAGGGGTTCAATCGTTCAGGAAGTCGTTCAGGAAGGCAGTCAAGCGCCTGTGTCGTTCCCTTTCTCGTCCCTGTGAAAAATTTTGCGCTTAAGTTTCACTCATGGAATTTGCGAACGAACTAGCTCGCCTCTCCATTTTGCTTCATGATAAGGCCTCGAACACGTGTGCACAACAATAATGTCTTTTTAACATACAACACTGTTCGTGTTGACGATATGTATGAATTCCATTTGTTGAGCATGGTTTCTCTTCTGTTGCTGTAGTGAATTTTGTAAAACCTCTTGCATGCTTAGAGCACAAACCAGCTGATGCATGCACCCGAAACACTGACGTATGGACGGTACCGCATTTCCACACAAATTATATACTGCAATCTTTAAGACATAACCTCCCAGTAACATTTAACTAATACAAGCAAACCGCAAGTCTGTCCGAGAAACAATTAACTTTATTCTTTGTGAGATTGTAAGCGTGAGATTTCACTGCTGTGGTATTCCCCCCCACTTCTGTTGTATTGTTTGAGGCATTGTAAGGTATTATGCTGTATATTTTGTATCTACCCTTGAAATGCACGCTCGTGTACTTTTGCGATTTGTGTGCTTCAGCTATTGAAATTGTTTTAAATATTGTCCTGTCTAGCAACGTGTATTTGTTTTTCAGGAGTACGTGTTGTTTTCATGCGCTGTTCGCTGCGCCTTGTCACGCTTCCCTAGCTTATGTCAAGCTACTGCAGTAGCTTATAGCTAGGAAACGGTCCAGTGTTTCTGGAAAAATATTTCATTTCATTTGATTTGATGTGACCTTAGTCAGGTGGATCGGTCGCCCGATGGTCGAAGAGATTATCGATGAAATTATGACTGGTTGGCTCGCTGGCCGACAGCACGTAGCCGACGACGGTCTGCTTCAAGCAAAAGCAAAATGTACAATATATATATTATGTTTACGCTACGTATTTAGAACTCTCAATGCTCATGACCGCATAAAAGAGGTCAGACAAGGCCCGCGTCAAGCGGGGCTCGCCTCTCCTCTCTCCTCTCCAAAAAACATCGAACTCCTCGGTTTTACCACTAAAACCCCGCCCACAAAAGGGACGTCACTATTTGAGAGCGAGGATGGCTCAGTGATTAACCCACACTAGGACACTGATTGGCCACACTGACAAACAAAGCTCTCTCCCACCTCTCTCACGTTCATGCGGAAACCAGCAGGTACTCCGCAAAACACAAATATCACACATATAAATCCTACCAACCAAAAGCAAACCCAACGACAGCATCGGTTCTCGGGTGGCTCGTCTTAAGTATTGTCCATACCGTGCACGCCTGTAATTCTGCCCCACACCACCAAAATTCTCTTGCTTTATAAACACGTCGAGTGCATAACAAAGCCTGGTGGTCTACCCATTGACGCATCCCAGCCACCGAGTCGCCACGGTCAGACGTGTAACGAGCGGAAACATTGCCCAGTAGCTTTGAGCACTGTAACCGTGGTGGACAGAACGTCTGGTGCCCTCTTCCTACCTTTGACCCCTTGGCTGACCTCCAGCTCCCGTCCGCTTCGGGCATTCTCATGGCGGTAATCGCGGTCGTTATGATGTCAATGGTCCCCCTCCGCCGGTTTCCCAGACGAACGAAAGGAAATCCTCCTTCAAATCTTAACATCGCTTCTAAATATTTTGGGGTGACCGACGCATTTGTATAAGTCCTCTCCAGGCACATTCGTCGGGTACACACAAAAGCGAGGCGTACAAAACAGAAGCTTCTCCGGTTTCTCTTCAGCTCCTCGCGCCCAGGTCAGCTTGGCCGACGTGAAAACAAACACAATACAGGTAAACACGCAATACCCAACGTAGGACATGTAGTTGCGGGGCGGTTTTAGTTAAGTGATGTGCCCGAACTCAACAGTTGTCTTCGTCCCACTTCGCTTCCCTCGTCCTCGGTATCAAAGTTGGTCACAGCCAATGAGGACGCTCACCCCTGGCTCACGATTAATGCCCCGATAAACGAACTCGTCCGCCAGATGGTTTCCTCCCGCAGCCATAAATTGGAGAAACGGGAAAGCACAAGGTGGTTCAGCCTGCTTTTTGCATATGAAAGGCACGACCATGCCTTCGATATCGACCGTAAGGCTCTTCCGTCACAGTTCCGGGTGTCGAGGTGGTTGAAGTCTACGGGCAAGCTTCCAATTCGGTAGTATCGAAACCGGCCGCGCCAAAGTGACGCATGCTTTGTGAGTTTTATTGCAAAGCGCCCGATGAACAGCCCCTGCTAAAATGCAAAACTTGTTTGAGCCAATCGTCCATACGATGCCGCCGTGCCCACTACCGTTGCACATACAGTGCGGAGCATGTTTAGCGGGAAATTCTGGTGATTTGCGCCTAGGTGATCCAGCTTTTGTATGACAGATATGTTATTTTCTCTGCAGTTGGGGTTATACCCTTGTTGGGGTTATAATGCCCTCCGGTAGAGGTGCACGCTAGGGGTTATACCCTTGCAACATTTTTCCAAGTTACTTTGTACAATAAATAAAAATTTCCCCATTTGATCTCTATTTTCCCAATTTGATCCCTATTTACTCCATGGCTGCGTGGGCCCACGGTTCCTGTTTCTTTTAAACCTTTATGTAAAGGGTAATATACTAATGATGTTTGTCAATGCAGTCGTCCGCTTTTCCATAGCTTCACCCCACTTTTATCTCAGCGTTCACATCCTCCTCCGACATATCAAAACTTTTCGGAAACTTTACGAAACACACGCACGTGCGCTCGTCTACGTATATGTCTCTAGATATTTGTTTGTGTTGCGCAGTTTCCCGACGAGTCCAGTACAACTCGGCCGGTTTGCTTTGAAGCACGTCTTTGAAGCTCAGTGCCAGTTTACTTTGGTTTGACCCGTATCAGCGGAGAAAAGGCGCTCAGTCTATTTGCTTAGCTTTCTTTCGAACAGAACACAAACACGTTATGTGTTTGCATGGTTTGCTTCGAGGTCAGCTTCACCGCGAAATGTTTCTTTGTGGGACAGCCAGAAAAAAATTAAAGCCGTTCCACTCAATAGACTGTACCGCCGACTGTAAGCCCTGCCAAAATAGGCTGTACCGCCGTTATCGGCTAACTGCTACCACCCCATGCAATTCAAATTTTGCGCCTTCGCAGTGCTCGCGCACCCCCGGCCCGAAACTGCGCCAGGGGAAGTTCTCTTCTCTTTGTGCTTTTCTCCCCGCACGTGCCGGCGTTGCACGGACACATTTTCCGTTTACTATCGTAAAAACCAACCCAACGGGCGTCCTCTACTAAAGAACGCGGGCGCTGCCGGGTTAATTACGTATATTTTTGCCCAAATGTACGTCTTGTTTTCTTTGCGCTAAACAACGGGAAGATGTATGACAAGTGCCAGCGTTTCACGAGTTTCGAACGCTTTGTACTCTACCAACCGCTTGGCTTTCGAAGCCTCTCGGGTACGCCGCGAACAACAGTGTTACACAGGGACGCCGCCTTGGTGCTCTATGTACTTGTATCGAGTGAGCGAGCTACTACGACCAGGCGAGCGCCTAAACGGCTCTAGCTGAACTTAAAAGGGTTGTCACACCGGCGACACTTCTAGGTTTTATCGCCGTCGTAGTGGCTGCGCGCGTGTTGGCGTGATGTGCAGTAACGTTCAGTGAGCGCGCGACGCACGCTACTTGAAGCGAGATACGTACCTCAGTACACTCGGCACCTTGTTTATGTGCCGTTAAATGGGCCCTGCAGCACTTACCATCGATTACTCGGAATGTATTTCGGGTTAAATTCTTTTGTCCCACCAATCCCATCCCGTAAGAATAGTCCGTTTACTATCACCGAAACAACGCGCGATGAGAAATCGCCCATAATTGTTCCCTCTTCATCGACTGTGGAAAACGCTACGAAAGCTGTGCGCTCTCTCCCGGAGGCGTATTCCCAAACCAATTCCGTAGGGGCCCAGGCCGACCACGCCCCCTTCAAACGGCGACGTCACAGCGTAACGTCACTTTCTCTCCGTGCGCGACTTCATGTGACGTGGATTTTTTTTTTCTATCTCGTTTTGGGCGGCGGCCGATGGTTTCGCTCTGTGCGAGAGGCTGGGGCTGCGGCGCTGGGGAGCTGACGCACAGTTAGTAAAAGTTAAAGACCCAACCACATGCAGCGTACTTTCGGCCTTTTGTCACGTGGCGACGCGAGCTGACGCGCGAGCGACGCCGATGTCCACGCTCGCCAGATATCGGCGTCGACGCAGCGCGAGAAAGCAGCGAAAAGCGGGCAGCAACGGTCGGGTTTCACGTCCTTCTCGTGCTTTGGGTCATTCCTTTCAGCAGAAGAGAATCAACTTCTTTTTAAGTTGCGGTTATTGGCTGCCTTGAGACAAATTGCAAGCTATTTCTGTTCGAAAGCACTCATTCATTTGTGGCTTGTTTGGTTTTCATCGGGGAGATCGGGTATTTGTGATAGCTTTTTTTGAGTTAAATAAGGCAGCTCTGGATACGTCGCTTGTAGTATTAGCATGATGGGGCTTGGCTGCTAGATTGGTGCGTGACGACCAAGCCTTGTTAACGCCAGAATGATAGCGGCGCATGCCATTCCGTTCATTGCTACCTTGGCTTGCATAGGGGAGCCCGAGGTTTTGCGATAGCTTTTCTTTACTCAAATAAGGGGGCTGTGGTTACATCGCTTGTAATAGCATAACTGCCCTCGGTTCTAAGATGGGTGCGTAAGAAACAAGCGTTACCACGGCTCAAATTTCTCAAACACGACAAAACCAAATTACTCGACAATATCCGTTGGCAGCCTCTGCTAGGGTACCAAATTATTTGGACCAGCCTCGCCTCCTGGCGCGGTTGCACGCTTCTGTGCTGGCGTTTTGTTTTGAAAGTCCATGGTTCGAATCTTGGCAAAACCTCGTTCTTCGTTTTGCAATGAGGGTTTCCCCAGCTTTTCTTTTTTTTTTCAAGGCAAACAAAGGGGGCCAGTGTGCCTTGCCGTTTAACCTACAAGTGAGGTTCGACGGTAACCTCAGTATCAAGGCAGCCCCGAAATTTGCTTTGCTCACACTTTGAATTCATGAAGCTGCAGTCGGTACATAACACTAAGGTTAAATCAAGTAGCAAGTAAAGTTGTGCTAAGTGCGTCTTCGTTTATCATCCCATCTTATTTTGTTCATATTTGATGGTAATGACTCGAAATATATTTCGCAGGATGTCAACATCTGCCAGCAAAAATTTTTTATAAGGCTGGGGTCTTGTTAAGTGCAGTTCAACAATCGAAAATAACTGCTCATAAACGATTTCAACTAATGTCATGTTTAATACAAACGTGTCCAGCAGCGCACCGCCGCGGCGGCTAGCACGTGACTATACTAGCACCCTATAGCGTGACTTCGCCGGTCTGATGCCCCCATGACACGGCAGTTTCAATCACGATCGAGCTCGATCCCGCTCGAACTCAATCCTGGCTTCTCAAGCGTGATCGAGGCTTCCAAGCGCGATCGAACGAAAGCGGCGATACTCTCGTCCCCGCTCAGTAATGGCACAGAAGGTGACAACTTCAACTAACGCCACAAATCGTGTCAAATAACTTGACCCAAATGAGCGTGCGTTAACATTTACATAATTACGTATAGGGATCTCACAAGCGGTTCAGCCGCGATGCCGCAAGGCCTTATGGGAAGGGCGACTCGGCGATCCGCCATAACGTTGGCGGTAGCTTTCTGGTGAGCTTGTTGGTTAGCAGTCTGTGGGTGGCGGTTAATAGTACTTCAGTACTACGTACACTGCTGCAACACGTCGATGCTATCGAGGTGGATGTGAAAACGATCGGCAGGTGAGCTTCCTTTTGGCGGCTGACGTTGTGCACAAGACGAAGGGATGCCGAGTGCACTCGGTGTGGTTTCGTCCTTTCAACGGCGGTGGCATCAACAGGCAAGAAATACACCAAAGTTTGCTGCGATCATTTCGTTTCTGGTAAGTATATTTACAGCTCCGCATGTGCATGCGCTGTTTTCGTGCGTGCCGAGCGAGCGCGCTGGCGGGAGAAGCGCGCTGGCACTGTATCGAGCTTCTCACTTTGCTTCTTGGGCGCGATCTCGCTGGGCCTGGAAACAACAGAAAAATGAAATGAACGATGCCGTGTGGTTCTAATGTTGTGTGTGCGCGCTAGTAGGTTTGCGTTGCGTGATAGAAGGGTAAAACGTGCATACGCCTAATCGTTACTGACCCCGACGCGCACAAACAATGCGCAGCGACAATCGTTGAGCTCAGGTGCTCGCAATCGTGCAATCAACAGCAAATTAATCTGACCGTACGTGTCCCCCTGACCGTAATCACCTGCCTTATCACGCGGGTTTTTTTTCTACTGGGCAAGTGCGAAGCGATGGTAGCTTGAATGTTCTACGAAAAAGCTCGAAACGTACGCTGTTATGTTCCCACATGCACCGTGCGGCTCCGCGCTGATTACATAAAACCTCTCGATGTCCCGATTGCTTCCTCTTATCCTCGCCAACAATTCTGCGTCTGCTTGCATTTTGCGGGGAAACTGCCTGATAGATGACACTAACTCAACGCTGGGCTCTAAGATTTAACCTAAGCAACGTCAAAGCTGCTTCGATTGAGGTATTTGCTCACTCTTTGCAGCACAAGTTGGGTACATGGTGTCTTGGTCTGCCTAGTGGTTATGAGACAAGTGCAGTACATAGTGAGGTGGATCTTTTTCTTTGTGTTTTATTACATCCACCAGTTTATTTGCAACAGCAGTACTGACAGCAGAAAGCCGACGTTGTGCCCTAATTACACTGTGGGGCATTGTTCTGAATGCTGCCCTGTTATATTTATGCGCATGAAAATGTGCACTGTGGTGCCATGGATATGTTTATTGCCATCGCATAAGATGCAGGGTGAGGAATTCTTGTACAATTGTTGCAGGCATAAATGACGGTATATGAGAGCCGACAAAAAGAAGCACCATGAAGTTGCAGGCCCTAGCTCAGTACTGCAGCCTTCCAGCACAAATTGTCCAAATAATGGCAGTGTGAATGGATGTGTTGACATCAGTGACACAGCTGGAGGTCGTAATTTATTACACTCAAGTTTTCATGTTTCTTTTTTTCTTACTGGCTGCCCTTTTGTTTACAGGGCCCTGAGTCAGACCTACAATGATTGTGAAAGATGTACGCACATAACAGGACGTTCAAAACAAAATGGTGTAGCTTGTAGCTGCATTTGAAGACAAGACGTGCAACTATGCCACTATTTACACAGCCCCTCCCCTTCTCTGCAGGTCAGTCAAGCGACTCGGACAAGGATTGTGGAACACCGGGGGCTCAATGTTGTGTATGTGCACCTGCTTACGTTGCAAAGGGGCGAGAACAAGGATACCTATGGCACACCATGCCCACGTGCTTCAAACAGGCATTTTGAACTTTGGTGGCAGCTGTAGCATAGGTTTCGAAGTGTTACAGGCCATCTTGTGTGCAGAGACATGGTCTAGATACAAGAATCACAATACTGCCACGTTTCTCTTTGGGATTGCCCGACAGCGAGTCATGACTTTTATTTGTGAAGGCTGGAGAGGCAAGACAAGCAACAGGAAGGTGACAGAGTACAGCATACTCGACAGCTTGCCACCAGGAGATAGCGTATAATTGGCAATTGTGGGTGGTTCAAATGTAACATGAGCTCGACTGCTTTAGGAATCGGAGACTGACAATCTCGTCTCCCTGAGACGTGTGCATACATTAGCTCTTGTGTACATATTATTCACGTATGTAATAAACATCTCCCCTTTCTCACAGACCATTCTGTGGCTAAGAGGTTCTCATAAATATTCAATCAAATTTTTACACAAGTAAAAAGACACACTGAACGGGCTGCTTCAGTGTGCAAAACAAGATGGCAATTGAGATCAAAAACGAAATGCACACTTGCATACCCACATTTGCAAACATTAAGCGATGATAGCGAACAAAGAACGACGAGACATATTTGGAGTACAACTTTCATTTTAACCTCACCAGCGGCAACTCCGGCAGAAATTCTGCGACTGCCTCCATATAAGAAAAGATCCTAAGCAATGTGCTCACAACATGGTGCTTCCACTAAGCAACTACTAATTGATACATCGTTACACACATACATCAACAAAGAATAAGCATTGAGGTGAGTCGGGACGCATTGAGCCTCTATATCCATTCATCAGCAGCCATGGCCCCAGTGGCTTTCTCGACAGGGTCTGGGAGTTGTTCACCTGCGAATGTAAACAGTGTGGTTAAAGGGTGTTGTATTGGGCACAGTGCAAACAAATGTCAACACTACTTGTAGCCATCAATAACAAAGCTTGTGTAAAGGTTACTGCAGTAAATCGTTATGACATAGACTGTTGAACTGAAACAGAGGGGCATAAGCATCCGTGAGCGAATGAGGAAAAGTTAAGTATGAGCAAAATAATGCTTACGAGGTGCTCAACAAAAACTAGGGGAGGGCAAACAACTGATTTACCTGGCTGCTCTCTCCGTGCAGTTTTTCCGCAGCATGGATTGTAATTGTCCACGAAAAGCATTGCTCTGTCGGGGACCGAGTTGTGAGCGTTCCCATTTCATTGCTGCATGCCTTCGAGCGCTGCCGCGATCTGCCGAGCACGAGCCGTGCGAACACCGGCTTAATTCGCGATAGCGCTCATTCGAGCATTTTTAGGCGCTAGCTGGAGAGCGCCCGAGTGTGAGCTTATCAGTACATAACATAACGTATGAAACAGAGCCTAAACGTAGCGAAACAACCGAGACAAGACCAGCGCGCCGTTGTTTCTCGCTTCCTCGCCTCGTCCCCGCCCTGCGCAGTTTCGCAAGTTGCTGCAAGTGCGATCGCTAGCTTCCAGGCTCCAGCACCGGTGTTTCTGTCGTACGAAATTATAAACACGGTCACTGCCGCTAATCTCAGTGGCTACGGCGTTGCGCTGCCGAGCACGAGGTCGCGGGTTCGATTCCTGGCCGCAGCGGCCGCTTTTCTGATGGAGGCGAAAAGCAAAAACACCCGTGTGTACGAGATTTCGGCGCACGTTAAAGATCCCCAGGTGGTCAAAATTAATCCGGAGCCCTCCAATACGGCGCGCCTCATCGCCTGCGTTGCGTCGGCGCGTTAAACCATACAATCAATCAATCAATCAATCAATCACTGCCGCTAATCCAAAGTGATACGGGCAAGGTCTTTTTAAAACGTTGCAAAAAGTGCTTACGTTTTAGCGCACAATGACGCCGCCGCCAACTTGCTTCTGCTGTGGCCGCTGAACGATCAGCCACTAGTCAAACGGTTGCGGTCACCTAGTGGCTTTAAAGGGTTGATGCGTCACAGAACTAATCGTGTGAACAAGGTATACTTTCCGATCCTTCCCCTGTAGGCAGAAGCACAGAGTCGGTTTTCGAGGTTCCCGAGCAGCGACGGATCGATGCACTACCACAGCTGATTTTTCTTCATTGCACTTTTAAGCGCCTGCACCCAAAGTGAAGCATAAGTGTTCAAACACAACCAAACAACCACCACTGGCCTGATCACTAACAACGCCGTGCACGATAACAACATTAACGTAACGACACCGCCTCCCAGTTCGTCCAAGCAAGTTTGATCGCCGCCACAGTTATGGCCGCTGCCATGGAGGAAATAAAAGTTTAGGAGGGAGTGTCACGTGACTATCGTGAAGCCTAGTCATAAAAAATAAAAAGGAAATACTGATGGGAGATTCCCTACCTCACGTGATAGGCAAGCGGTAGTTCTTTGCGCCTCACGCGGCCGCCCGCCTGACCGCGCTATGCTGCGTCGTTCCGTTTGGTTGCCGGGCCGTCCGGGTATCGGGTTTCGGCGACGAGTCCCCGTCCAGGCGTTGCGCGCAGCGCTGCCTGCAACCCTAAACGCGCAGCGGGCTGATCGTGCAGGCAAAGTGTTCGGACGGGAGAGACAGAAAACATCTTTATTTATTGCGCTCTGGGATCCGTCGAAGTGCGCCGCAGTCGAAGTGTCGTGCTACGCCGCAGTGCAAAAGTGGAGATGTCAGAGTACGACATCCGCGCCTCACATTTTATTTCACAAAACACACCTCACTTCCTTGGTTCTGGTCATTTTATCTTTTCACCTCCCAGGCGTAATTTAGCGTTCGTTACCCATATACCTATCGCACGGATTGAGCAGTACTCGGACAACCAGCCCGCGTTCTGCCTGCAACGCGAGGCGGAAAATGATTTGTTCTTCCCGCGTCCGCACCCAACATCAGTGGTTCTCCACCTCTTGTTTTCTATTGCACTGAAGGAGACAGCAACGCATAACAGACGTCGTCACGACAATTGTGGCATGTACAACGTGCCACAATGCCGGAGCGGCGGATACGGCGAATGTATGCAAATGCGCACGCGAGCGAAACCAAAGCTTTTCGCACCACCTCTCAGCTGATGTGACACTCGTTACAGCGCTATGATGTAAAGGGAAGGTGGCGCGATAACTCCCAGCAAAATTCGAAACGCAATCGTCAAAGCACGCCTGGCAAACACCACGAACCCGTAGGCCGCTCCGTGCTTGTGAATGTTTACAGCGGCGCGTTCGAGCAAATCCGGTCGTGCTTCCAGCGGTAAGCGTCAAATTCGGCTCGCAGCTCGTGAAGGTGCTCCCTGAGCATGGGATCTACGTATCGTGTCGCTTTGAACAGCGACAGTACTTCCACGATACGAGGGTGGGAGCGCAACGCTGGCAAAAAATCTCGTACGGCGCCTTCGGCAACGCCACTCGCCTCCACCTCCGCCGGCAGCCTCCATGACCGGCAGCCAGCCGGAGCCACTAAATGCTACCGCGGGCCTGAGAGTGGTGCATCTTCCATAATGCACTGCGCGGGAGGTGCCCGAGGAGAGGAGAATGCGGCGTCAGAGGAGGTTGGCTTGCCAAAGCTGTGCCGCCTGACGTCATGCTCCCTCCTAATATTTTTCTTCCTCCATGGCCGCTACCCGCACCGCACAGGTTGCCAGCATACTTTTGTGCTGCGGTGACGTCATGTGAATACGCTCTATAGGCTCCGTGCGCTGTTGTTTCGAGCGCGACCGCAGCGCCGCCGAACAGCGGCGCCGTCGAAAATCGGATGTTGGTCACCCCGAAAGAGCGGCTCACCGGGCGGAGATTCCGCAGTCGTTGTGAAAAAGTCGAGCTAGTAGTACGCATTTCTGTACTTATTGCTGGGTCTACGGCTCCGCAACATTTTAAAAAGGTCGCGAGGAGGCTGACGAAAAAATAGTTTATCTTGGTTCCCTTGAAATGAAGCAAAAAGGCGACAGCGATGAACCCGCGCAGTGCGACGGGCAATGTAAACAACGCCGATCGACTTCTGGCCACAAGCGTTCAATTGCTGTTTTGTGTGAATGTGGTTTACACTCTAGGGGTCTAGGGGTACCTTGCTTTTGTGCCCACCCTCCATCAACTTCGCGGGGGACCAGCGACAGCCGGCGCCCGGAGAAACTTGCATAGGCAACGCGAACATCATCGGGAACAAAAACAGCGCGCCAGCATACACCCCACCAATCTTACCTGAGTGCTACGCAATATGACGCACAGTAACGGTTGACACGAAACTGCAGTGATCCCACAGGCAACCACCGCAGCTAAACGAATGGGCCATTAATATGCGCGTCAATCATCTTGAAGCAGTGACGGTGTCGCTCGTTCTTTTTTTTTTCTTTTTGTCGCTGAGCTTATGCTTCCCCGGCATTTTAGCATTACGTGTTGCTTATGCTTTACCAATCCGTATCGGTTATTCCTCTTCTGTATTCTGGTGCTCATCGCTGCTTACCCCTTCCTATATAGGTGTACGCGCGGAGGTTCTGCCCGTGCGGCCTCGGCGGCTTATTTAACGCAGATATCGCGGCCAATGTCATACGACTAACATTTCGTTGAATCGGACAGAGCTGGAACACCGGCGTTGATACCGGCGCTAAAATTTGGCAATAGTTGGCCGGTGCTCACAGTTATGAGTTGGCGAACATAGCAACTGCATCGGCATGTTTACGCGAGCCGTGGTACCCGGCCTTGCGCGTGCAGCTTCCACCGCCTACCTCAAAGTGCAGAGACGTGTGAGCCGCGTGTTTACAAGAGAACTCACAACCATTCACTGTACCCGCCTCTAACTAAAAGTCACAGCCCAGGGTCACGCCTGTCATGTGCCCAACGCGATTGCTGGAAACATCGGACGGCTCCGTTGCGTTCGCTTGCTCCTCTCGGATGCAGTATACATCGTTTGCGGCGTGTAGCTGGCGAGCACGTTTTGAGGTTTTTTTATATGAAAAAGAAAACGAGCCAATATATCCTATCTCTCTAAAACCGTTAAAACGAGCGCGCTGGTTTGAGCAGTCATCGCAGCGTAGCACGGGCGGCACGGGGAAGGGCGCAAGCGATGACAACAACATCCGATAAATGCCTCCAGTGGCCGTAGATGGCGCTAGTTGTACAGCCGCTGGTGTCGCCACCATACCAGCGCACGTAGCCTATACCTACGGCCGCGCCTAATTACCAGACACCGGCCGCAAGTACATTGTTAGCGCCATCTGGCGTACACGAATGCAACCGGTGCAACGTCTCGATCGCGATTGAAACGTGCCGCGTAGCAGCGGCAGTGCGTCGAGCGCGTTCGAAAACTCGATCGCGATTGACTTCAATCGCGATTGAAAGTGCCCCTGTCTTCGCGTTGCCGCCGAACGACGCCGACGCTCGCGCGACGCGTGATTTCGCGTCCATGTAGTTAGGACTTTAACCTTTTCGTACCTATACGCTCCGGAAAGCACTCTCATTAAAGTAAAGACAAAAATTTCTTTTGGTTCTTTGTGGTCGCGCTGCTTCGCGGAGGTCGATGGTTTCTCTCCGTGCGCGAGCATGATCACGTACGGGCTGGGAAGCTGAAGCACGAAGTATCTCCTTACTTTTGCATACCTGTTCTGGCTTCTCACTCTCCGCACTCTCTTGCGAGCCTGCAGACGCTCGTATTCCAACCTGTTCCTAGTTAAGCTAGCGCTGGGCGCGGTGCTCTAAGTGCGTGGGCAATCGGACGCTTTTTCACGTACATGTGGTCATTGTTTACGTTCCTGAAAGCGAACACTCTCGATCATTACAGTGAAGACGAAAATGTTCTTTGATCTTGGGTGGTCTTTTGGATTCTGTACCGAAGCGCAGAAAGTTTGCTCCCAATCGGTCGAAAGCACACGCGTACATCAGTCGCTCATCTGCTGTTAACATCAGCGAGCGTGTTGATCCGTTTTTATAATTGTGTCATTACCGTCAAATCTGAACAAAATAAGATAGGATGATGAACGAAGACGCACTTAGCACAGCGTTACCTGCGACTTGATTTAACCTTGATGTTATGTACCGACTGCAGCTTCATAAATTGAAAGTGTGAGCAAAGCAAATTTCGGGGCTGCCTTGATACTAAGAGTAGCGTCGAATGTCATTTGTAGGTTAAACGGCAAGGCACTCTGGCCCCCTTTGTTTGCCTTGAAAAAAAAAAAATCCGGTGAAACCCCCATTGCAAAAAAAAGAACGAGGTTTTGCCAAGATTCGAACCATGGACTTTTAAAACAAAACGCCAGCGCACAAGCGCGCAACCGCTCGACCACGCCAGGAGAAGACGCGGGTGCCAAGGATTTGGTACCCTAACAGAGGCTGCCGACGAATATTGTCGAGTAATTTGCTTTGGTCATGTTTGAGAGATTTCAGCCGTGGTAACGCTTGTTTCTTACGCACCCATCTTGGATCCGAGGGCAGTTATGCTATTACTACAAGCGATGTAACCACAACCTCCTTATTTGAGTCAAGAAAAGCTATCGCAAAACCTCGGTCTTTCTACTCAAGCCACGGTAGCAACGAATGGAATGGCATGCGCCGCTGGCATTCTAACGTTGATAAGGCTTGGTCGTCACGCACCAATCTTTCAGCCAAGCCCCTTCATGCTAATACTACAAGCGACGTAGCCAGAGCTCCCTTATTTAACTCAAAAAAAGCTATCGCAAATACCTGATCTCCCCGATGAAAACCAAACAAGCCACAAATGAATGAGCGCTTTCGAACAGAAATAGCTTGCAATTTGTCTCAAGGCAGCCAATAACCGCAACTTAAAAAGAAATTGATTCTCTTCTGCTAAAAGGAATGACCCCAAAGCACGAGAAGGACGTGAAACCCGACCGCTGCTGCCCGCTTTTCGCTGCTTTCTCGCACTGCGTCGACGCCGATATCTGGCGAGCGTAGACATCGGCGTCGCTCGCGCGTCAGCTCGCGTCGCCACGCGAGAAAAGGCCGAAAGTACGCTGCATGTGGTTGGACCTTTAGCTTCTACTAAATGTACGTCAGCTCCCCAGCGCCACAGCCCCAGCCTCGCGCACAGAGGGAAACCAGCGGCCGCCGCCCAAAACGAGAAAAAAAATTGGCCGCGTATCTGCTCCTTTTGTTGCAAATGTCTCAAAAGACGATAGTCTTTATCGACTTTTGCCTCCCTTCGCTTTTGCCTCCCTTCGACTTTTGCCTCCCTTCTCTTTCCCGCTCACCTCTCATGTTGTTCCTCTTGCGTCGCGCTCCTCCCAAGGTAAAGACGCCAAAGGTTGCTGAAATCATTTTAAATTTCCCGCGTTCCACTGCTCCACACCGGGTGTCTCGATGCCAGTGCTGCCGTACAGCGAAGACGCGCGGAAATTGAGACACCCTACTTCCACGTTTATAGAACCGCGTTTCCCTAGTCCACGTGCGTTTCAAGCAGAACGGGGAATCTATCTAGTGGAACCTTTTCGTAACTGTTGCCACTTGATTTCTTCAAATGCCACCTGAAGCTATATGGCGCGGGCGACAGCAGGCGACAGCGGAGTGACATTTTTTTCTTGAGTTGATGAAGTATTTAATCTCGCCAAAATCAAACATGTACGATTTTTCATAAAGGAACGCTGCAAATATCACTTCTGTATTAATTTGTTGTCTTATATATGCGTAATGTCTTGTTGTTTTTCAGCAATATTGAGAACTATGAACATTACACCGGAATTAGACGGGCACATTTAGCTGTGACTTTATAAGACTATTGCGCAGGCGTTGTTTTACTTTGGCCGGGTGGCTGAATCGAGTTACTGACAGACAGACGGACAGACAGACATACAGACAGACCAAAATTTCTGGGTTTAAGTAGCCCAAGAAAGACTATCGTCGTTAAAAAAATCCACGTCGCATGAAGTCGCGCACGAAGAGAAAGTGACGTCACGCTGTGTCGTCGCCGTTTGATGGGGGTGCGGTCGGCCTGGGCCCCTACGGGATATGGTTTGGGAATACGTCTCCCGTAGAGGGGGTGGCTCGCGGCGTTCTTTTTGGTGGCCGTCGATATATCAGATGCCGGGGAGGTTTCTCCTTTTCTCCGCAACGTGGAGGGGTCGATTTCCCGTCTGGTGCCACAAAAAAGCAGGCATGGCTCCCTGCTAGCAAGCGCGCGCTCAGACTGCTAGGGCGTTTTTGAATCCATAAACGTTTGCTGTCGAGGGGTCTCGTTGAAAGGGGAGTATTGAGTTCGTCACTCAAACTTCGCGCGCACTCAAAACACAAAAGAAACGCCAAAACTGTGAGTACAGTTTCAGGCATTGAAGAGGTTGGTAAACAGCGCCGGTGACGGCGGATCGTCACAGGTTTGCGAGAAATAGGCCGCGAAGTTTACCATGGACAGCCGATAGGACAGCCATGGACTCAATAGGTCGTTTAGGCCATGTCAGGGGTGCATAATGAGGAAAATGGAAGAGAGTGCGGTTTTTTTTGGCTTTCAGTGCGATTTGCGCGCTCACCGCTTCACGTACACGTGTAGTATTTGGCTCAGGTATTCCTGGCAGTGTAATGCAAGCGTCTCGCAGATTTAATCGATCTGCTCAAAGAGTGTTGCAGGGTCCCTTTGATTAGTTCCGTGTAATTGCGTTGTAGCCCTTTCTATGCAGTGCCGGAATTGCAGCGCATAGGAGGGGCTCGTTCCTATCAGGCTCGTTCCTTTGAATTGTGAGGCCGTAGATAGCAGGCGACCAGACCGTGGCTTCGTAGCTCCTTTATTCGGAGGCGAGTCGACGAGAACGCAAGATGGCGATCAAGCCCCAGCACTGATGAACTCCGAAGAAGCGGCTCGTCGATGATGATGAGCTTGTACAGGAAATGAAGAAGTGATCACCTCAAGCCGGTGGTGATGATAGTGAGCAATTGCTACCTATGGTGGCATACAGGCTGTAGCCTCATCCAAAGCTCACAGGATGTATTTTACGGGGGTGCCCGGGAAGGTGACGCTTGAGGTGGTTTTGTTTCTCCAGGCATCCTAGAAATCTCTGGTCCTCTGACTTCTCTGAGCACCACCACCTCGTATTTGATTGGCACTGGCTTTGCCTCTTTGCTTGAAGCGCTACAGTGCCTTCATTGTTGTTGATGTACTGGATCCATTGGTCTAGGCGGTTTTTGGAGGATGTCGTTGCGAATATGCCTTCCTCTCCTCTCCTCATTGCGACATCTCTCAGACCCAAGGAGACTGGGTCGGCCGGCGTTTTTCTAAAGGATCTCAGCGATCCCCGTTGTTTCTAGTGTGATTTATGTTTCTACAGCTGCCATTTTGAATAAAAAAACATTTAAGAAAGTTGAAAACGTGTTTCGAAGTTCCTCTAAGGCATAGCCTGCTTTCCGGAGGAAGTATACAAGCTGTCGGGGCGGCCTTAGCATTTGTTGTAATAAAGAACTCGGCAGGAAATACAAGGCACTGGAAATGAAACACTTGGTTTGATAAAAAAAGTGCAGTGATGAAGTTTAGGCTGATAGTTGGGCCGGATGGGTCGGACTTTTATACATATTAATCGACCAGATTTAGTGGAAATCCCCCAAGGTGGAGCAAGTTTCTGCGAAGTTAAGTTTGACATCCTCCTCAATGCAGCCGTACCGCTACAAAGTAAAGCTGTACAGCTTTGTCAGAAACTCCGCACTTGAAGAAAAATTCGTCCTGGTCCACGATTCATCCGGGACCAGGACGAATTTTTTTCGTATACATATTACCAGCGAAAACAAGAGACGCAGAAAGGAAGAAGCACACAGGGCGGTTGCTAGCACTCGTCCAGGGTGCATCTTTAGTCATCCGTGAGTTGTTGTCCCTTCTAATACGTATTCAAGTGCAGTGATAATAACGATCTCCAAATCTGCGTTGAGAAGTCGGAATTTTGAGTTAAGAAGTTGGAATTGTTTCAGAATGCAGGTAAGCTTACCGCTGCACTTCCCCAATGGAAGACCGTCTACGGTAAAAATGTTCAAGATTTCTAAAACAGTGAAGAGCTGAACAAACTAGGAGTAGCATTTCACTGAAAACTCTACTTTTGCGACGCCTTGACATCGTACAAAGAATTAATATTTCAAACGTTCCCTTTTCTATATTTTTCGTTCAGAAACGGTTCATTTAATAAAATTAGTCCCAAGCCACATCGCCATGGCCGCAACAAAGAATACTAACAGGTAGCTTTCCGGTATGGTACTCAGGCGGGAGTGACCCATTATACAACATGGATGTATTCAAATAACCCCACGTTAAAAATGAGCAGATACTTCTGAACATTCCAAACTAAAGCCTTAAAGATTGCGTCCAACCAATCTGGAACATTTCAATAGATACAGTACAAGCTCGTTAATTCGAACTCGAAGGGGACGATGAAATTGTTAGAATTAAGCGGAGTTCGAATTAGCAGGCGGGCGCTATAATGACTGGACATCGCGCCACACTGCACAGGCAGAACCCAACGCAGCCACCTCTGCACTCGTTCTCGCCAATCAGGGGCTGCTGCACGTTTGTTGCGCCCGCCCCGTGATCGCAGGCATAGAGTTTCTTAGTAAGTATACTAGAGAGGAAACTGTGCCTCGTATGCCATGTCGTCGTGGGGGTTCATGGGAGAACATCCTTTTTGGCTTGGGCTTGGCATGACAACTGGATTCTTAAGCGGTTTTTGGGATTTGCTTTCTTCACTATGTATTCACGCGTTTACGAGCTACAAGGAAGCCGAAATCCTCCCGTTTCTGTGGTAGCCGTGTTCAGTGAAACGGCAGGCAATGCGTGATCGCACCTGACGTTGCTCATGCCGCAGTCGAAGGACGTATGACTGAGCGGGTAATATGCCACCGCGAAATTTGTAGCCGACGAAAAGAAGAAACAAAGCGTACTTCGCCGAAGTCAAGATACGGCAGATACGGGCGCTTGTATGCGTCCTATCTTGTCATCGTCCACGACAGTTTAACGCCACGTTTTCATTTTTCTTGTTAAGTTAGCTGGCGGTCGCGGTGCACCGGTTCACCACGAAGGCAAAGTTTTCATAGGAACGCCCAAAAAACTTTCCAAACTCTTCGAACAACTTATTATTTAAAATAATGGTAAAATTAATGAAATCACAGTCTCTAAAGAGTTACCCCCCAAATATTAACATTGTTCGAAACTACAACCTTGGCCTGCGGAATAGCAGGCACAACCGTTCCGGCAAAAATACGCTTTACGCCTTTCTTTCTTAGTTTTAAAACAACCTGTTTTTATTTTCCACTTACATAATTGAACTCTATTCGCGTTTTTGTGACACTTTGTTTAAATTTGCGGTCACTAAAACGTTTCAATCCAAGCCACTGATGAAACTAAGGCGAGCGCGATGTATAATGGCGGTCCATGACGACACAGACGACCTTGATGTGAGCAGCATAGACGCTAGCACCAGATTCCTCTCTAGTGTATACTATAGGAAACTCTATGGATCGCAGGCACAAAGCAGCGATCGCGGCACAAAGAAAACCTGCAACGGCGTTTAGAGCGCGCTAGGCTGTTGTTTTTCTGTTTCGTTGTGTTGCATCACTAGTAAATTTGGTTTGTTTTGGATTTGCAACCCATTGTAATCACTCCGGGCCAACGTCTTCTGTGAGAAGCGATGGATACCAAGCAATCTCAGTTCGAATTAACCGTTCTTGATACCTGCGCGTTTGAATTATCCGGAGCTTTCCCCCATTGAAATATACAGGGCTGTGCCGGGACCTGGGCGTCAGTTCGAATTAAGTGTAAGCTCGAATTAACCGAGTTCGAATTAACGAGCTTTTACTGTAAATACAGCAACTGTTAGCCAATATTCACTTCAATTATTGTTTTTTTTGCATAATGACGTAAGCTACACAGACAACGTAGCACATGAAGTAAACAGCTGCAAAATACACACGGTACAGTGTTGGAACGTGACTTCTGTCAAACTGCTGGGATAGCAAAGATCACAGTATATAAAGACTGATCTAATGAAAAAGAAATAGGTTAGCGTATGCCGTACGAAAGAATCATTTCCCGCAAAAGATGACGACGACGAGAAGAGAGGACAAGACGAGCGCTCGTCTTGTCCTTTCTTCTCTTCGCCCTCGTCCTTTGCGCGAACTTATTCCTTCGTACGTCACGAACCAACTAGCCAGCTATCAAATCCTACTAAGTAGCTTATGCCATTCTATGCGATCAGAGCAAAGTAATCTCGGCCGAATTATAATTCGGAAGTCTGCACCTAAGTTTCAAGCATAATCCATAGTAAATTATGTAAAACTGAAGGTCCTTGCCATAAATCTCACGTACCGTGTTTTCGCGGGCATAACCCGCACCAAAAATGCGAAACTTTCAGTGGCAAAGTAGGGGTGCGGATTATACGCGGGGTATTTTCTTTAGCGTAGCTTCACGGCAATGTGCATTGTGCCGTGAAGCTCATACGCAGTAACCCTGACTTCACTTCACTTCACTTCACTTTATTACCTTAAAGACCCCCTAGGGGGGTATTACATAAGGGGTGGGAAACAGATCCAACAAATGGAATACATATGCAATATGGGTATAAATACGAACAGGGGTAACCACTACAGAAAGGAAAAGATTACAGATGCAGGATCGGTACGAATACTAACAGGCGTAACACCATGCAGAAAGAAAAAGGGCCCATCACCCCGCGAGGGGGACTCGAGTAAATGCGTCGCATAGGGGGTGGGTGTATTGCGTTAACGTTTAGTGTTTGGGGAGTTGGTGGTAGTGAATGCGTTGTATCAGCAGCTTCTTGACGTAGTTTGAATGAGTCAAGGATATAAGGCGCGTTCGTAGCCTTCCATTCTGTGTCGGCTTTGTGGCGCAGTGGGTAGAACACCATGTACCTTGCGTTCCGCCCGCAGGGTCGTGGGATCGAAACCAGGTGCCGGTAAGTATTATTTTTTATATAGCGTACGGGGAGGGGTGCGGATCTGTTGTTGAGAGCGAGGAGGGTAGCATGATGCGGGAGAGGAGGAGTGGGGGAGAGGGCGCACCTGGAACGGCTGTTGCGGACGCCGAGGCACGCCGACACCGCCGGGTGACATCGTGAGTTAAAGGAATGCTTTGCATTTAATACAGAAAAAAAAAAGACACAGTGAGAACTGGGGGTTGAAAAAAGAACACACTTGAGTATTCCAGTTGAAAAGAATCGAGTGACGTTTTGTGTAAATGTTGAGTGGCACATTCTGCTGGCAAGTTCAGCAGAAAAGCAATTCCAGTCGGAGGCTGCGCGAAAAAAAAAAAAGGGCGGCAAATGTCGGGGTACGGGCACGTGGCCGGGCGACATGAAAAGAATGAGTGGTGCAGGGAGACATGCGGGCAGGAGGCAAAATATAGGGCGGGTGACCGAGTGGGCTGTGACAGAACTTTTGGAACAAAATAAGGCTGGGAACTCGCCGACTGACCCTTCCATGACAGCGATTGAGCAAAACATACAAGGACAAGAAAGAAAAAACGAGGGCGGACGCGTTCTAACTGAATTTTATTAGTAAATTGTGACTTCCGCCTTGCAGCCACTGTATTCTAATTGCTAAATATACGCTTTTTCTATCTGCATAGTATGTGATGGGTTGATTGAGCAGTAGCTTTGGTGCCGCCTTTCCTGTATGAAATGTGCGGGTAATATGGGAGAATTTTTTTTCTTTTCCAGCGGGCTGAAAATGGACGTGCGGATCCTATGCAGGGGCGAGTTATACGCTCAAAAATACAGTAATATCGTACAGCTTGTCATTATTTCGAGAAGGAAAAAAAAAATCAAATACCTTGGACCATTTAAATCAGTCTATTAAGACAGATAAAGTAAAGACAGCCACTCATGACGTAGTTCTACCTTAGACCAAACTGCACGCCGATGTTTTCGGCAACAAAACAGGCGACTATCTTGCAGAAAAGCAGTTAATATTGGTCCTGTGGAGAAATTCATTCAGCATTGTGAAATCGTGAAATCGTGAAAACTATACGACCTAGCTTTCCTTCAAACATCTTGCACAACACGAGCAATGTTGGGACGAGTAGTGGATTTCTGGTGTTAAAGAAACATAAAGATCAGCAATAGCATTACTTGAAGGTGTGCACAACCAGCCAATAACTCTAAGCATGGCCACACAACTGGCATAAAATCTATTCAGTAACTTTGAAAATCAAGCCTGCACTATAATAGACGATACCCCTAACCGTGAAAACGGTTAGGGGTATCGTCGAACCAACATAACTAATACTGGAATTTCGTGAAATTAACTGAAACCAGGCTCATAAAACAAAGAAATGGCAGTAGTCCAGGCCGCTAATCCAGAGACAAAATACAACTCTTGAGTAAAAAATTAAATCCGTTCCACTCAATGTGAAAGCTGTCGGAAGTGCAGAGCAGTGACGCGCCATAATGAGCCGTACTGCCGTTATCGGCTTACTGGTACCACCCCATGCAATTCAAACTTCCCGCCTTCGCAGTGCTCGCGCGCCCCCTACCTGAAACTGCGCCAGCGGGAGTTCCGTTCTCTTTGTGCTTTTCTCCCTGTACGTGCCTGCTTTGCACTGCCACATTTTGCGTTTACTACCTTAAAAACCAACCCAACGGGCGTCCTTAACTAATAGAACGCAGGCGCTGCCGTGTAATTACGTATATTTTTCCTCAAATGTGCCTTTACTTTTCTTTGCGTTAAACAACGGGAAGATGTATGACAAGCGCCAGTGTTTCACGAGTTTCGAACCCTTATGACTGTATAAACCGCTTGGCTTTCGAAGCCTCTCGGGTACGCCACGAACAACAGCGTTACCCCGAGACACCGCCTTGGTGCTCTATATACTTGGGTCGAGCGAGCGCGCTAGGACGACAAATGGAGCGCGTAAATAGTTCTGCACTTAAAATTCGTGGACACCAATAGACAGGTCAAGGAGAGCCGAAGATCATACGCAGAAGAAACATGTCTTTTATCTGATTTTTGTCGTTATGTAACGGTAGTATCCTCTTTTTCCACGCATCATTTTGCAAATCTTTCGAGGCGTAATGGTAATATATTTCGCTGCGACTCGTATTAGAGGGGTAAGCGCGGGTTTGGGCTTTTTCTTAAATTGTGTGCGTGCGCGCGTGTGTGCGTGCGTGCGCGCGTGCGTGAGTGAGCGAATGTGTGTGTTGTGAGTGCGTGCGTGCTCAGGGCTCCCCGCAATTTCGCTGCCAGATGCGTTTGTTTGCATTCAGATCGCTTGACAGAATTTGGTCCAATAAAGCCGACAAACGTAACTGTTCACGTCCAACTTGTAAAAAAGCGCGTTTTGTTTCGATGCATACGGTGATGGCACGAATAGCAGGGATTGGTTCGGGACGTTTTTTAGCGAACGCCAGGTTGGAAGCTCAAATTTAAATATATGGCCCGCTAGAGTTATGCGTAAGGACCTCAACTTGAAATAACGTTCGCCGTTGTATTGTTTGATGGATACAGCACGACGATGTAAAATCTAGGATGGAGTCCTCAATTCTCAGCTCATACATTGCAACAAGAATCACGGTAGTGTGCTGCCCTCTACTGGAGTACAAACGTAACGATGAAAAATAACAACCGCTGTGTCGTGCGACGCAATTTACGGCGCTAAAATTTGAACACGCCTTATGCATTTCACAGCAATCCCAGACTCGCGTTTTAGCGGGGGGCGAACGTGACATGTGCATATAATTGTATCTTACATTAAATCAACGAGAAATTAAAACTTTTATTAACCATGCATGCGCAATATCTATAGACAGGATGACATGAAGTTGAAGTAGAAGTTTAGTTCATTAGTTGAAACAAAATGCGTACATATAATAACACAGAAGGAGGTCTCGTAGCTAAAAAGCTGTCGGGGGGACCTCCTGTCAGAGGAGTAATGTACAACGCTAAAAGAAGCAGCGAGGAAGCTATACATCAACAGAGAATGAATAGGATCAGGCAGGGAACAATGTGTACATATTACTGCAGTGGTAGCAATAGAAACAAAGACACATCAAGCACTAAACAAATAAAATGAAGGCATAGGTACATAATGAAAACACTTCAAAAAATACAGATACAATGCGAGCACTTGTTCTATATTTTAGCAGAGTAGGTAACCGAAAAGAATTAAACTAGTTTCGGGATAAACCGTCAGAGCGAAGCGATTTATGGGGTGTGGTAGTTCATTACCGATTGAAATGACTGCAAATACGGTCGTTTGTTCTCTGTAATTTAAGTTCGAATGAAAAGCTTATCATGCGAATATGGGATCAGCGAAGACGCGAAAGCCAAAGTGTTTTACAATTTTAGGGCCGTGTCTTATTCGTCAAAAAAGTACGCAGTCTGCATAGTTCGGCGTCTTCGCCAGGTTTTTTTTTTCCGTCGACACTTTTTGGCTTCACCCTTTTAACGACCGCCTTTTTCTTTGAAGCCCTATTTAGCTCCAACGGCAAATGCATTTGTGCCATAACATTGTGAACAAGAAGTATCTATACAGGTGCGATCGTTCCAAAGTTTACTCCGTTATAAGTTAATATTTCAAATTATAAACAGAAACAAAAACTGCTTCTGCGCGTTACAACTGGCACTAGATATACTTGAGAGACGGCCGAAATACCCACACCCTACCTCATTTTTTTCAATCGATTAAACAAAATGCTGATGAACAACATGTGATTTCACTCATACTTGTAATTTAATGTATTGCAGGTACATTAGTTTCTCCAAGACAAGTGTTTAAATAAAATCTGTATACGTCATCACATCGTTGAACCGGCGGTGTGAACAAAACGTGAAAACAAATGCCGACATTTGTCATTTTTTTGTTAGCATGCATGATAAATGCGTGATAAATATTTCTCAGGCAATCTCAACATAATAGACTACAAATGGGTCTTCTTGATTCCACACTGCAGGTTGCCGTTTCAAAATGGCAGCCTTCTATCACTTCGCCATCGCTTCAGTACCGCACATACTGATTCCGGGTCGGTATCTAACGAGAAGAACTTCATGTTAACAGTGCCTACCACAGCGCAAGCAGTAGTAGCATTGAGCGCATCAGTATGGCTCAAGTTATGGTTGCGATCGCGAAATAGCTGCGAACCCTACATCTGCATCTTGATGATGATGATGATAAAAAAACTTGTTCGATGCCGTTTGGCTGGATGCCGTGCAAAAACCACGTAAGTTGATGAAGTAAGGCCACCCATTTGGAGTGCTAGGTTTTGAATCGCAGGCACTGACGATTGTTCTAAATTCTAACGAAGCAATATCTAGTCGAACAACATGATTGGCAAAACTTTATTTTAGCCACACTCCAAGTACAATTTACGCTGACTTCGTTGCGCTGTTTAACCAGTTTAAGCAACTGGCTACACGGGTTGTAACTACCCGGCAACGCAACTTACACGATAATAGGGTGACTCATGAAATACTGGCAGCAATAAAAGACAAAGACGTACTTTGAGTACAGCCAAAACGAGCGGCAAACTGTGAAAAACTAAGATTTAAATTCAGGCAGTCCAGAAACCGAGTAAATGCTATGATCCGCTTTGCTAAACGGCAAACCTTCAGAAAGATTTGATTGTAGGGTGTTAACGCACCGACGCAGCGTAGGCGATGAGGCGCGCTGTAGTGGAGGGCTCCGGATTAATTTTGACCACCTGGGGATATTTAGCGTGCGCCGAAATCTCGTACACACGGGCGTTTTTGCTTTTCGCCTCCATCAGAAAAGCGGCTGCTGCGGCCGGGAATCGAACCCATGACCTCGTGCTCAGCAGCGCAACGCCTTACCCACTGAGACACCGCGGCGGGTAGAACCTTCAGAAAGAGATTTTCGGATGCCCGTTCAGACAGGTAAACCTGGTTGTTGCTGAACTTGCTGTGAGGGAACAGTAAACAGATTGATAATGACGACTTTATATCCACGCATTTTTCCTCACACGGGCAAACTTGAGAAGATAACTTTAACAAATTTTTTTCCCAAGGTACGGTTAGCGTAAGACGAAATGCACAGTCACGCTCCCTGCAAAAAAGTATCCTCAATTCCGCTTATCTTCAACTTCTAACAGAAGATGAACTCAGCACAATTCTTTATAGCTTGAAACCCAACCAATAGCCAGTCATGGCCTGCGCAGAAATTTCGCTACCATTATGCAAGTTTTGTTAACCCTACTCAATGATGTTATTGCCAGTGACGACATTCCCAATAATATGAAAACCGGTCTAGTGCGTCCACTGTTCAAAGCCGGCGCCCGCAACAATATTGAAAACTATCGGCCCATTTCTGTATTATCATGCATCGTTCAACTGTGGTGATGGTGGTGGTGATTCATTAAGAAAGAAGGGAAGAGAAAAGAGCTGGGGATATTGTTGAACTCAGTCGGGGAGTTCACCCTCATACAACCGAGTCCAGGGAAAGGAAGGGGGGGGGGGATTTCAAAGGATAGGAAGAGAGAAAAAGGAAGCAAGGAAGAGAGTGGGGCACAGTCTATGTATACCGTTCGTTTCGTCCAAGGCGCGACGGCTACAAACGCTGCACATCTGTTGGAAAGCCTCCTCCTCCTCCTCCTCCTCCTCCTCCTCCTCCTCCTCCTCCTTCTACTCCTCCTCCTCCTCATCATCATCATCACCATCACCATCATCATCATCGCCATCATCACCATCATCATCATCCCACCCAGGCCCCTGCAGGACGAGGTCCTCTCCCACTGACCTCCAAGCACTCCTGTCCTGCGCTGCCCGAGTGCACTGTTGGCCACCGAATTTCCCTATTTCCTCCCTCCATCGTGTTATTGGCCTTCCCTTCTTCTAGACTGATCTCTTGTTATCCACCATGTTACCGTGATTGTCCACCGCCTGTCGGTTCGTCTCACTACACGGCCAGCCTACTGCGTTTCTCATCATCATCATCATCATCATCATCATGACCAGCCTATCTACGCCCACTGCAGGGCAAAGGCCTCTCCCATTATTCTCCAATTGCCTCGGTCCTGTGCCAACTGTGACCAATTTATCCCCGCAAACTTCTTGATCTCATCTGCCCATCTAACTTTCGGCCGCCCCGTGCAACGCTTGCCTTCTCTAGGGATCCACTCGGTTACCCTTAATGACCAGCGGTTATCTTGCCTTCGCATTACATGCCCTGCCCACGTCCATTTCTTCTTCTTAATTTCTACTAATATGTCTTTAACACCAGTTTGCTCCCTGACCCGCTCCGCTCTCTTCTTGTCCCTTAATGTTACACCTATCATTTTTCGCTCCATTGCCCGTTGAGTCGTTCTCAATTTAAGTTGAACCCTTTTACTGAGCCTCCAAGTTTCTGCCCCGTAGGTGAGTACCGGTAAGATGCAGCTGTCATACACTTTCTGCGTTTCTATACTATACTATACTATACTATACTGCGTTTCTAAACGAGTCCAATTACGAAAACCATGGTAATCAAGCACATCAAGCTCGCGATCCGCGGAGTTCGGAAGCTTGAGTAAAAAGGCTGATCGTATTGATGTTTCTGCTTGCATCCGGCGATTGATGGGTAGACCAATGCCAGCAAACATGAGCTATTGCTACCGCCCCTCTTAAATTCTAGCACTCGTGTCATGGCTCGTACATGTCGCCCTTGCTTAGCGCAACGCAAGTAGCGGGCCTAGCTGATGAACAATGGAAGTACATTAACCAACATTGGAACTTGGTTTTGTTAATTGATGTGGGGTGTTTTTTTAACAACTACAAAAGAAAACCCGGAGGACGGCGGGCATCGAGGAGAGAGAAGTTCAAATCAAAACAACAATTCTTCGGGAACTTCAATATTCTTAGGCGCTTCGAAAGTTAAAGCCTGGCTATACTAACCGAAGGCTATACTAACCGAAAACAACACGACTGCTATGTCGCTATGTCGTGTTGTTTTCTCTTTGGTAGTTTTTTCTTCATATTTTACCGCGAAATACGTGGACCAGTAGGTTGTTGACAGGCGCCACAGCTGTCCCTGCAGGATCAGAGTTTTGCGCGACTCGAGTGCATTTCTCTTGTTCACGCGCTTCCACGTTCATGAATCACGGGGAACAACTATTGTACCTTTCTTCCCCAGCTGAGGAAAGTGCGGAGAAAGATGGGGGTAACGCACAGAGCTCCTACTCAGGAGAGCCGAGATCAATTACCATATGGAGTCAAATGTTTTTTAGGGGCGATGCCCCTTAAGGGCCGGGGCTTTTGGCGTCTCCTGTCGTCGTCGTCGTAATTGTCGTCTCATGTAGTCACGATATTACAACACCGGGACACTCGTCTACGCCTCGCGCTGGATTGAATCGTAACGCGTACTAAAAAAAAAACACCGGGACACGGGTTTACGCCTCGCACTAGAAAGCTACGTGCTTCAGAGACAAGAGATGTTTACCGCAAATCTGTACACCTCTAGCTCCCAGCGGTTTCATCTCCGTTGGCAAAAACACCAAGGTGCCAAGAATACACTCATACACTGCATGCTTCGTTCCTCCCCATGTCTCACGGTAGTGGAGATGGCCGGGGATTGTTTCAGTTTAAGAAAAGCCACTCCCCAATAATGTTTTTTATATTAATGTACAGTGTTGTTTATGTTACCGTTCGTGTTGTCTGAAGGTATTGGATTAATTTGGTCGTTCGGTTTGCCCATGCTACATCACTGTTTTTGTATTTTATAGAGCGTAACGATTGCTCAATCTGTATAGAGCAGCTTTGTTGGGGCGAAGCCGCTTAGGGGCTCGGGGCTCGGGCTGTGGGCGTCTCCTGTCGTCGTCGTCATATCATGAAGTCACCGTATAAAAACACTGGGACACTATGTTTGCAACGCCTCCCACTAGTACGTAACGCGCACTAACAGAACACACCAGGACACTCGTTTTCCAACGCCTCTCGCTAGAACGCTTCGTGCTTCAAAGACACCAGTCTTACATCCAAACCTGTATACCTCTGCCCCCATCAGTTTCATCCTCGTGGGAAAAAAAGCCGAGGCACTTATACACTCCATGCGTCGCCCCTCTCCAGGATTCTCGTAAGTGAATTTGGCCTGGTTTTTTTTATATACTCTTTACAGCGGGGATGACTATCTCTACCTGACTACAACAATGTCGGTTTTTCGAGTGTGGCGACACCTAAGATTTTCGCCAAAAAAACTAATGGCAAAGGAAAAGACAGCGCGTCGCACTGTAGCAAGAGAAGCTATGCAAAGAAGAAGAAAAAAAAAACCGTGTCTTTGTCGCAAGACACGTTTCTGTAATTCTCTTCACCACAAAACACGCGACCTAAAGGCGGCTTTTCGCACTACAGCAGAGCTGTGCAAAAACACCAAGCTCGGAAAATGCGGTGAATAGTTCGGGTGGCTTTAGATGCGAGATCGATCATTGTTTGAAAATACAGTATGCATCAACTGACCTCATCGGTAGGTGCCTCGTCCTTTCCGGCCGACTCATCGTTCGCATCCTGTGTACTAACGCAACGTTCTGTTTTATACAGACTGATTGAGATACACGACGGCCTATGCAATAAGCAGGGACGCCGAAAATTTTCTATAGGTAACAACAAAATTTAAGTCAGTGTCCCCTCTTGTTCAATCCAATATAGGATATGATGGTTGTAGTCACGGGTAACTGGGGTAGATAAAGTACTTCAGGTTTGTGGCATGCTCAAATAAAAAACTTGCAATTTTTCTTACCATTCATCCAGCAGCATTATTTTGTCGCTGTTTTTTGGTGTAGAATCGAGTCATAACACCTTTACGTAGAGAGCACGTCCCGCACACTTGAAAATTTTCAACATCGATGCTTCCGGGTGTTTAGTCTGCACAGCTCCTTGGAATCCCGACGGAAGAGAGAGAGGTTCATTCAAAATGGGAAATGTTATTGTTTCGAGCTGAATGATGCAACTGCCGGCCAAATAAAAATAAATAAACAAACTAATCAAAAAAAAGGATACAAACGCCCACTCGCGAACACCTCGCGATATGAAACGCATCTTTCGAATTGCAGTGTGATTGAGACGAAGGGGAGAGAGGGGTGCTGCCATCAGTGCACAAGCAGAGCCCTCTAGACAGCACTGACTGTGTTGCTCCTAATTCCCCGAGGATAAATCATTGGAAGGATTAGTACGAAATGGGGTTAGGACACCACACGGCAGTGTCTTGACAATGAGGCCCCATCGAATGGTCGTGATACAACAGTAATTCACTTGGGCAGAGTAATCTAGATGCGGATGCACTACAGCCGATATGGATGCACGCTTCGTCGGAGGAACTTCGTGTTTCAGCAAGGCTCGAATACTTCAAAAATATCAAATTTAGTTATATTAACAATATTGCCAACAGTTTAAAATAAATAATGGCGGAGGAGTACAAGAACGTATTTCCTCTTCACGTTCAGAAGGGCTGCAAACAAAAATAATAAGAAATTCGACTCGCATTACAAACGCAGCTCACTCGCCCACACTCTAAGAAATGTGGGGAGTAGTTGAAGAATCAAACAGCGTTCCTATTCCTGCCAGGGTCGGTTGACACCGTCCGCACCACGCGTGGCGTTAGATGGCGTGTTCACTCTACTAGGAAACCAGAATAAAACTGCTGGCGAACTCTCCCCGCTCTTGATGGAGCTAAGCGGCGGTTGTACCCCTCTCGCGGGAGAGAATAGAACAGCGTACCGACTCTGTCTCGCATCGATGGAGTTCGTATATCCTCCGCGAGAGAGAATAGAACAGTATATCGACTCAGCTGCACGCTTTCAGGTGTGCAAAAAGGCAGACACCTCTATGGCGGACGCGAACTCTTTGAAATCGTATGAAAAAGTAGTTACCTAAACAGCCACAGCGCCGGGCCATGAAACAAAGCGTACTTAAAATAAAGTGCAGCGTATTCAAAAGAGCGTGCCAGGTAGTGTTACACGTCCTCTAGGAATGGGTCATTTGTGTGTTCTAACGCAACGGTGTCCGTCGGACTACTTGAGCGTTGTACCTTTGCGCGGTCTTTTCATCGCGGCGGGGCTGGCGCACGGACGCGTCTCTCCGATGTCTCCGTCTCTTTTGTGGCATTGAAACCGCCGTAGTACTCCTGTACGTGTCTGTGAGGTGCGTTTTGGTGTCGGTGGCTGTGTTTGAAGTATACCTGACTGGTGGAATAACATCGTTTGGCTGCTGCGGCCGCCGATGAAAACGTAAGTCACCATTTCAGTTTTTCTTGCGCAGTACGGGATCGAGCTCGCGCTCGTTCCCGCCAAAACTTCAGCTTTATTTATAACAACTGGCGCTCGTGAGTGCTGCTTAGCCTTGTTGGTTCTTGCGAAGAATTAAGTGGTCACATACATGTGCTTTCATTTGTGTGACACCAGTTCTAGCTATCCTTTTTCCGGCTTTGTGTTTTTCGAACAAGCGGCCGTGCTCCCATCGCGGGTTCACGACGTTCAGCATGCGTTGAAACAAGACTCGTGTGCAGTATAAGAGTTGCCGATTTATTAAGCTGGCTTCTTTAGGCACTGGACACATGTACGATTGGTACACGCGATTCGCATGCGACTGATCGTTACGACTGTCGCCACGAGTAGCCGTACGCGTGAATTTGAGACACATGGCCCGATGCGCGCATGCGATGTGTCGTCGGCGTCGCTCCGCCCACTGTTTTTGCTTTATGGTCAACTACGACGATCGCTGAGCTGAATTTGCAGATTCCGCGCGTTTTTTCGCAAGAAATTGATAAAGCAAGCAATCTTGAAGCGTTTTCTGCCTTCGGGAACACTCCGCGCTCACGCCGGCCGCGCCTGCCAGCTCGACACACTCAGCGGCTCGAACCGGCGCAGACCACGGTAGCAACCGCTTGTCACTGCTCTCCCGAATCAATCTGTTCGCTAAGAAGAAGTTACACATGCGAAAAAGTAGGTGTTAATGTGGTGAAAAATTGTGCTAGGGATTGTTGTCAGGGCTTATTTTAAAAGCGGCGATCAGATATCTGCCGCTATGCAAGCCTGCGCTGACCGGCCGTGTATGCCGCGGCGCGCGGTGCGCCGAGCGGTCGAGAGATGGCGATACCTGCGCGGAAGCACCAAACAGGCTACGCAGATGTCTTGGTCACCGATCGCTCAAACGGCCGTTATAGCCCAAATAAAGTTTCACATGCGAGAAAAAGGATGATAGTGTGGTGAAAAGTTGTGTTACGGATTGTCATCCGCAGTTGCACAGATAGCGGCGATCAAATGTCCGCCAGAATGCTAAGCCTAAGGTTCCCAACACCCGAGCCGACCCGAGCAACGCAAGCCTGTTGCGGGCGGTTGGGGCTCAGCGGACTCTCGATCGCAATGATGGCACGACTGCATCTGGCTTGCCAGTCGCACGTCGTGAGCCTCCTCGGACCAGCGAACGACCCAAAACAGGCCCTAACGATCAATCGTAACGATCAGTCGCATGCGAATCGCGTGTACTAATCGTACATGTGTCCAGCGCTAGCTATAAATTGGCTTTCGTTTCATTATCGTCTTGAGCAACGTAAATATATTGTCGAGCGACAAGGTAATTACACTGCCGCCGGGCTTATCCGTCGGTTCCGTTCCCATCTGGCGCGTCTGACGAGGCAGAAGTGAGCGACGGCGACAGCAACACCGTAACCAGTTTGTTACCCAATCAGTTAGGTTGGTAGCGTCGCTTTATTTGGTTACCCCTGAAATATAACGCAGTCAAAGGTCACAAGGTTTCAAATCAACCTCCAAGTTGGCATAGATGTCTTGCAAAAAAAAAGAACGTGAACGTTTGTGCGTTCCGAACCCATTGTGTAGTGCGTTGCCTTGTAGCCTCTGGTCCCGTGTTGTTAGAAAACAATACTTAACGCTAATAAAACGTTGTCGGTAGGAAATTTCATCGCGATTAATTGTTTATGTGGCTACAGTAGCCACAACAAAATTTCACGGAACCGCTGGCGTGTTGCTTTGTCTATTGGACTTTTTTCTTATTACCTTGCGCGACTGCAATAAGAGTGAAGCCCATTTTCGGTGAAAGTCCGTACTGTTTTCTCAAGAAAGAGCCAAGTAACGGCTACCGTAAAACGTAGTATTGAAAAATGAATACTGCAGTACGTTTTGTTTCATAGCGAGTGTTGACAAGCTATAGAACTTTAGGCTGAATATTTTCACGCGGACATGTGGTAAAACTGCTGCTAGGTGCTGTATTTAGTAAGCAGCGTGCATTTAGCATTATAGTGAACTTTTTTTTACTTATTACAGGCGCTACGACGTAAAGGTGTTTCCCGTGGATGTTTCCAGGGCTATTCTACAATAGTGCTGTTCAACAACATATTGTGATCGCCTGGCGTTCGGAAGCAGAAAGAGAGCAAAGATGCCTGGTGCGGCCGACAGCTGTAAGTAACAAACACTTCATCTTTGGTCACTTTGCCACAGTCATCTGGCAAATAAAAATGTGTCTTTTAGCCTTCATGGTGTCATTTGCATGCACTTTTGCTTTCTAGCATCGACTGACCTTAGTTGTGTTTTATTATAAATGTCATTAGAGACATAACATAACTGCGTAACCAACTTTCTGCTTGATTAAAAATGTGTCGCTTCCACTGCAGTGCATTAATGCTGTAGCTTTTTCAAACTGCCAAACACTGCAGTATTGTTTAACAAACTTATTTGGTCACGAGTAAGATTCGATGTGCAGCTTCAAGATTGATGGGGATTAGGAATGCGGTTGTGCGGCATTTATTTTCTGCTTGCCTCTTGCTACTCTCCATGATTCGGCCTTGTTACTGTTCACTGATCCCATGATTAATTCCAATAATGAGAGGCTGACAGTTTTGCTGTAATATTGCTTGTCTTCAAGCCATCCTTTTTGATAACACCATTGCACCAAGTACTTGCAGGTTGGCCTGAGGTTGCAGGTTCTCTTGTTGGTCTGGCTGCTTTTTCTGAAAGTGGTTGGTTGGAAAAAAAGAGGAGGATGACCTTGTTGGTTTAAAATTTGAATAGGGGATCAGGACCCCGATGGTTTAAATTAATCCGTGCTCTCGTTCTTCTCAGATGGCTTTTCAGTTGCACTGCTGGTGAAAGAAAAGCCAGAGGCCTTGCTCTGAAAGCTGGTATGCATATTTGTCTTCTGTATGTTGAGTAAGTGAAATCCAGTGTAGTACTTGTGAATTAGGCTCAGCAATCACCATCACAGCAATTCAAATTTGCTAAAGGGAGCATTTTGCCTCATCAGTAGACAATTGTGAATGTTACATTGATGAATCGTTAGCGTAGTCACTAAATTGTTAGCTTTAAGTGTATAGACTACTAACTAGCGATTCGTTTTCCTGATAATCGCTTTGTACAGTGGTTTGTCCACTGAGGAAGGAAGAGCAAAATACTGTTACTTGTGTTTCTTCTGGTACTTGCATTTGCGTGCTTTTTATGCAGGAGCCAGGAGAGACTTCCCTTTACCCCAGGATCTTGTTCTCGGGCCAAACTGCGGAGAAATCTGGAGCCGTGACCGTGCACTTCGAAGAGCTCCAGCTGACGGCTATGGACATAGTGGACGGGTTCGCTTTGCTTTTGGCGGTCTACTGGACCTTCAACATCCAGTATGCCCCAAAGACAAAGCGGACCTGTCTGCTTTTTTAGATGATGCTCGGCCTACCACCGACAGAGCAAATGGTTTCGGTCATAAAAGCAGCAACTGCAATACAGGTGGAGCGACGTGTGTGAGGATGTCAAAATAAAGCATGAAATGCAGTGTGAAAACGATTTGTTTTTATTTTCGGCTAAGCACAAACGACAGCTTTTTTTGTAAAGACGCCTTGCTATGTTTACTTGTGAAGTAATTTTACTGTATTTCAGTTTGTAAGCATGAAGTAAAGAGGGCTGACGCTAATGCTGTTGTGGATGCTAAAGTGTAGTCTTGTTAAAGGTAACATCGTGCTGCCTCTGAATAGTAGAGTTCGGCAACTCGCAGGTAGTGCATAGATCCTGCTTTAAAGGAATACATTAGTTCTGACAAAGAGTAAGCTAGCCCTCCTTGAGGAGGCATTATGGGACTCTGGTTGAAAGAATACAATGATTCTGAAAAGAGTACGCTAACCCTTCCTGGTGAAGTATTGCAAAATGCTGTTTGGTGGAATAAGGTAATTCTGAGGGGTGGCAGAGGTATAGCAAGATTCTGGTAAAGAATTGTATAACTCCCTGACTGGAGGAATTATTCGATCCGTGGTGAGGGAATTGCCGGACGCGGTTCCCGCAACTCCGGTGAGAATACCTCGACCCCCTCTCCGCGAGAGGCCTGCTACTCCCTTGTGAAGGGTAAGGCTATTCTGCTAAAAAGGGAGTTGCTTGATGCTGAAAAAGGGAATCGTATATGGGACAAGGGTTTCTATTCCCTTTGGGAATTGGTGGGACTCCTTTAGTTCTTAGAGTGCATGATTGTCGATCAACTGCGAAAACATATTTGCGGGGACAGAGTGAACGACTGCAATAGCAAATAACCCTGGAAACTAATGAATCGTAGCGAGTGCTGTTGCTGAAATTAGCATGTTTTAAGATAAACCACCTCAACTGACGCACAGAACCTATTTCATGTGCTTTATTACAAGGCAGGAGGTGCGAGCGGGACGAGGAATTGGTGGGATGCGATAAAAAGTTATACTTTCTCACACCAAATATAACTGCTAAGAAAGTATTGACAAAAATTTTCTAAACGGCAAATTAATATTCTGACCCTTTTTGAACAAAACAAAATGAAGAACAAGAAAATTTATTTTCATTCAAAAGTACACCACGCGAAAAGAAAAGGAGGGAAAAGCAGCAAGAATAGGCTTAAACCGAGCCCCTGCCATTGCTGACAGCTTTGTTTCCCAAGGGAGGCTAACGCATGGAATTGTTGGACATGTAGCATGCTAGAACACCTTTTTTCTGGGTGATTCCTTGCGCAGACGCTTTAGATAATGTGTATTGGCCACAACCGGCTTTTGAGCGCCACCCGCACGTGCTGGTCGATTCAGTGCCGCGGATTCGTTTGTGGTTGTTTAGCTTTTTATAGTTCTTCCCGACACCATTGCACCTGCTTGCGCTGCAATTAATCCTCCTTTTTGAGTAGGTTTTCCTTTCTCGTCGTATTCGTCTGTTTTATACCCACTTGCTAGGTGGTGGTGGTGGTTCCAGTGAAATGGCGCGTACCCACTCAGGGGGATTGGCCAGGAAATGGGCGCCTTACCGAAAGAAATTAGGTAATTTTTGAAGGGAAAGAAGAATTTTTAATTATTAGGATGGATTAGCAGTAGATGAGTAGAGAAATAAAAGTAAGGAGATTAGAGAAAGAAAGAAAAAAAAGGTAAAAACGAACACCATTTAATGAAAATTGGAAGTAAGAAACACGAGGAAACTGGTACAGACGAAGCAGTGAGCTTGGCGCGCATATTCTTGACAAGAAAATCCAGTTAAGCTAAATGCTGTCTAGCACGGCAGACGGCCTGATTCCAGGATGAATGAGTGCAACGCACTGCAAAGATCCCCGTGGCAGAATCCCAGTTCCTTCGCCCCGCTAGGTCATCCTTCGTTGTTGTTTCTTCTTTTTCTGCGTCCGTGGCATTTAGAGCTTGCGGATGTACCTGAGGGGGATTCGCACATTCGGTAGGCTCGACGATGTACTTAAAAGAAGAGTTACCCTTAACGCGAAAGCACTACTTATCTAGGTTAATTAGTGGTAGTGAATCTGCTGACTCGCCTACAAATGCCTTCCGAAGACGTAGTCGTTTCCCGCCCCAGATACGTTAATCCCTCTCCATCCTGACCATTTGTCATGCTGTTCCCCTCACGCCTCGCTTTTGCTGCGATAAACACGGTGGAGGTTTCGATTTTCTTGCCCTACCCTGTTCGCGCGGCATCTTTTGGAACCTAAAGTTGATAACGTGCTTGGAAGGTCGCCACGAGGTGTAGGCTCGGGCACAAACTCTTTTTGTATGTTAGGTTAAAATATTGTTTTCAAAGCGCATTTATATTTGCTACCGCAAATATAAAGTGGAAATGTAGTTTTAGTTGAAAGAACACTGCTCACAAAGAGTGAGGTAGCGATGATTTGCTTCATATGCCAAACGTTTTCTTTATGCTGAACAATGTTGGCAAGTATGAAGTATGGCAGCGGATTTAGTGGTTTAGAAAGGTTGTGCCGATATAAACTTCTCATTTCGTATTTTTTATATCTTTTATTCGGGTGGCTGAATCGAAAGACAGACAGACAGACAGACAGACAGACAGACAGACAGAGAGAGAGGACAGGACAGACAGTCAGTGGGGCGGCCAGACAGACAGACAGATAGACAGACAGACGGACAGACAGACAGGACCGGACAGACAGACAGACAAACAGACAGTAGGAGGGGCGGCCAGACAGCCCCATACCTTACCCGTCCTCCCGCCGCCCCCCATGGCTTCTTGGACTAGAGGAGGCCCCCAGCGGGAGGTCTCCAAGGAGACCATCAGCCCCCGAAGCTCGTTGAAATAGTTTATTCACTCACTCACTCACTCACTCACTCACTCACTCACTCACTCACTCACTCACTCACTCACTCACTCACTCACTCACTCACTCACTCACTCACTCACTCACTCACTCACTCAATCAATCAATCAATAAATCAATCAATCAATCAATCAATCATGACCAGTAACAATGCCTTTTAGATATGTATTGCGAATTTTTTGTCTTTAAAAAATACCGAATGGCGTTTTAAAACGCGGACTTTTTTGTGCACTGATATATGCGTGTTATCAAGCTTTTTTTTAGTATAGAAAATTGCGATTATAACTGCTACCAAGAATCCAGTTTGCCAGTGTGCACGCCAAGCTAATTTCTTAGGCCTTGTTTTTAACGCTTATTTCATTTTTTTTATTTCCTTAAGGACCCCACTGGGGGGTATTACATAAGGGGTGGATATACAGAAAAATACACATTTGAACGCATTAGTTCTATGAACACAGGTGACTACTGACATTTGCTATGAAATTTAATGGGCAGGTGGTTGAAACAATGGAGCAGGGAAGGTCGTTCCAATCTTACGAACATGATAACAATACGAACATGATAACAGTTACTGGCCCCACGGTCTTCTGCCAGGAGCTTGATCATAATTGTGCTGATTACTCCTATCGTGTTTTTCTGTAAACCACGTGGAAAGGCTAACAGTAGCCTTGGTTGAGAGTTATCGGTTTGTGGATCATATTCTCTCCGTAACCGGACTTGGCAACAAAAAATCTGCTTCATACTTTAGGCGGTATAACATTGTGGAAGAATTTTAACTTTGAGGGTATTGATGCGCTGTAGCTACGCATGATCTGAGGTGCGGATATAGGCGAATGTCTGGAGGTGCTTGCCCCTTCTTTAAATGGCGTTTTCGTGCGCATGAAAGGGGAAAGGTTGTGTTTCCTTGTGTGTACAAGTGTGGCATTTCCTCTGCCCACCCTGCGCCATCTACTGCCTCACTTGGAACTTCTTCTATTTTTTTATGCAACTGCTAAAGGAGCTCCGCTGTTCAGCCTGCTCAGGTGCAGCACCGTGAGTTTTGGAACGAGCGCCAGTGTGCAAGCTCTACCAATAGCCGTATAAAACCGGTAATTTGTTTATAGTTTAAAATATTCTCTTAGCTCAACCCTGTTTAATCTCTTCGTAAATAAAAGTGGTTTGGTATCTTTTAGGCATGTGTAGAAATCGGGCCCGGCCTATCAACGCGTTTCAAGGGATTAAAGCGGTAATCATTTTGAATCGCAACGGAAGTGCGGGATGTTTGTCTATCTTGGAACGGAATGACGGCTAAACGGCAAGTTCACAGCGCCCCTAAAGAAACACTTTCTGTTTTTATAAATGACATAGCATGCCCTTTGACATAAATGGAAGCATTTCCATGATATTTACAGGCATGATCCCGTCTCGAGGAGGAATGCGACGGAGAAGCACTGGTCGGGTTTCCAAAGCGAGAGCTTAATGAGGGGAGGCTAGAAGGAGTGAGCCATCGAAAATGTGTGGACCCATGCCGCTTTTATAGTTCACTTCACAAGCTGTGTGCGCGACTATGGAGGTTACATATCTTTCATGCATTCCGAACCTAACTCATCGCGACAGCGTACCAAGGGGATCAGCAGGACAGCGCGGGGACGGAAAACTTCTCCGAAGGCCCTAACGCTTAGTCTCGCTTTTTTAGCATGCAAGCGTAGAATATAATGGCGAGTTAAACACGGATTACATGAGGGTGGTGTAAATTCCACAAAGTTTTGCGTAAGTTTTGCGTAATTAGCCCGCCGCGGTGGCACAGTGGGTTAGGCGTTGTACTGCTGAGCACGAGGACGCGGGTTCGATACCGGGCCGCGGTGGCCACTTTTCTGATGGAGGCGAAAAGGAAAAACGCCCGTGTATACGAGATTTTGGCGCACGTTAAACATCCCCAGGCTGGTCAAAATTAATCCGGAGCCCACCACTAGGGTGCGCCTTGTCGCCTGCGTTGCGTCGGCGCGTTAGTCCCTACAATCGATCAATCAACTTGGAAAATTAATCGTCCTGCGGCGCACGTCCGCAGCAGGGGATTTGTGCCAGCTACTTCGGCAGAAGCGATGCAGAAAAAAGCAGTTGTCGGTGAACCTGACATCATAGCATGGAAAAGGTGTTTCTTATTGGATTGAGACGTGCCTGCTGCGAAAATAATGTTGTCTACTCCTGAAATGCTAGCATTAGCGGCCGACAATGTGCATGACGTTGTTCAACTCCATTATGATATACGGCGAGTGTCAACGTGTAAGCTTCTCTCGAAAACTCTAGCTGCACTTCAGCGTCGAGTGACATGGGAAAGTTTCAAGGGAGTGTACAGCAATCTTCCCGGATACTTTCTGTCAGCTTTTTTGGTAAGGGTCATCACCACCTCGCACGACACCGTTCGTACCACTTTCTTGGGCCATTATTAAAAACAATCTCTTCTTCATTCTTCCTATCAAATACACGCGCACGTGTAAGTGCGCCATCTCGCCTTTGAATTCCGTAGTTGAAAAAGTTACCGCATTAGCGCCAGAGGCCCACTTTTCTTGGCGAATTTCGCGCTTGGCTATTGTTACGATCGGCGTATTGGCATTGCCACGACCGTCTGCGATATTTTTGGGTTCAATGAACCAATCCTCCCGTCGTCCACTTATTGACGGGAAGCGACACGGCTTTGTGCGCAAGGACGCGGGGGGACTGACTCTGCTGCTGGACACAAGTCGCTTTCCGCGGCTTCACGGTAACCCAAGCGCCCGCCGCGAAGGCATGTCACAATGAGCGAGAATGTTGCAGGGAGGGATGGACAAAGGCGTGCAGCATTGCACTTTCGGCGGCAATCTTCAGCTGCGAGCCGCGCATCATGGGGCCCCAGTCTGGTTGCTCCGAGAAGCCGCTATTGAACGAGTGCTCGCCGCCGGATTACCGACCGGGCACAGCCGTCCTCCTGTCGTTACAACCATTGCACCACCAAAGTCAACCGACTGACCTGCCCGATAGGAAAAGTGCCTTGTCTTTGTGAATGTGTGGACGTCAATTTCAGTGCCCCGGATTTTCGTGATTGGTGCGTTCCTGAAAGCAGCGGGAGAAAGGGTGAAGGGGGGGCGGACCTACCTGGTTATTTAATCGCGCGCGCGCAGGAGCACAAGATCCCTGTTGACTCAGACAAACGATACGTCAATATCTGCACATAAAGTTGATTTCTTCGCCCTACTCGGCCCCAATGTTTGCCGTAACTCCAGACCAACGGACGCCATCACCGGTCCCGCTACCAGATCCGCAACAGTATGCACCACAACGGAAGGAAAACAACAACAGCAGCAGCAGCAGCAGCAGCAGCAACAACAACAACAACAACAACAACAACAACAACGACGACGACGACAACAACAACAACAACAACAACAACAACAACAACAACAACAACAACAACGACGACGACGACGACGACAACAACAACAACAACAACAACAACAACAACGACGACGAGGACGCCGACAACGACGATGACGACAACAACGACGACGATACAACAACAACAAAAACAACCATAACATAAAACAGCCAGACCCTTCCTTCCGGATGAGTCCTTTACCAGCCCTGAGCTATGCGGTATTCTGTACCAAGATAAGTACAAGACAAGCACTCCCGGTGCGAGGCAAAACGTAAAATAAACGCGTAGATACGGCGCGAACTACCTCGAAACCGACCTTACAAATACCAAACAACCTAATTTACAGAAAGAATGCGCAGAATTGAGCTAAGAAAAGATTTCTCAACACAAGAAAATAGCGAGTGCTGGCAAAGATACTGGCGTTGCTGCGGCTCGAACCTGGGGCGCTTGTTCCAAAATCCTCGATTCTACTCCTCTGCTACTTTTTTAGCAGGTGCGTAAAAGAAAGACGTTTTCCAATAGAAGCAGTATATAGAACCAGAACCGCGCCGGAGTTGCAGCGCACCAGCCGGCTATTGTTGGGGGTGTCTGTTAATTACAAAGAAAGAACTGAACAGAAGAAGCAGAGAACGCGGAGGATAAGGTTAATACTTTGGGGGGGAACATTTTGTACAGATCCCTCTGCTGATGTCTTTGCTCATTCTTTTGCTCATTTCCATCGGCTCAGCCACGCTAAGATGGGGGTATAGTCGGTAATGGTTCACGTTTGACGGCACTGAAGGTTTTCACAAGACGAAAAAAATACACAAGGGACATTTGTATTACAAAGGAAACAGTGGCGCCGCAGTTGAAGCAATGCAAATGTACCCCTTGGTTCGATAAGGCATACGGGTAAGCAGAGAGTAGAGGCCCAAAGAAGAGAAATTGTCGAAACATACTACATTTGCTCCGATGCTGAAAATTGCCCCAGTGCTCCATCTCTCATATTATCCCCTGCAGATATTTGGCTAATCGAAAACGGCATGTCATAAAGAAGCACGCGTGCGCACACAATTTTATTTTGTTCCTGTCTTGTGTTGTCATTCCCACCTTACATTATCATATATATTTTGTGTGAATAAGCCAGTCGATAGTTTGTGCTTGTCTTGTGAATGTCCCTTGTGTACTTCACTCTTCTAGTGTAGACAGTCACCGCAGTTCAACATGGTCCCATCGTCTGCGTGCAGCCACGGTGGTGCCATCGAAATTGTTCGCGGAAGCTGTTTTTTCTTGAAAATGTGCGCCGCGCTTTCAGAAGAAGAATGCAAGGTAAAATATGCCAATACAAATACAGGCGTACAAGGGATTGGATTTGGGGAGAAAATTACAGGCAGCCCCAACCATACCCGTTTTCATCAGTCTACTTTGAATTCTTAAGCATTAAGACCGGCAAATAACATTACAGGAAGGAATTGTCCCTGTTAACAGAATTACGTGAATATTCTGGTCCCCGTCCTGTTATTGTGCTCGGGGGTGGACGTGAAGCTAAGCGCTAATGAAAACATGTTTGGGCGAACTGTTACCTTAGTTGATAACCCTCTGTGTCCGGGCGAAATGACACGAGGAGTCCCTTCAAGCTCATACAGGTAAAACGGCGTTGCAGCAAGCGCAGTGATCCGTCCTTGGCACGGATTTGACTCTGACCTTTACCCTGTATCAGTAAATGAGAAATCTTAAAAGCACGCGTCCAGGAAACGTTAGGGACATGTCGTGTCTTTGGATCTGTTGGTGTAGAGATGTTATCCTGCTCCAGTACAACATTTCGTACGTTATAACTTCTGCAGCAGCTGAATATAGAGAATCGGGTCAATAAATACAAATTCTCATCAGTAGCAGGTACTTAGTAGCACGTAAATGTCCGTGAAACCTCCATAAAAATATCCTGAGGCTGGCGTGACGATCCCCGCCCCCCTGTTTTTTTTATAGGATTACCAAACTAATATCTACGATTGGGTACAGCACTGAGTGGATCAAAAGCTCGTAATGTGGACGTACAGGTGCCGTCATAAGTAATTGGAAGAAGGATTTGTGCATATCCCAAAATATTTGTCTTACTGGCTTTAGGAGAACCGTTGCACGCTTACAAGAAGATTTTTGTATTAGGGAGGACTCTTTCAGATGCATGCCAATGCAGCCAGGCAGTTTCCGGAGGGAGGAATTCCTGTAAACCTAAGAAACCGTATTTTGCTCTTGACGGCACCTATGCGGTTCTATAATCTACCAAAGGCGTAACCAATAAAAGGGCACGAACAATGATGTTTATGGGCCGCCCTCCTTCCTCCCAATATATCTCCCACTCTGCCCAGAAATGTGGCCCATTAATCCGCGCACGTAGATATCTACTCGAAGGATAGGTATAGAAGGGGTCGGCAAACTTTTGAGGTGGAGGGCCGAGTTGCCTACAGACGACACATCGGAGGGCCGGATGGCAAATCGGGTGGAGGTAGCGAGGGTACCTTGCAGGCGAAGAGAAAAAAACCAACGAGTTGACAATAATATTTGACACAAATTCCTAATATTCTGGCGAAGTGTGAAAATTGGGGACAATTTCAACTTGAAGCCCTCTAGTCTCTGTTCTTGTCTCCCATCTAACACCGTTTGAGATGAAAAAGGGCGTGCCTGCCTCCGATAGGAATTGACAGGGGTCGGGGTCCTCACGATGTGCTGGTGGCCGCGTTATATTGCCCGCGGGCCGCAGGTTGCCGATCCCTGATGTAGAGGATGTCATTGGTCGCTAGAAAAGTTTTTTTGAAAGCAACGCTTCCAACCTTTACCAGCCAACGGTTTGGTTGTGGCGTGCGCCACAGAAAACTCCGAACCAGGCTAAATAAAAACTACCGGCAGCGTGCGCGAGGGATCGAACCCGGGCCCGAAGAGAACCGCAGCGACAGCCCGTGGTCTTAGCGACTAAGCTTCGCCCACACGTGGAGATGACGAGAGAGATGCTGGTTTTGATTCAGCGGCTCGGGAGGAGGAGAACGTTTTTGGAAGCGGCACATGAAACAAGAGGGGGAGAAGGCAGTCAGACAGGTGACGCAGAACCCGCGTGTGCCGCCCTCCTCTTCAGCTTTAGAAAGGCACTCCTCTCCGTTTTCTTTCTGCCGACGCATGGCCGGTCTGGAGCGGCGGCGTCCGCCGCTCTAGCCGGGCGGTCACCGACGCTGCTGCCTTCTGGAGCCGCCCCCGCGAATCCCAGGTAAAGGTTCGCAGAATATCTGGTTTCACTCTTTGTAGAGCCCCGTGTGTGATTTCAAATGACTTCGTATGGGCAATTGTTAATTGTTGTGGGTGTCTTTGACAGCTTTGCTTTCCAACCACCTTCACACCATGGACTGGAGCCAATTTTTTAATTTTTTTTAATTCATGACTACCCTGAATGCAGTATATTGCATAGGACATTAGAATCAAAACCGGTGATAACTAACAAGCTGCATATAACCACATCAGGAGAACAATAATGTACATTGCCTCGAAAAGACTGCACATAACACAAACGATTGAAAGTGTACAATCAAATATATAGTAATTTCTGGGCAGACCTTTTAAGTGCGATTCAGGCGTGCAGAACTAAACACAGCGGCTCGAATGATTGCACCTATTTCATGGCAAAGGTGGTCGCAATCTTTTCATGTTTACGGGAAAAATAGAACAGGCTTTAGCATCGCAAGAAATAAGGCCTACATTGTTACATCGAAAAGGTAGTGAGGGCAAATTGGACCTTGAATTAATTAGGCACAGTTTCTACCATACTAAGACATCCTCTGAGGCTATCGTAGCCAATTATTTTACGACGAAACATGAGCAGGGCAGTCCTGAGTTAGATTGAATTGTAGAAAGTCTGGATTCTCGCTGACCGTGAGAAACAAAATCAGCGCGCCGCGTTGTTTTTTGGTACATTAATTCACAATTTTCAAGTTTACGTACCAGGCGTACTCAAACTAGTTTCGAATAACTATTTTCTGAAGACGTAGCTTGAGAGATGCAGGTTAAGTGCGGTAATTGTGCTTAAGATACCCAAACCGAAATTGGCTGTGTTAGGGATGACATAAATGTGCTTTTCAGAAATTTCATTTCATTTTATTACCTTAAAGGTACCCGAGGGACCTTTAAAGGGACACTGAAGTGAATTTGTCAAGCTCCCGTTTTTGCTTGCACTGCGTAGACTGGCTCAAATTAGCACACTTTTCATGGTTTATCCGGTTGACAAATCGGTAATTATTTTACAAAGCGCGAAAGAAGAAAAACTACCATGCGCGGTCTGCGGCGGCCGCACCAACTAAGGCTGTGACGTTGGGAGGAGGGGCGCCGTGATTGGACGATGCCCAAGGTTAGCAATCACACAAGTTTCGGTTTCGGTTTCGGTTCTGTAAAACATAACCAATGGCGTTGTTGGATGGGCATTCTCAATATCTCAGTAATCATCGTACCGCGCTTCTGCCATGCTGTCGGCTGTAAAATGCACAAGATAAGCCTCCCAGGACGGCTTGTAGTCGTAGCATTCACTAGCCGAGACCTACGCAGTGCATGGACGCCCTCCGCGTACCCGCAGACGCCCAAATGTCATGCGCTTTTCCCCCATATTTGGAGCTTGCCTCCCTCATGCCTGTATCGTAAAAAGCGTGTTCGCACCAGGCCAAGGGTCTGTTCATTCTGGCCTGTGCCCACTGCCTGCAAGCAGTCGGTGCTTATGGCAACAGCACGCCAACGAGAACTCGCTAGCGCGCCAGTGCCAGCCTGCGCGCGTTTTGTGAACTAGTTCGTGTAGCCATGAACGTTGCGGCCCAAAAAAAGGTGAACTCAATATAGAAAACACCGGCGGAAAACAAAAAAGTTAACTTACAAAAAAAAAAGCACGTACCCGCGGGGATTCGAACTCGTGACTTGCAAAACATTTGCGGTGACATACCCAGCGCCCCAGACCACTGAGCCACGGAGCTTTTTTTTTTTTTTTTTCTTAAACAATAACTTTATTTACACATAAATATACACGTCATGCCGAGTGTTACACATGGTTCCGGAGCAGCTCTGACAGTGGATGTGTCGGTTACATGTTTGGGGGTAAGATGACAACGAACGTGAAACCAAAAGAAGAAAAAAGGGCAAAGAGACACGAAAACAAAAATACAAGGACAATGAGAACAGCAACACATGCTCTACAAAAACAAAGGCTGAAGGAATTGCGTGCGTCCGATTGGCCGGCGCTATCTCTCCTGTTTCTCAAAAGAGGACTTGGTCAACGTGGATACGCTGGACCGTTAAACGCTCCAGCCCCCCCCCCCCCCCCCCCTTTTTTTTTTAATGGCTTAGGCGTTTCCCTGCCTGCGCCTTTCCTCATTTGTTTTGTAGCGCTTCAGCACATGGCTGCCTCGGGCGAGCTTCCTTCGCAGTTCCAGGTCGCAGTCAGATGTGCCCAATGCGCTGACCGTCCATTGGACCTCCCGCAGAAAGTGTCGCCATGCGGGTTGTGGGTGGAGGGCGCACTCCACTGCTTCTACCCTCGCTTTCCAGAGGGCATGTAGTCCGATGGCTAGGACACAATCACGGAAAGCGGGGTACTCTGTGTCCGCGCACAGGAACTTGAGGCCCGGCCAAGTGATGTTCCACGACGTTCTGAAGCACGATTGTATTTCGTGCCAGAAATACATCGCCGTGTTGCAGTCAAGGAATGCATGTTCTGCGGTTTCCGGTTTGCCACACAGGAGGCATCCGGCGCCCCAGGGGAGGAAGAAGCCCCGCTCCTGCTGACGCGCCATGACTGGTAACACTGCCGCGTGGAAACGGAAGAAAAAATCTTTTGTGCCGACTGGGATGGGGGATTGCCTGACCCGCTTGAGCACGTCGCCTCCACCCTGAGGGACCGGTGGCTGACGGTACAGGGGTGGTGGCAGTGTCTGAGCAACTAGGTCCCAGTATAACTTTCGCGGCTTCACAGTGAGCAGGTATTCCCAAGAAAAACACGTCTGAAGTGAAGCCACTGCGCTGGCTATCTCCCTGTAGAACCCGGTGATGCGAGAGCCATGATCGACAGGCGCTGATGTGGCAAGCCACGGCCGCAAGTGAAAGGAGCCTAGGCATTGGATGGCCGCCTGAAGAAACGGGTCGACCTGGTCGCGGAAGAAAAGGAAGCGCTGGACTACGAGCTTGAGTTCTGCGTTTATCAGTCCAATTCCACCTCCCTCCACGCTCCAGAAGAGATTGGTGCGGCGCATGGGCTCGTATTGCGACCGCCAAACGAACACTGCCCACGACCGGTGTAGCCTCTGTATCGAGCCGGCATCGATGGTGGTAATGCGCGCTGCGTACAGAATTGCGGGGTAGGCTACCATGTTGCACAAGAGGGCTCTTGCGTAAATGGATATGTTACGGTTCCTCCAGGGGTGAAGCTTCCATTCGGCCGCGTCAACTTTTGATTCCCATCGAGGCGCCACCGCCTGGCCCACTCCGATCTTTACCCCTAGATATGTCTCAACGCGGTCCGACCACCGCATGTTGAAGCACTTGCGCGGCTTTCTTTCCCAGCACCCCAACCAGGCTCCCTCGGATTTTTCAAGGTTGAGCTCTGCACCGGAGAAACCGCAGAACTGATGTGCCAGTCGGAGTACTTCTCCGGCTTGGGCAGCTGTTGTGCAGATAAGGGCAACGTCGTCGGCATATGCCAACACTCGGAGTTCCCGTCCGCCCATAACGAGTCCTTCGATTTTGGTGGACGCAGCAACCATGCGACACAGCGGCTCCAGGTAAAGAGCAAAAAGTAGTGGAGACATTGGACAGCCCTGGCGGACAGAGTTTTGTACCATGATGGGGGTTCCTACTTGCCCATTAACGATTATGCTCGTCGAGATTTGAGTGTAGCATATCTGGATCCACTCCATCATGGTGTCTCCTACTCCGCAGTGTCTGAGGAGTGTGAACAGGAAAGGCCGTTGTACCCTGTCGAATGCCTTCCTAAGGTCGAGCTGTAGCACAGCCAGTGGTGCTAACCCTAGCTCTCCCGCCTCACAAGCGGTCCTCATCCAGTGAAGGTTGGAATTTATTGTTCGCCCTTTAAAGCCGCAAGTCTGGTGTGGGCCCACCACCGTACTAAGGGCCGTTTCGAGTCGATGAGCCAGTATCCGAGCCAGGATTTTTAGTCTGACGACAAAAGGGAAATCGGGCGGAAATCGGATGTGCTTGGAATTGGACCGGATTGTGGTGTTTTCGGCAGGAGGACCAGGTGGCTATTTCGCATGGAAGGTGGAAGTAGCTTTTTGTGCATTGTGTCCTCGAAAACTGAGGCGAGTACCGGACTTAAGACTTTTTGAAAAGTCATGTAAAATTCTGAGACAATCCCGTCTGGACCTGGGGACTTGTTTCTGGGTAGCTGTTTAATTACGGATTCTACCTCCGCTGCAGTTATTGGAGAGTTAATTAATTCTCTCAAATCCTCCGATACCTTTGGGAGCTCGCTAAGGACTTCCTCGGGGACGGGGTCCAATCCGGTCTGCAAATTAAACAGACTGGAGTAAAAGTCCTCAAAGGCGCTTGCCACTTCACGCGGTCCCCGCGCGAGCTGCCCTTGGTGTTGAACCTCGGTGATGTTTTTCCGGGTAGCGTTCTCTCTCTCGAGCGTGCGGAAGGTTTTCGAGGGCTGTGCCTCCTGCTCAACTCTCTGCTCCCTGCTGCGGACCAAGGCACCCCAGTAGCGATGTTCCAGTTCACTGAAAAGCTCTTTTTTAGTTACGCGGATGTCCTCGCGAAATTCCCCAGGCCTCTCTTCATCCGCCTCGATGAGGTCTCGGAGCGTTGACATGAGGCGGTTTTGGGTAGCTCTTCCGCGCGCGGCCTCTCGCCTGCCTATGGTGGTTGCAACTTCTTTGATTTTAGTTTTGAAAGATTCCCACTCGCTAGCCCCTATCGTGCGGGATCCCAAGCATTTTATTTCTTCCCGCACGCGTTCTACGAATTCTGGGTTTTGCATTATCGATGCGTTCATTATCCAACGGGGATTTAGTTTGCCATGCTTTTGGTTTACATCGTACCTAATTTCACATGTCACTAAGCCGTGGTCAGACAGTGGGACGGGTGTCACGGTGTAGTCTTGTATTCGTGAAAGTAAGTCTCCTGAGACATAAAACCGGTCCAGCCGGGCCTGAGACGCACCACTTCATCTGGTGTATCGTGGGGTGGCCCACTTCCGTACCGAGGCCGCGTCGGTCAGGTCACAGTCACGAACCACTGACTTTAAAATTCGCGACAAGGCATCGGTGCTGCTGCACCCACCCGCTCTGTCACTTTTTTCCGTCACACAATTAAAGTCACCTCCGAATATCACGTTGCATGGGACATTCAAAAGAGGGCGGGTGGCGGTGAAGAGCTCACTTCGTGATGGTGGGTCATTGGGAGCGTAAATGCACAGGAAACGGGTGAGTTCCCCTCCCACAAATGCGTCCACTAGGCTGAAACGGCCATCTTTGCCCAATTCGCAGTCGACGATTTTGACCGAATCATTTTTCCGAACGAGAACGGCTGCGCCGCCTGCTCGGGTCTCGGTCAGAGTGTGAAAGCACCAGAACTGATTGCCGAACAGGCGTACAAAATTTTTTGCATCGTCTGGGTTTCCGATTTTTGTTTCCTGAAGAAAGGCTACATCAATTTTTTCCTGATTCAGAAGTTCTAATAGCCAAAGTCTCCGTTTTGCGGAGACAAGGCTGACTACGTTAAGCGTGGCTAGTTTTAAAAAGGTTTGGGGGAGGCTCATTGTGGGAAAGGCGCTCACCTCGACTGCTTTTATCTCGGTCCCTCGGGGTTCCTTGACCCGCTTTCTCCCTGGCCGGTGTTGTTTCCAGCCCTGCCGCGGGCCTTTCGGCGCGTCACAATTTTGCTTTCAGGTTCTTTGCTCTCTTCCTGGGAGTCCACGGCGCCGGGACCCTCCGGTGAAGGGGGCGTTTGTTGGATTGTGTCCACGCACGCCAAAGGTCTTGCTAATATAGCGTATATATTGTACAACCGGTTTACACTTTTATTTAGTTTTGGCATTTCAAGCAGCTTCGGTGACTATTTTTTGTACTGCGATCGTGCAGTAAGCGTCGCCCGAGTTTCCGCAGTAGCTCACGTCTAGCAATTGCATTTCGTAGACGGAAAAGCGTTCGCAGATGCGTAGTCGTGCTGCTGACCGCTGTGCTTGTTCGCCCAGCGCAAAAAAGTGCTTCCCGCGCCCTAGTTTTACGCTGTACGGTAAAAATATCAGTTGATTTTATTTCCTTTGTACCTATATTGACTTCGCTGACTCTTCTCCCGCCTTCAAGATGCCTTATATTTTCCTACTGGCGTACCAGTCAGCGAAGCGTCGCATGTGCGCTTGTGCAGCGCTTGTGTGAAGCGACCTTGACTTGGAGCTCGATACAGTGTACAAACAAACCAAGTAAAGAAAGGCACATTCTTCCATTCACAAACGTGTCCTGGCTTCGTTTCAACTAAGCGAACGAATTGCGACCAAGCAATTTTTTTTTTAACCTCCTTGATTGCGACGACCCGCCGGCGGCCGGCGGACGAAACGCTGGGCCGACTGACTCTGTCGGCCGGGGAGCCGTGCAGTAGCGCAGCCGTGGCGCAGCCAATTGCCAGCTCAACCCCTCCTGACGTCACACGAAAACGCCACAGAAAATGGGCGAGCGTAAAGAGAGGAGGACAGCATTTTCGAATTAGTTTTTCTACTAAATAAAATCGCGTAAACGCGCCTAGAGTGATCGAAACATGGCCTGGGGACTCCGGACTACAATTTGCGCTACTAATCCCGCAATGTTTACATATCACTTCAGTGTCCCTTTAAGGTCCCTCGGGTGGGGTTACAAAAAAACGTACAAAAAAGCCATGAATTAGTTTGAAAAATGGCTTGTGACGCTATGCATAAATGTTGATGGACAGGTGATTGCTGCAATATGGTGGGGGAGGTCATTCCAGTCTTTGCTGCACGAAGAAAAAATGAGGCAGCAAAAGTAACGGTGCGGGAACGTTGACGCGTAACTTGAAAGATATGGCCAATGCGATGTGATCTGCGAAATGGGGGGGAGATGTAAGGTTCGATTGCAAGTGGACTGTGAAAAAGTTTATGAAACAAGCAAAGGGTAGCAATGTGGCGGCGGGAAGACAGAGGGGACAGGCCAATTTCTACTTTTAAAGATGACACGCTAATGTGATAGGCATATGAGGAATGAATGAATCTAGTAGCCCTGTTTTGAAGTGATTCGAGTGCAGTAATAAGATACGCGTGGTGTGGGTTCCAAATTGACGACGCATATTCGAGCTTGCTTCTTACGAGGGATTGCTAAGCTAGTAATTTTACATGGCGAGGTGCGTTGCGCAGACGACGTTTTAGGAAGCCGAGAGTACGATTAGCAGCCGCGATGATAGTCCGGATATGCTCAGTCCAAGTTAGGTCACTGCACAAAGTTAGGCCAAGGTATTTGTGTGATTGCACGAGTTGAACATTAGTGTTAGAAATTATGTAGGAAGTGGTCAGAGGGTTATGGCGACGCTGAAACGACATAAGTTTACATTTGTTAGGATTAAGTTCCATTTGCCAGTGTTCACATCAACGCTGTACTTGGTTAAGGTCACATTGGAGGCTAATTTGATCGGATGGCCGGTTCTTGTCAGGACGCCTAGGTATTTGTGCGATGACACCGAATCCGCTGCGGCGTCGTCCAGGTGATACCAAGACATGATTGTAGAACAGGGTGAGATGCGCATGAACATTTTTGACGTCGAACATCATCGTACACGGAATGACTGTTTATATGATGTGCAGGATCATCATCTATACTGGTTATTTATCCAAAACCGCAGTCGTGAGCAAAGAAGCAAATCTAAGAAGCGCAATGACGTAGCACCTTGGCGTACAATCGTCATACATTGAAATACGAACAGCTGAGCGCGTGGCTATCAGTACATGCCGTCAATCCTGACGGCGGGCTCCGTTTGCTCAGTAGAAAGAAGGTGCAGTGGTCAGCTCGCTTAGGGTGAACACGGGAGCGCGTGGCCGCGGTTATCATCAGAGCAGCGGCTGCGGGTAATTTCCTTTCAGCGTGCACATCGCGTCATCGGAGCGTCTGCTCATTTTCTGCTATCCTGCGCGTTGTCTGTTAATGGCGTCTCGCTTTGAACCGCGAATCCTCGATCTTTGTATGAACATGCCTACTAAAAATCACAAAAGTGCTTTTTCACCGTAAATTGGATCGACGTTAAAGTGCCCGAGCTCACTTCAAGCACTTAATTTATTTCTGATAATCATTGTGCACATGTGTTTCCTTCGTTTAAGAGGCAATCACTTACAGAAAAAAAATTGTGGTTGATCCCTCTGTCATAAGAATCGGTAAAACGCGAAAGTGAAAGGTGCCTTCACAGGAGCAGTTGAATGTTAAAGGAACCTCCTACATCTGCGAAGGGTTCGCGAGCCTGACCGCGCCAGACGAAGTGATGCCGACACGCAAGAAACCAAAAAATAAGCGGTTTATTCCGGGACAACAAAACCAAAAATGATATGCGCAGAAACAGCAGCTCGAAACACAACGGTCATGGGAACAACGCCTCAGCGGAGCCTTGCGTCGATTCACGTGCGACATACATGAAGGCGCTGTCATCTAGACGCCAACTGTCGGCGGTCATTAGCGTCATGACGCGCTACTTCACTTCGCCTCTCCTAGACTACAGCACCATCTGAATGAGTCATAGGGAAATACATAAAGCGCGTTCGTAGAGCTGCGCACGCCGCTGCTCATAGCGCCGTCGGTAGAGCGCCACGTACCTCCCATTGCGGTGAGAGCGCATGGGCCCGAAACCGGGCGCCGCAAATCAATGGCACTTTTCTGGCGACGTCACTTCCGTGACAGATATGACGTGCTGAGATCTCCATGTACCCTGGAATACGACACTTTCGTGTTAAAATAATGTCCTGTTAAATTAGCGTCGTCTTTTTATCGGGTCTGCTTGAAGCAACTTGGTGAGTTGCAATGTGAAGAAGCGATTGCATTGCATCAACCTAATGAAGGAATACCCGCTCCCTCAGAAACATTTATCAAGTTTCCATTTATTTATACAGGGGCCGATTGCTCCACCGACCGCTATGAGCAAGATACAGTTAGCAGACGACGTTCAGGCGCTCCGATGACGCGATGCGCGCGCTGAAAGCGCAGCCTTGCTTCGACACACGCAGCGCAAGCGTGTTGCTTCGCGCATCCCACGGTAGACTGCTCCGATAGTGCCGGCAGCCACGTGTTCCCTTGTTCACTCTAAGTGAGCTGTACGAGTCTTAGTGGCCAATCTTGGTATAGAAAGACTAGTGACACTGGAAAAGACCCCCGTCTTTCCATCCTCTGTTGGGCGTTCGTGACGAAAAAAAAAAAAACAAAAAAACAAATATAGCTGCGTGCACAGTTTCCACTCAGGGAAACGACGAATTTAGATAACGCTCGCGCGAGCGCGCACCAAACACGGCGGGCAGGCAAACCAAAATGCTTCACACGCCCAAGGATGGCCTTTTCATGCCAGGTTGGATACGAACTCTCGTAACTTGTTCATACTGCGCATTCATGGCTCGTCGCCAGGTTGCGCGGCATGTACTAAAACCCACGCGCTCGTTTGTGCGCATTTCAGTGTATCACGACTGTGCATACGAAAGGTAAAGGTCGGGGAGCCGTTCCTTGAAAAACACCGCGGGTTGGGAATAAGTTGATACCGCTAGAGGTAACAAATCGATAACGATTAGCAAAACAGCTTTCTAGTCAGTTTTTTTTTTGTAAATAGCTTTTGTGAATGTCAATGTTTAGGTGTCAAAAAACTGATAAATAATCCCTGGTCATCTTTACTCACCTGAAACCTGGGGAGGGACGAATAATTCAATGTATAAGTCTATACTTGGCGCCTTGGCGTTTTTGGCCACAGAGATGAAACCGCACAGCAAGGCGCGGTAGAGATGTACAGCAAAGCTGTATATCTCTACACACCAACCAACACACAGTGTCCAGTTCTATTATAGAAACTTGCGACAAGTACATCTCCAGTAAGAAGCAAAACCGAAGATGAAAGCAGAATAAATCAAGTTGCAAGAAAAGGAAAGAGGTCGGCTGTGGTATATCCCACAGAGTAATCTTTGTTGCAGCCAAAAGAAGTGAGTTCAAGCAGCGAGTTGGGTCTCACTGAATCTATGAAATATTGTTACAGTGTGTTAGTAGTTAAAGAACGAAATGTTAGTACATAGCCCCAAGCATTGCGGACATGTGCTAGGGCTCAGCTGTGAGGAAGAAGAGGTTCGGGCTAGGTTCAACGCGGTGCTCGCTTTTTTGTGTGTGTGAAATACACCTTCATTTTCACGTATTCCTCTCCGTAAAATCTTCGTGGAGGTTGCCCGACATCCCTTACCTCTCGTCTTGCCGCTCAAATCCTCGAGGCTTCGTGACCATTCATCACGTTACTCCGCAGCGGGCGTCATATTCACCCTGCCCCCATGGCTCCACCCAGCGAGTCGGCGACTCCACTGGTCGTCGTTACTCAGCCCCGCGAGCCTTGTTTTTTCACCGGCACTGACAATGGCGACGTCGAAGATTGGATCAAGCACTACGAGCGGATCAGCACCCACAACCGTTGGGACCCGACTATCATGCTCGCCAACCTCCCTTGCTGCTTCAGAGGTACGACCCTCACTTGGTATGAGACGAATGAATCCACGCTCACCAGCTGGGACGATTGTAAAGCCAAGGTTTTGGAAGAGATCGGCAACCCTGTCGCCCAACAGTTACGCGCAAAAAGTGAACTTGCCTCCCGTGCCCAAACGTCGACGGAGCCGTACGTCGCCTACATCCACGGCGTTCTGGCTCTCTGCCGTAAGGTCGATGCGAGCATGAACGAGGAGAACTACTCAATTACGGAGAGGGAGTGCTTGGCACTGGTGTGGGCTGTAGCAAAATTTCGCCCGTATCTGTATGGACGCCCCTTTTCGGTGATAACCGACCACCACGCGCTCTGTTGGCTTTCTTCTCTGAAAGATCCTACAGGACGCCTATGTCGCTGGGCTCTGCGTCTGCAGGAGTATTTGTACACCATAGTTTATAAGTCCGGCCGCTTGCATCAAGACGCCGATTGCCTGTCCCCTTACCCGGTTGACAACCCCGACCTTGCTGTTTTGAGAAACCCAAGTAGTGTGCTCGCAATAACGGATTTATTGCGCCTTGGGGACGAGCAGCGCCGCGATCCATCTCTCAGCGCAATTATGAACCGTCTCAACTCTGGCTCCCATGACCCTTCACTGCGCCTCTTTAAGTTACGCAATGGGGTCCTCTATCGCTACAACATCCGCCCCGAGGGTCCAGAGTTGCTTCCGGTCCTTCCTGAACGTCTGCGCTCGGACGTTCTCCAGCAACTCCATGACGTACCCACTGCAGGCCACCTCGGTGTTTCCCGCACCTACGACCGTGTGCGTCGTCGCTACTTCTGGCCAGGCCTTTATCGCTCTGTACGGCGTTATGTGGCCTCTTGCGACCTCTGCTAACGCCGTAAAAAGCCTACCACATCCGCAGCAGGCCTTCTCCAACCGGTGGACATACCCACCGAACCATTTTTTCGTGTAGGCGTCGATCTCCTTGGTCCTTTCCCGGTATCCAGTTCGGGCAACAAGTAGATCGCGGTCGCCACTGATTACGCCACACGTTATGCAATTACACGCGCTCTCCCCACCAGCTGTGCCTCTGACGTTGCTGATTTTCTTCTCCAAGACGTCATCCTTCATCATGGCGCTCCTCGTCAGCTCCTTACTGATCGGGGCCGCTATTTCTTGTCTCGCGTTGTCGCCGATATTCTTCGTGCTTCCTCAACGCAACACAAGATCGCGACTTCTTACCACCCTCAGACGAATGGTCTCACTGAGAGACTCAATAGAACACTTACCGACATGCTCTCAATGTATGTCTCCGACGACCATCGTGATTGGGACGTGGCGTTACCGTACGTTACATTTGCGTACAATTCGTCCCGTCACGACACCGCTGGATATTCTCCCTTTTACCTGCTCTACGGTCGCGAGCCTGTTTTGCCACTGGACACTCTCCTGCCGCCTTCAGTTAAAACTTCGGAATATGCTCGAGCCGCAGTTGACCATGCCGACCATGCTGGACAAGTTGCCCGCTCTCGCCTCTGCTCATCGCAGTTTTCCCAAAAGGCGCTTTACGATTCCCGCCACCGAGACCTGCAGTTCTCACCTGGGTCTCTTGTTCTTCTGTGGTCGCCGTCCCGCCGCGTGGGGCTCTCTGAAAAACTGCTGTTCCCTTACACGGGACCCTACCATGTGGTCCGTCAAGTGACCCCAGTCACCTACGAAGTGACCCCAGTCACCTACGCCGCCCCTTCGCCAACTTACCACCTTGGCAGCGGCAAAACAGACATTGCCCACGTTTCCCGCCTCAAGCCGTACCCTCGCCCTCGCACAACATCGCCCTAGGAAGCACCGAGACAGCGCTTTTTGCCGCGGGGGTTATGTTAGTGTGTCAGTAGTTAAAGAACTAAATGTTAGCGCATAGCCCCAAGCATTGCGGACATGTGCTAGGGCTCAGCTGTGAGGAAGAAGGGGTTCGGGCTAGGTCCAACGCGGTGCTCGCTTCTTTGTGTGTGTGAAATACACCTTCATTTTCACGTATTCCTCTCCGTAACAATATATTAAAGGGTGTATTAGTTCCGACACTTGGGGCATAGCAAATACCCAAAAATCCACCACAAACTGCTCTTTGAACTCCCCGATCTCGCTGAAGGTACGTATTGTTGACGCCGCAGTATCTATACGAACGTACGCTTTATTAAAGCGGTCTGATATGTAGCTTAAATGTAGGCAAACCTACCTGAATTTTCATGTAAGATAAGCCTCTAGAATTGATGCAAGCGTACTGTATTCAAATATTTTATCTAGATGTTTAAACATTATTTTCTAGCTTTAGTGCTATTTGGTTTCTTCTGTGTTGCTTTTTTTTACGGGGAGTCGGGTTTGATTCTAAACAAAATCTTGGGCAGGCCACTGAGGGTTAATATATACTATACAACTCCAGCCGCCAATATTGCAAGCGTTATATTGTGCAGGAAATCAAACATGTCCTTCAACTATTAAACATGTCTTTCAACTATTTCAATCGGAAAACGGGTTTATCTTGCGGGGAAGAGAGGACTCCGCCCGATATCGAAGTGTTGTGGCCGTACGTAAACTCAAATATATCAATTTTGGCCTGCCAGAGCATTTGAAGTACATATTTGGCGGGAAAATACCTCCTAAACGCATTCTAGACATCATAATTTCGGAATATGACCACTATATTGGGGTAATACAGAATGGAATCAACGGCATTGAGGGAGTTTGCACCGCAGCCAGGAATTAATTCACTTGTGCGACAACATTACGCAATGTAACTCAAGAAATGCTGCGAGAATAGAGAAGAAACAATTCAAAAGTCATTTTAAAATAATAAAAAGTATTCTTTTTAGATACGACTTTAGCATACGTTAGGTCTCTATGGTTAAGTGCTTTGGGAAACTTGATGTATCTGTAAAAGACTCGGACCGCTTCGAACGATCTCATGTTACATTTGCTTTGATTGAAGTAATGAATAAAACGCCATAAATGTCCTGCGATAACGACGCCGCCCAAAGAAAGTGTAAGTATTTGCAGAGGACCTCAGCAGATATCCGATCCATTAGGAAAGCCATATCTCCAAAAATCTGCCATGAAAGACGGAAGTCTAAGGAAAGACTTGGTGTTCGGGTATCGATTTCTTTAATTTATTGAAGTGATCTACTGAGAATGAGGCTCCTTCATTTCTCATTTGCTCTTTCACGGAACTTGGTTGTGCAAGAAATTCGATGCTTTGAGCCAAACTCAACACGTGCCCCCCAACCTGAACATCTTTGCCACGACACCATAGGAAAAGAGCAACTGGTGAAGTTGAACTTTGTACCAGATCTCTCGTATCTGGATTAATTGGATCTCTCGTATCTCGATTAATTGGAGCTCCAGGATGCATTCCCTGGCCCTGGTGACAGGTTTTGTTCTGACCGTCTCCATGACAACGTCAACATCGGGTCACCCAAAACCGCCATCTACTGCTTGCACCTGGCAGGACTGGGTCGCAGAAGGTGCAGACGTGGTCTTCGTTACCTTTTCCACAGAAGCTCTGAATGTTCCTAGCTATAAGCTTATTACATCAAAATATACTGTACGGACATACAACCATTCCGGAGTGCCAGAACTTCTTGTTAAAAACAGATTTTTCAGTACGCCAACGACGGACTTCGAGGTAGTTACGAGTCAACACGTAAAACATGTGATAGACGCTTTTTCTTTACCAGCTGTCCCCGGCGCAATGATAAACTGGGTTCTGCTTCTCAGTGAACGGGACTTCAATTCCTATGCGCAGAATCTGAACCAGACCGCAATTCATGTGGATGTCACTGCAGTCAACCGTGATCAAGTGATGTTTCTTACGTTTTTTAGGTGTAAAAAGGGAGTGAAAGAGAACAGGTGCTCTCTTAACACGCCATTTGTTTCAACTCAGAACGGAACAGGGGTTACAAATCCTGTCCTTTTTTCAGGTGAAACGATTAGGTTAGGATGCCTGATTGTTGGCGAATACATACGTGCAGCTCCGAGTGTACCGCAAAGTTCATGTCTCAAAAGAACTTGTCCCTTAAACTGGTGCCATATGGAAGCTTTGTTACATTTTTTCATGATATATATGCGGATAAGATGGACCTTGGGTTTGCTAAAACTGCCTTACGGGAGCATAGTCTCTCATTTTTATCCTTTAGTGCCGTAAAGTTTGCCTATCAATCTTTCTATGCCCTCGATAACAACACCCGTGTTGTGACACTGTTCGACGCCCTCTGTAGCTCTGATTGCGGAATATTCGTGCTTTTGGCCATCACTTGTTCCGCTATAGCCGCAACTGCTGCATCAAGAAGGCAACGTGCGTTTTCCGCATGTTTTCGAAGTGCTTTGAATGAGGGATTTCCCTTGTTGGCACCACTCTTGGGCAATTCCTCGCAGGTGCTCTTCAGCCAAAGTATGTCCAATGGCCATGCATTGGTGTACCTTGTTTGGATCCAAGCGATCTTTCCCTTTTCAGTCTGCTTTCGGAGTACACTTATGTCCTTAGTAACGGTACGTAGACCGGCAGATGTTCTGGACACACTGAGTGAGCTTGAAAATGCTCTTGATGCTTGTAAGGTCCTTCCTTGTGTTTACGGTGGAACGAGCGCACACACGGATTTAGAAGGAGGGTCGAACGAAGGGGGTCTCCTCGTTAGAAAGCTACGATTAGCTTTTCGCCAACACAAGGGAGATGGTTCAGTGAAAACATCCCCAACTGGGTGTTTCCGCTGCGCAACGGAAAAAAATCGCGCATGCTTACTTGATTCATATCCATACTGCGTGGTCAAAAATACCTTCAGCGATATCGGGGAGTTCAAAGAGACGTTTATGGCGGATTTGCGGGTATTTCCTATGCCCAAAGAGTCGAAACTAATACGCCCTTTAAAACAGTTTATGGATTCAGCTACAGCCGGCTCGCTGCTTAAACTCACTTCTTTTGGCTGCAACAAAGATTACTCTGTCAAAGATACCACAGCCGACCTCTTTCCTTTCCTTACCACTTGGTTTATTCTGCTTTCTTCTTCGGTCCTGCGTTTTACTGGAGAGGTAATTGTCGCACATTTGTGTAATAGAACTTGACGCTGTGTTTTGATCTCAGTTTTCCCGAACACATCGGCGATGTTTGTTTGCTTGAGAACTCGTTTGAGACCCACTGACAAGCGTGCAACTTTGAGCACATCATTGTTTAGCGGCTAGAATAGTTACGAAAAGCAGCAGCTTGCTACTCTGTTTATTTCGCGCAGGGAAATCACAATATATTTTGTAACCCGCCGCGGTGGCTCGGTGGCTGAGGCATTGCGCTGCTGAGCACGAGGTCGCGGGTTCGACTCCCGGCCGCGGCGGCCGCTTTTCTGATGGAGGCGAAAAGCAAAAACGCCCGTGTGTACGAGATTTCGGCGCACGTTAAAGATACCGAGGTGGTCAAAATTAATCCGGAGCCCTCCACTACGGCGCGCCTCATCGCCTTCGCTGCGTCGGCGCGTTAAACCCTACAATCAATCAATAAACAATATATTTTGTTGAAAGGGAAAACAATGGCGGTGGCTTTCGTGCCGTATTTAAAGCGAGATTTGACGCAGTTCCTATCGTTTTCTTCCTTATGAGAAACACCTCCCCGGTATTCCTATTCATCAGTCTGGACCGATACGCGGACACGCAATTACCTTTACTATTGTAGAGATTTCAGATGCTCACCCCTAGTTTGCAGTTTGGTGGTTCCGTTTCTCGTGAGGCAAAAGCCATTACTCCCTATAGCTACAATTGAAAAAGGTAGCTTTTCTGGAGTCTCTATAGCCACTAAATCTTGAAGGGGAAAAAGAGTGGGAAATGGGGAGGGTCAGTGTTTTCTTGATACGTAATATTTGGTACTGGTATGACAAAACTCTTCGCAGTGATTTGTCCCAGAATGCATATTTACCTCACTTCGACCACACTTTTAAAAAGAGCCTTTCCTGCCAGGTCGGTTATGAACGAATCGGGTCCCACATTAGATTTCGTCACTCACTCTTTGTTGTTCCTGCAGTCTGGGGATTTTGTCTGAAATTTATTTTGACTTTAAATCGTTTGGTTGGTCTGAGTTGTACATTATTATTCAAGTTTCTTTTGAAGTATATTTTTGTAAATAGCTTTTTAAGGTCATTTTAGTGGGCAGCCGCTGCAGAATAGTGTTTTTTTTTTGCCAGAGCTTTACGGAAGGTGTGACTGCTTCTAAACGAAGCAGGAGTCCTATCAAGCTCAATATTAACCACAGTTTTGTCGCTTCTTGACTGCAGTGTTCTGCAACCATTTATGTGGAAGCGAAAACCATCAAACGAAGCTTTGATCTTTCAACAGGGCTGCGGAGTAGGCGTGCATGGGGGATGTGCGTAGATGTAAAAATAGCGAGGTAGAGCTGAAGAAATATGTATGTATTTGATTGTGAGAGGGCCACCACCTTCTGAATCGGTTGGTATGCGGGGATGGTGCGTTCTCCGTTATGAGTAGGAGGGGTGTACCTACACTTCCCCTAGCACACAGTTCATGAAAGGTGCATAATTTTGTTCGAAAGTCTGGTTTCTCCGGCGAATGTCCCAAATTACAGGATAGATACTATCACATCCGCAGTTGGCGCGATATCCTCACCGATTATGATCATAAGTGCAGTTTGCACTTCTGGAGGACTGAATTTATGGAGAGTCTCGGGTATTATGATGTACAGTGGCGGTACAGGATCTGCATAGCTGATCGGAAATGGAGAGCGCGAGCCCGTCCACTAAACACCTTTAGGGGTCAAGCCGAATAGGGGGTGGGGCTGTTGGCGTCTCCTCTCGTCGTCGTCGTCGTAATCGTCGTTCATCTCATGTAGTCACGGAACTAAAACACCGGGAAACTCAGTTACGTCTCGCGCTGGAACGTAACGCGCGTTAAAAAACACCGGGAGACTCGTTTACGCTCCGCGCTTGAGTGCTTCGTAACGTGTACTAAAAATCACCGGGACACTCGTTTACGCCTCGCGCTAAAAAGTTTGGTAGTTCAAAGACAAGAGACTATTACAGCAAAGCTGTTTAACTGTACCCCCAAACGGTTTCATCTCCCATGGAGAAAACGCCGACAATCCACGAATACGCTTATACACTGCATACTTCGTCCCTCATCAGGTTTCACGTCAGTTAAGATAGCCAGGGATTTTATTTTCGTATCTTGTTGGCACAGCAGCAGTAATCTGGAATGCCGAGGCGCTGCAATGATTACAGAATGAATGTGCTCCTCTTCACCTCTAAAACAAGGCACCCTTCTTCTCTCTGCTCATCTGCGTATAGTTGTTTTCTCTTTTATTTCGAATTTTGGAACAATACTCGCGAGAACTTCACATTAAAACCATCAAGGAGGCACAACTCCAAAGCAAATGCAGATGGTTAGCCTCGTCGTAGACACAAAGAAGCGAACATCAGGGGAGGAACAATGCATAGAACAAGCAATAAGAATCCTGGTTTATAAGAGAGACTTGTGTGAGTACACCGGATTGGACCGGCTTTACAGGTTTTAGATCTTTCACCGCAACGGCCAAACAAGATGCTGCGGAGTGTAGTGCTGAATTGAAGCTTATGCCATTGCATCTCCGCACGAGCCACCAGCGTTACAAGTGTGTACAGCGCCTACTAGCCCTCGCAGCCTTTTGTTTTGTTTGTACCTCTGTTCCAACTCTGACTTCGTAGCAATTGTGCCCTTGTCTTCACATTCTCGCAGGCGTGTCCGCGAAACATAGGGTCCACTCGGACCTTGGGGAGGTTCTTCAAATTTAGAACTCGTCGCTTCAATATTAGTATCGCACTGGCCCCCTTGTTACACGCCAGCACGCCAGCATATACTTAAAATTTAACCCCAGGGTTTGTCTGTCCGGGTCTGTCACTTTGTCTGTCACTTTGTCTGTCACTTTTAGATACGACGCTGAGAGGAGCATCTTTTCCCGGCGGCCCTGTCCTGCGTGCGTCGGCGTCCGCGTCCGCAGAGCTGCGTCTCTCCTCCGCTCACCCCTCTGCTCTCTCCGACAGCGAACGCTCTCTCTCTCAACATCTGCGGGCGCGTGGCGCAGCGCACTCTTACTCCACCGGTGGGCGGCGCTGCGCGTGGCGCTGCGCGCTGTGCGCATGTGCAGTACTCTCTCTTTCCGCGGTCTCCTCTCCTTCGGGCGCGCTGCGCATAGAAGCGGAGTGCCGGGCTCCGGCCGGTCTCTCAGTCGACGGTTGTCCGCGCTTCCGCTTGCGCTTGCTCTCTTGCCGTACCCAACGATTGCTTGACGTGACGCCAATGAAACCTGCTTCAGCGTCGCATCACACCAGGGTTCCCGCGAGGGGAGGTGGGCGTAATTTTTTTTATTAAAACAGTGTAGTGTTTTGGCAGAAGCTATACAGAAACAAAAAATACTTCCGGCTGTTATATTTAAGTCGGTTGGGTTGAACGCCACGGATACCTACTTTAGGTTGAGCAGGGAAAATCCCAGCTTAACGAAAAACAAACTTCTTTGTCGGAATATTATCCAAGGGCATGCGTAGAAGCTCGAACGAAATCGTGCGAAATAGTACTTTGCTACGCTTCGTTTTTAGTCTTTGTAGATTTTCTATCCTTGGAACAAGGACTCTTAGAGTATTAACTGGGTAAGGTTGCTTTGGTTTAACTTTGCCTGTGGAAAGTTGCGGGCATGCCCATAGCAGAATGCCGAGCATTGCTGTTCTTCCCCATGAAGAACCATCGTACTATGTAGATTTTATGGTATTTGGTTTGTGAGATAATACATGTGCTCGTGTAGGTAACTGAAATCACTGACACCCACAATTTCGGATCTTGTACAGTGTGGTTAGTGATCATGTCCTCAACTTCAGAACTCCAATGTCGGTATTGGTTTGCGCATTGCATGTGTAAAGTGTTTCGTATGCATTGAATAAAGTTTGGTTACGTTTCCTACCTTAGATGTTATGCAAATATTCATATTATTATCGTAATAATATTTTTATATAATTATTGCTATTGTTACTGATACGCATGGAGTTACTTCGCAACAAAAGCACCAGCAAGCTTTCATTTTCTTCTCACGCTGAACTTGTGTAAAATACGGCAACGACAACCGAAACGCCTTTAGCACTGCGAGAACACGAGTTACACAAAAAATAAACAGCGAAAACACGGAAGCAGGCAGATAACTAGCTCCTGTATTGTCTGAGGTCTTTATTAATTGTACGTAGCTCATGTCAGTCAATGTCATTATCATCAGCAGGGGCAGTGGCGTGTTTGTGTCCCTTGCACAATGACCATCTGCCTCAAATATTTGCCATTATCATCTTCTGCAATAAACATTAGAACGAAAAAAAAACGCTCGCTCTCATTTCTGCCAGGATAATTGTTGGCTTTTCTAATTCAGTACTGGAAAAATTGAGTGAATAATGTATGTTCGGCTAGTTTTTAGTTCTCATACAAATCACGGAAAAATGGCGCCGAAAAAGTGGTGGCATGCAATCGAAAAGTACTGTAGCACTCTGAGAATTCAGCTTCCCTCGTCACTGAAAGCTTGTACACAACCTATCTGCACTTCCAGTGATGACACGTAAGGCGCAAAATATAAGAGACTCACTCAGCGCCTGGAAAGACAACTTATACAGACCCAACAATATATAGAAAGAAGAATACTGGGAATAACATTCGGAGGGAAGCAAAGAGCAGCGTGAGTTAGCGAACAAACTCAGGTGGGCGTCGTTTAAGTTAACATCACTCGAAATAAGTGGGATTGTGGAGGTCACGTATTGTGCATGAAGAACGACAGGTGGTTCATACGTTTGAACGATTGGGTGCCAGTGAACTTGAGGAAAAATTAGGCCCAAAACACTATCGAAGGATTAGGAAAACTCCAGCAAACAATGCATTCTGGAAAGGTACGAATAAAGGCGCTGAAAAGTTTCTGGGAGAGGCCTTGGTTCTTCAATATTCAGTAATACACTAATGCAGATACTAATTACGACGAGGAGGATGAGGACTCACCGGCGTAACACGTGAGTAGAAAATATACTTGCGAAGTACTGTTTCTAGGTTGAATTGCACTAAAAAAGAATTCTTGATGCGGTTTATTGCTTATATTTTTATTCGTGTCGTCGTTTTCTAAGCTAGATTACATTTTATGTTGTGATGATGGCGTTGCTTTAATAACTGAGGAATCACTGGTCATTGTGTGATGTATATATTCTCGTCCGTAATTTCTTTCATTAAGTTGCCTTAAGGTCTTACCTTTGACGGCTGGGCATTTAACGTTTGCTGTGAGAAGGATGTGACTTTTTGAAAAAGGAAGGTAGCCATTAAGCTGACAAACAACAAACGTTTTTGTTTGTTTTCTGTACTATTCTTTCTACCCACCATTCTCGGAGAAGCAAAATCAAATGTTGGGTAAATTTGACTACCATGAATAGTAAGCGGCCATCCTGATAGTACTATAAGAAAGAAATGCTGGAAGAGTGAACAAAAAAAAAAAAACGCAAGCGAGGAGTGTGAAAACAGCACTTCAGGAAAAGCCCAAGTGGAGTGGCGAGGAAGGTCTGGAAGCCACACTCGCGGTCGGTGGGTCTATGAATATCCTGCTCCCTCTTGTGAAAAGGTGAAAATGAGAAATCATTCCGTGGTGTTATCAGGATATGTGTCATCAACGATGGAAATAATCCCCATGTGCAAAGCCGAGGGTTTCCCGCCATTCCCAAAAGAGCCATGAAGCTTCGCTTCTATTTTGGCTCCTCTTCGCCTCATTTCTTTTCAATTTGCGGGTTCATCATGTCAGGTGCGTCTCCTGGCCGTGTCTTCTATAAGCTGGGTACCAGCAGAGTCCGTCAATGCTTTTCTGGTCGTGAAACTTCGCCGTCACGCTATAGGAGAGCTTCGTACGCTGCTCAGGGAGGCCGCGCCGCGGCGCTGGCGTTGCTCGGAGGGCAGCCGGCGAAGCGGTCGGAGGGGAGTGCGGCGCGTAGCAGACGCTCCTTGCGGTGTTAGCAGGGCTCGTGGGGACTTCTAAAAAATCAAGCACAGATAGCAGTCGGCAGTTTTGAGCGTGCGTTCTGCCGTATACGGCTTCCCTGCAATGGCTGCAATCCTGACGGCTTCGTTTTGTAGCCACAATTGAAGGCACAACTACCAACATTCAGTTTGTATCCAGAAAAGTGCCGCCAAACACGTACGCAAGTTTTGCCGCGCACGGCTGAACGCGCGCTGCAGCGGCGGCGGCCCGATGCCCTCCATAGGATACCTCGAGAACAGACTGCTGTACAGGGTGGAGACACCCTTTGAACGATCCGGTGCCACCCCTATTGGGTCGAAGTGCTCAACGCGCTGTTCTTTTCGTTTCCCACAAGACGCAGCAACGCGATACAGATACGATGGTTCAAACTTCGCGAGTAAACCGCGTTGTGGAGATAATTACGGTGCTGTTTTGTTACAATTACTTGCTGCGGCGGCGAGCGAGTGAACCAAAATGGCGGCGCAACGCATACGTGTCTCCACTCTGTACGGCGGACGTGCGTCAATGTAGGGATTCTAGTCCTCCGATCTGCGGCGGCGCCTCTCGTGGGAGCCTTTGTCCTCAAACAAAACTCGGCCGGGAGTTTCATGACCAACTGGGATATTAGATGCAGAGCATCTGATTCACTCGCCTTGTCCCTCCGGCGTCGTCGTCGTTGTCGTCGGCGTTGTCCACCCCTCCCCCATTCTCTTCGCCGCGCCAGCTGCGCTCTCCGCCGCTCACCCCCTCTCCTCTCCAATAGCGAACACTCTCTCGCGAGGGGCATTGGATTGGATTCGATTGGATTTGCTTGGATTGGATTGGATTGGATTTGCTTGGCTTGGATTGGATTGTATTGGATTTGGATTGGATTGGATTAAAGTGGATTGTGTTGGATTGTGTTGCGTCAAAGCCGCGGCACGTTGCGTCATAGCCGCGGCAGACGCGCTGGGGCCGGCGCATGTGCAGTACTCTCTCTCCCGCGGTTTCCTCTCCTTCGGGCGCGCTGCGCATGTAACCGGTGTGCAGTTCTCCGGCGAAGCAACATCCACGTTTGGCTCAAACACCAAGAGTCCACGCCGCTTTGCAAGTACGCCAACGTCGTCATCGACTGGGACCAGCTTACGCAGTCCCCTCAACGTTATGCGCGCTATAAAACGCGGTCCCTTCGGCGCTCCGCCTATGCGTCGCATCAACACAGTGGTTCCCGCGAGGGGAGGTGGGAGTTTTTTTTTGCTGATGCCCTTATTTCTGAACAAAAGACACCCTTTCGATTATCGCCACGGCTGTTTATACGCTCTATCCCTCTATTTATATGGTCGGTCATGCAAGCTATATGCGTTCTGTTTTCCTTTTTTGTTTTCCGGCGTCTCGTTGGAAACTTGAATTTGGGACATTTCATCTTCGCTCTTTCTCTTGTGCAAACAAGACAACGTATTTAGTTAAGCCCTTGCCCCACCACCACCATGTCTCCCGAGGCACCTATTGAAAAAAACCGGTAAGACCAATAACCCCGATTTTAATATGTTTCAAAGTAAGATAAGTCCACGCTTTGCGGCGAACGACCCCTGCATAAGCAGAAATCCAACAGTGGACGGGGATAGCGAAGAAGGAACGTTATACCAATAATGACTTATTTCATTTAGGTTCATTTCTTTTATTTGTTAAATCATATAACACACACGATTTTGAGATTGTTTTACTGTGTATTACGTTGCGCTTACTCCGTTACTGCATTGTGGACCTCCCAAAATTACAACAATGGCTCTTGTACTAATCACTCTCTATGATTCCCTCTACTCCATTGTGCTCTTGGAAATTCAGGACATGAACATTCAAGGATAAACTATCAAGCACCAGCTTATTCGGTGGACTTTCTAGAATGGCGTGTCTCTGGCACAGGGCTAGAACAACACAAAAGTCGTTCAGATTGTAGATTCCACGAAGTGTTGGGATCCCAAACAACGCAAAGTAACCACAATTTAAAGTTCCGTTTTTTCCGTTTGCTTAGGTAGATAATGCTTCTCCCACAAAGGGTTCGGGTGCCATAAATATTGTGCTTGGCGCGTTCGCTCTATAAGAAGATTTATGAAGGATTGCAGTAGTGAATTATTTACAGTAATTTCGAGTTGGAATGTATATGAATACGGACGGTTCACAACACAAGCATCTACATAGGTATATTTCTTTATGACATAAAAATCAGGTTTTTCGAAGGGCTGAATTCAATAAAATAAAAGCCAAAAATGAATGTAATGGAACATGAAAAATGAGAAAACCAGGATAGTGTATGAAGACAGCTGTCTGCAACTGATACAAAGGTTGGGTATGTTTTAGGGGTACTTGCACAAAAGACCTGCAGTAATCAGTTACGAACGTGCCGCGTCAGCAGCAATCAGTTACGAACGTGCCGCGTCAGCTCTTGTATGATTTTATGACCAAATAAAGCGACAAAAACCAAATAAAGCGACAATTCCTGGTTGCGTTACAAAACAAACTGATTGGTTATTAAATTGGTTACGGTGCTGGTGTCGATTTGGACCACTTATGCGTCGTCCGACGCACCCGAACTGAGCGGGACCGACGGAGAAGCCCAGCGGCAGTGTTATTACCTTGTCGCTCGTCAATCTCTCTACGTAGCTCAACAAAAATGTGAAACCAAAGCTTCATTCATAGCTAACGCTTAATGTCGCCGGATTAATACATCCGTCACTCCTGTACGGCACACCAGTCTTGCTTCCATGCAAGCTGGACGTCGTGAACCTGCGGCAAGAGCACGGCCGCTTGCTCGGAAAATCCAAAACCGTAATAGGGATAGCTAGAACTGGTGTCCCACAAATATAAGCACATGTACGTGACCGCTGAATTCGTCGCACGAGCCAACAACAGTAAGCAGCACTCAAACGCGGCAACTGTTATAAACGACAGCTGAAGTTTAGGCGGGACCGAGTGCGAGCTCTCGCGTTCCGCGAACTGAAAAACGAAATGGTGACAGCGATTTCAGCTGCCGGCAGTAGACAAGCGCCGTTATTCTACCAGGGAGATATACTTTAAACAAAGTCACCAAAGCACACCTCACAAGCACTTACACGAATACTACGGCGTTTTGAATGCCACAAAACACAACGCAACACCCACATCGACCCGTCCGGCCGGTCGGAAGCAGCGGAGATGATGATAGCGCGCAGAAGAGCACTTCGTGGTAGGCAGCCCGAAACCGTTGCGTTTGATGCGCAAATGGTCCATTTTTACAGAACGTGTAACACTATCTCGCACGCTATTTTGAGTACGCTGCACTTTAGTTTGAGCAGTTGGCATTGTTGTGTGACACCGGGCTGCGGCTCTTAAGGTACCTACTTTTTGCTGCGTTGTTGCGTCTTCACCGCGCTAACCGTCGTGTGGTTGCACACACCACGCACATGGCATGGGCTTGGCCCAGAACTGCTTTTATCTCTCGGCCTCTGGCGGACTTTGCGTGTGACGCTCCCTCTGGTCGGCAGTTGCCTGGAGCTCAATCAGCCTTTCATCTGAGTTGCCGATGGGTGGCCGATAGCTCGGAAGCGAAGGGGAATCCATGGGGTTTCCAAACATTTGTAATCGGCCACCTCTGCTTGGGATGGCGTTCTCTTCAAACGGGTAGATAGTGCAATTACTAGATCATGTGTTGCCGGCGAAAGTTCTAGCTCTCGTGTTTGTTGTTTTGAATAGGTTTACGTTCGGTGATGTGTTGAGCTTTGTGAGCTGTTATGTGCAACCGGCACAGCCAGATAAATATTGAAAATGTTTGCCGAGGGCATTTCTATTATATTCAAGTGTGTGTCCTGTTCTACTTGTTGGATAGGGATGTACTGCGACAATTTGTTCCGACATTTTGATTTTGTCTTGGTGTGAGTAGAAGGACTAAGAAAGCTTTTTGCACCTCCCTGTTTTTGCTACCCTGAAATCGATGGTGGTGGTTGTAACAGAATGCGCATTTAGCGACATTGGGGGAGTGCACGGCATTAGTTCAGAGCTCTTTAGGACGCTCGGGTATTCCTCGCTCTGGACACCAAAATAAGCTGGACATCAAGTTGACGGTTGGGCATCAGGTTCACCCACAGCTCAGAAGAAGGAAGAGTAGAGGCAAGAAAGAAAAGTTTGTGTTCTGTACTCTTCCCTCTAGCACGTTTGAACGCCACGAGGTTCTCACTGGTCGAGTACCTTCAAAACGACGCCCCTGCGTTCCCTACTTTCCATAGCAGAGATACGCGAGCCAGGTAGGTGTGTCATGCACCGGTGGAGTTGGCTTGTTGTGTTGACAGCAGGGTGTCGAACCGGAACCGAACCGAACCGAAAACCGGAACTGAACCGGTATTTTTGCCGGAACTGAACCCGAACCAGAACCGTTATTTTTTGAGCACGCTGAACCCGAACCGGAACTGAACCGAAAAAAGAAATAACGGTTACCGGTTCATGCCGAAACGGGTCGACCCTCCGTTGTTGATATTGCACAATCAATGCAATTCAGGCCTTTTTTGCTTTCACGTACCATCAACTTCGTACACGCTCGCGCACTTTTCTCTCCAGACAATTGAACACTATCACGCTCTATGTAACAACAGGGGAAATGAATGAGCACCAATGTAGCAATGGTCTGTTGCTGCTGGAAGCGCGAGCGTAGTGCAAGCTGACAAAACAAAATGTTATTATCGGCAGCTTGCACGGCATATAGAACGACTTTGCCCTTCCCTAGCTGCGACTTTATTGGAGCAATCAGGCTGCTGGAGTGCTCCACTGCGCAGCAGCGAAAGCCCACACCCAATGTGTGCAAACATTTTGCATTTCATAATTTTTTTAAAAGGTCGACCCGACACCTGCAAATTGTTAATACTTCACAAGCGTGACCGCAGGAGCTGCTCAGTGGCTAAGCCCTTTGCTGCTGACCACAAGTGGCCTCGACCTCCCTTCCCCACGACCGTTTTTCTAAAGTAGATGGAAATCGAGAACGTCCGTGTATCGAGATTTTGATCCACGTTTAATATCCCCAGCTGGTAAAATAAGTCTGCCGGCCTGCAACATAAACTGCGCCTCGGCGCAGAGATAGCACGGGGCATCAAATGCACCACTTGTTTTTTTAAACGTGTTTACACGGAAAACAACAAAAAAGGCGAATCACGTTGTTTTAAAATATTATGCGAAAAGTAAGTAAAACCGAATACGTAAAAAAAAGCACCAAAACGTGGATATTGCTCTATACTTTTCTTTGCTCTGCCTTTCACAACCAAACGTGTCATCAATGCGACGGAAGTGAGTTCCGTGGTCAGTTTTTGAGGACAGTACAGTGGTCAAGTTCCGTTTTTTACAGATGCAAATAACAACAGATATGTCAGGGAAAACTGTTAAGGTGCGCACTTAATCCCTTGGCAAGAAACTGCAGCCCTCGGCCTTGTCTTGGAAGCAGAAACAGTAACAAAGCAGATGCCACGTGCAGAAAGGCAGGCCGGTAGCTCACACTGCCCCATTCGCCCAGCTATCTTTCTTTCTGCTTGTTCGGCAGTTTTGTCTCTTTCAGATCTTTCTTTTTTCGAAGGTGCACTTGTACTGACTGCCCAACTCGCTACATTACTTCTACTGCTACTCGTTCCAGAGGGGAGTACTGCTGTGGACGAATTAAAGAGCGTCTACCGAAAAAAAGTCCCATCTCGTGCTTCGCGCGTAAAATTTCCCTTTCATTTTGTAACAGCATAATCTGCTATAAGATTCCGTAGTGTAGCATACGGAACGAGGGCAGGGGGTCAGGCGGTACGATGACATACTGATTGTAATGCACACATCTAGTATAGCTATCGCAAAATGAATTACAGTGGTCAGAGCAATAATGCAGTGACTGAGCGCTAACTAAAGCTTAGTTTTAACAAAAGTGTGGCTAACCTAACCCATTCGATAAGGTGACAGCTAACAAATTATTCAGGGAGACCAAAAAATCTAATTCATTTGTAGTATTTATGTACCTGTTGTAGGATTTTTTTGTTTTGTTACAAATATAAAAAAAAATGTGCGCCATTGGTATTAAGCACTGGTATTTGAACGCGCCAGTACACGGGCCTAAATTTAAGGCTTCAAGGTTAGCGTGATGGGCGATTCCATAGCGACGATTGCGATTTCAACAAAAAAGGAAAGGGCAGAAAATATATCTCACCGTCATATCTCTTGGCGGTGGCTTTATGAATAGTCGCTAGGACAACATAAAGTCTGGACGATAAAGTAGTAGGTGGTAAATCGTCGCCACTTCATCTGTTTTTGTTCATCTGTTCATTGTTTAAGGTTTGGTTTGCAATTGCGCTACTGCCCTTGGGGAACAGCAGCATTTTGAATTTTTGTTTGTATTTTGATTTGACTGTCGCTTTAAACTACTAAATGTTTTTATCTAATTTTAGTGATAATTCAACTAATCGAACCGGTTCGCGAACCGGTTCAAGCTCCCAAACCGGTTCACAAACCGATTCGGTACGTGATTTTGTCGAACCGGAACTGAACCTGAACGAAATGATTTCGCCTGAAACAGAACCGTAACCGAACCGGTATTTTTTTCGGTTCGACACACTGACCGCAACGTTAAGCTGCGTTATTTCAGTGTATACTATGGTCCGAACTCAGGCAATACTAGTGGCGGGTGCGACTTCCGGCCTGCGAACGCTTTCTCTCGCTTACGTCATGCAAAGGCCATTGTTATGTGGGTGGCTCGAAATCACTAAAACCTTCGACAACGTGAAACGAAGGGAAAGCGTCTCATGTGTCGAGAGAGCGAATCCCACCGAGATAACGTGGCAGAAACAATCCATACGAAGTGCAAGATGACAGAGCCCTGTCTCAACGCAAAGCACCATCAAAGTTCCTGAAGCGACAAGATGGCGATGCCCTGCGCAGCGCTGAGCCGAACTGCAAAGAGCACTGCGAGGAGTTCAATCAGATTATAATGTTTTCCCGCCCGTTTGCAACTAAAAAGAAGTGCTTAAATGCCTTGTAGGTTATTTTTCCACAAGATATAACACCAGGACCGGACAAGCCTAAAACCACTGTTATCCAAGCAATCTTCAGGAAACACAAGCAGTTTTTTTTAATTTATTTAATGCCTGCTTTATGAACGGTTATTTTCCAGAAAGATAGAAGAAATCAAAGGTAATACTTATCCCAAAAGCAAGACCAGACGAGACATGCGAGGAAAGTAAATTTCGCCCAATAGCTAATAATTCCATCCTAGGTAAAGTTCTGGAGAAGTTAGTTAAGGGCCGACTATATTACCACCTCTATAAAAATAACCTTTTTCATAAATTTCAGTATGGCTTTTCTCATAATACATCAACAATAGAGGCTTTACAAGAAATAAAAAAGAGGGCTACAAGAGCGAAACTAGACAAAACCAACACCTCAATCGTATCTTTGGACATTTATGCCACTCGAAAACTGCTTTACCAATATCTCAGTTCATTCTGTGTCAATGCTCACCTTACTCTTCTTTTACTTGCCCTTTCTGGGGATGTTGAACTGAACCCTGGCCCCGACAATGCAACTCCGACTCCTGTGACCCTTGAGTTTATTGCAAGCTCCCTTTCACGCCTTGAAATTTCGCAAAACACTGTTTTGTCTGAGCTAGCCATAATTCGTGCCGCTCAGTCCTCAATTGAAAACCAGGTTGGTCGCCTATTCACCCGCGTTGACGAACTTGAAAAAATAGTCGAAGCTATTAAACCACGTCCCCCGATATCTGACCCGAGTAGCAAACCTGAAATAATTAGACTCTCTTCACAATTAAATAACCTCGCGCAAAAATGCGACGACTCGGAAAATCGCCTTCGCAGGGATAACCTACTCTTTTTCGGTATTGAAGATGTACGCGACGAAACTTGGGAAATATCGGAATCGCGGGTTATTTCTCTCTGTGCACAGAAACTTGACATTCCTATTAAAAAAGAGGACATCGAACGAGCACACAGGCTCGGGCGTTTTCAGGATGGTAAGAACCGCCCAATCATTGTTAAGCTTGCGCGGTTTAAAGTTAAAGGTAGTATTCTGTCAGCCGGGGCAAAACTTAAAGGTTCACAAATTTCTATCCGTGAGGATTTTTCATCGGGCGTTCGGCTTGCAAGGAAAAAGTTGTACGCGTATGCAAAACAAAGCGATTTCTCCAGTTTTAAGATGAGATTTGATAAGCTACAGATGAACGGAAAGCAGTTTTGTTACGATGCACAATCAGATTCAGTCTTGGAAGTTAAATCCTAGCCATCACAGCAGGCCTGCCCGACCCAACTTTCCCTTCCCCAGCAGCCGCTATTAACCCCAATTCATGCATCACCCAAACACACATTATCAGTCATTATGGCTAACGTTCGCAGCTACATGCCGAAAAAAGACACCGTGGTATCCATTCTCGATGACAACAACACAGACATGGCCATCTTCACTGAGTCTTGGTTATCTTCTGACATCAACGACACTGAGCTACTGCAAGCCAACTCCCCCTACACTGCTTTCCGACGCGACAGGAATGGACGAAAGGGTGGTGGTGTCCTTGTATTCACTAAAAGCAACATTCCTTCCTACCAGCTCCCCAACAACTGTGCCCACGAAATCCTTTGTGTGCACTTTTCCGTGCCGTCTCGCACATACGTACTGATATCTTGTTATCGCCCGCCAGATTCCGACTCTTCCTTCACCAATGAACTTCACTCCGTCCTCTTAGATATAACCTCTAAATTTCCCCGTGCCAGCTACATTCTTTGTGGGGATTTCAACTTTCCGGAAATAAACTGGGTCAATCTAACAGCATCATCGCGCCAGTCAAAAGACTTCCTTGACCTAGCACTAAACTTCAACCTTACGCAAACCGTAAATTTTCCAACCCGTGGCACAAACACTCTTGACCTGGTTTTGACTTCTCACCCCGAAGACATTGAGTCTTTATCTCCCGTAGACGGGCTGAGTGATCACAGTATTGTTCTATTTAATTTGAATATTTCCGCTCCAATTAGACAGCGTTCAATAAAATTAATTCGAGACTACAGTAAAGCTGACACTTCTAGAATTAACAGTGAACTTAACACCTTCTTTGAATATCTAAAAGAAACTGCTTATACAAGGTCTGTAGACGAAAACTGGCGTTTGTACAAGCAAAAACTACTCAGCCTAATTAGTAATTACGTACCCCTCGTTTGCATCCGTGGTGAAATGGGAAGGCCCTGGTACACAAATCTGTTAAAAAAACTAGCCCAAAAGAAAAAGCGCCTCTTCAAAGTGGCAAAAAAATCTGGTACTGCCCCGAAATGGAAGAACTACTTCAACTGCTTGCGAGAGTACAACCGCCTCTTGAAGCGCTCAAAGAAAAAATTCTTTCACCAGGACCTTCTTGATATCCTCCATGGTAATCCCAAAAAATTCTGGAAAATACTCACTCCCAACAGACATCAGTCGCATAACATCACCTTAACCAATCCTGATGGGTCACACGTCCCAGTCGCAAAACGCTCTGACGTCCTAAATTCCTATTTTTCTTCCGTTTTTACGTGTGAACCTTCGACCAACATTCCTGCCTTACCAAGATTGGACTTCACTGACATGCCTGCCATTGAAGTGACTGCTGAAGGTATCATGAACCTAATAAAAAAGCTTAAAATTTCTAGCTCCCCCGGACCTGACAACATACCAGTGAAAATACTAAAAGCTACCGACGTCATCTCCAGCCAGATCTTACAAATAATTTTTACCCAGTCCATACGCGAGGGTACTCTGCCGAAAGACTGGAAAATAAACAAAGTAGCCCCTGTTTTCAAGTCCGGCAAGCGCTCCGACCCAACCAATTATCGCCCGATCTCACTTACATGTATTGCCTGTAAACTTTTGGAACATATGATATATTCGCACATAGCTAACCACCTCGAAAGAAATTCTTTTTTCTTCAGCAATCAGCATGGCTTCCGTCCAGGCCTGTCATGTGAAACTCAACTTTTTGAATTCACCACAGACCTTCACCTAAACTTAGATTCTTCATTCCAGACAGACGTCATTTACTTAGATTTTTCTAAGGCCTTTGACTGCGTACCTCATAAACGACTAGTGTCCAAACTTTCGTGTCTTCATCTCGACCCGCTAATCCTATCATGGATCACCTGTTTCCTAACAGATCGCGTTCAGTTCACTTGTGTTGGAGATCGCTGCTCAGAAACTACCAAAGTAATATCCGGGGTTCCTCAGGGATCAGTACTCGGTCCACTTCTTTTCCTTATATTTATAAACGACCTCCCAACTGGCATTTCATCTCCAATCCGTCTTTTTGCCGATGATTGTGTAATTTACCGCCGTGTCACAACCACCGACGACCAATCCGTCCTCCAAAAGGACTTAACCTTAATTGCCAAATGGTGCTCACGCTGGATGATGAGTCTAAATGTTAGTAAATGTAAGTTCATGCATGTGACCCGGAAGCGCTCCATAACTACATTCCCATACTGCTTAGGCACAGTTAATCTATCTGAGGTCCATAGCTACCGCTACCTTGGCGTTACCATCACTAACAAACTAAACTGGTCTAACCACATTCTAAAATTAACAGCCGATGCCTCGAAGTCCCTGAACTACCTTAGAAGATCGTTATACCTGTCCCCTCCATCGATCCGTAAAATAGCATATGAGACCTTCGTCCGCACCAAACTGGAATATGCCTCCTCCATTTGGAACCCGCACCAAACGTACCTGGCTGATATACTAGAAGCTGTCCAAAACCGCGCTACCCGTTTCATCTCATCCAAATATGGCCACACTACCAGTGTCACCCACTTAAAAGCATCTGTCGGACTGCCACTCTTAGCATCAAGACGTAAAATCTCACTACTCTGCCTATTCCATAAATTGTATTATAACTTCCCTGACCTTCGTTCTACGCTCTTATTTCCACCCGTGCGCTCATCACATCGCCTCTTCAATTCTATGAGCATTCAGAGACTTCACGGTTCTACCAACGCTTTCAACAAATCCTTCCTTCCCGTAGCAATAGAACAATGGAACTCCCTACCAGAATCTGTCGTTGCCGAGCATAACCCTTCGAAATTCCGTGAGTTACTAAGCTCCTATATCCTTAATTAACCTACAATATTCTGTTTCTCGTTCTTTTTCTACGCGTAATTTTAGCGTCATTTCCAACTGCTTTTTCCTCTGGTTGCTTCTTTTCATGTCTGAAAAATGTAATTACTCCCCCTGCGTCCCGATGACTGCAAGGCTCCTTCTTCAGAGGTGACACGGCTTACATTGCAACGCCGCCTTGCAACCCTTCGCCGCTGCCGGCCTTCCACGAACCCCGCCCTGCGGAACGCAGCTCGTGTGTTTACATCCCCGCACGGGGCACCTTGAGTATTCATGGTGACGGTGAGCAGCGACACCGCGGACCCCGAGCTCCCAACATAAGCCGTATCCAACCGTGGCGACGTGTTTAAAGGTGAAGGGTAGAAGCCGTAAACGGTGGCCGTCGGAGCCTTGGTCAAGCTCCGGCCGATGGGCTCCCTGCCTGTCTACCAGGCAGGGAGCTCCGGGACCTCTTTGACTACCAGGGTAAGGTCAAAGGAGAAAGTACCCCCGTCTCCCTGCTTTTATACTATGCTTTATGGTATTGTCTAAAACCCCCTCCAACCATGATCGGCCCCCTAAAAGGGGCCGCACCGAAGTATCGTTTCCCCCATTGCCATCTTTGACATTTCCTGAACCAGATAATTTTTCTAGATTTCTTGTCATGGAATCGCTCAATCCAACCCACCCTCTTGCATCTCAGTCAGTCTTCTTGATCGCCAAGTATCTTGAAGCCATAGTAGGAAAATCGTATAAATGCAAAAAACAAAGGTCTGCCCTGTTGAAAATTCCATCAACCAACCATCAAGATTCATTGCTGGAAAGGTTGATTGCGTTTGATGGTCGCCTTGGAAAGCTTGATGTACGTAAGAAACTGTAATGGAAGCTGCTGGAAGGAGACGCTGGAAGGTGCTGGCAGGCATGATGGCATGCCTGCCAGCACCTTTCAGCACCTTCCAGCACCTTCCTCCATGCTGGCAGGCTTGCGGCGCAATGGCGGCAGATGTTTGCGTGACGGCAAGCTTGACTGCCGAATTGACGATGGAAAGGCATTTTCTGAATGAATGACGGCAGAAAGCCAAAACTTATACGAGAGCGAAGCGCTTGTAATAACAGAAACATAGCTTTGGCATTGACCGTTGCGAGAAAATTACAAAAGCTGCCTTTTTGAAAAGGTGTTGACGAAAACTTGGCACGCACGCTGCGCGATGACGGCAGATGTTCGCGTGACGGCAAGCTTGACTGCTGTACTGATGATGGAAAGGCATTTTCCGAACGAATGCTGGCAGCAAGCCAAAATTCATTCGATAGCGAAGGACTGATATAATAACAGAAACATAGCGGTGGCATTGGGAATTTCGAGAAGAAAAACAATAACTGCATTTTTGATAAGGTGCTGCTGAAAACTTGGCATATTAGAGAAAAGCTACTTTGATTAGCGCTTCTTGTTTTTAAGCCAGAACTTGGAGGGCTGGTATGAAACTGTATGCCCTTTATTCGCCGTTTTTGGTGTAAGGATGGCAGTGCGGACACTTACGTTGAAAACATGGGCAGCTTTTTTTCGCTGCGACAGGGTCAAACCGTCAAACCGTACGTGTTCATTTTCGCTGCGCTGAGCCCGCGGACAGAACCGTCCGTGGCATGGCTTAAATTGTACGCGGCAGACTACGGGCTAGCGCTTCGCCGATCCTCCTTAGTTGTAATCAGCTGCCTTGAGACAGATCTAAGCACGGTATTATTACACAACATTATTTTAATTCCGGGCGCGCATGCCATTTCCCTCTATGCCATTTCACTCATAGCTACGTTGGCTTTCGTCGGGGAGAACGGGGATGTGCGATATCTCTTTTAGGTTGAGATAGCTGGCTACACTTCTCAAGGTCAGCCTCGTTTCGGAGACTGGTGCGTGCCCAAGAAGCGGTATGACTGCCGGAATGGGTTATATACGAGAAGCAGTAAACATAACTCACAATATTTATGCATTCATGGGCGATTTAGATTGACAAACCAACTAAATGGCACTTGTTCGGACTTGATTTCCGATTGTAGCGGTGGTGCAGTGGTAACGCGCTCGTTTTTTGTTGCAAAGTTGGTGGTTCGATCCTCCGGTGGTGTGTTTCTTTTTTTTTTTTTTTTTTTTTTGCTGACAGCACGATATGATTTGTTTTTAAACGAAAAATGTGCCTGTTCTTGGTAGTTTTTAACCAAAAGTGATTTCTCCCAAAGTGATGTCGGAGGTTTATTCCACAACTCAATCGCTCATATACAGGATAGCCCAACAAACTCAACTTTTTGCTGGGTATGGCAACCTTATCTTTCTATTTACATTGCTTTATGTGTCTATGTTCAAGCCAGAATTTGTTTCGACGCATTTTGTTCACTTCGCGCCGTGTATGAACTGCGTTACGAAAACACCAAGGCACAACCGAAACCGAAACCCGGCCTCAGTACTCCACTGCTCCATCCAGCAACATCGCCACGCCATCACGCCGCCGCATTCCTTTCTTCCTGGCCGCCGAGACGGTGGAGTTGTACGCGCTTGTCGAGTGGCTTTGTTGTGGTTGTTTTGAAGACAGCGGATTATTGTTTCGACGAAGATATGTCGCCTGTGATTTAAGGTAAGTGACTAGTCAACTTTTTGCACTTTACTTGTGTATTTAACAGGGCAGGGCTCTTCCGTTCCGTGTTAGACGTTTGCGTCGTCGGTTAGCCCTAATGTTTTTTGACAGCGACTGATTTTGAGGGTTACGTAGATCTGCCTTTCGACCGCGGATATTGCGTGAGGGACTAGAAACAGTAGGGCTGTTCGATTTACAGTCCCGGACTCACCGCCGATTTCCTGAAAGCAGTCAGGCATTCGATTTTCTTGTGTATCCTTATGGCTTCGGGGAATCATCGGACTCCGGCGGAATATCCGCGGTGAATTCGAGTCTGTAAATCGAAGAGCCCTATTGTTTGTGCCGTTTGTAGGCTTTTTGTTGAGCGAAGTAGGACCATACTGCTACGTTGGCTAAACGGTTTGGTGCTCGCAACAACCGATCGCCAATACGCGCGGTCGACCGCTCCAGGTTGAGTCCGCAAGTTTTTTTTTTTTTTTTTGGTGGGTAGTTCTTTTTAAGGAATTGCAAATTGTTCTTCGCATCATTTTTCGTACCTGGACTGGAGTGGTACGCTTTAGGTAACTTTTAGCCGAGGCACATAGCAGTCTACACTACACTGCAGGGATTGTCATTTTTCAAAGCGGTCACTCAGAAAAGTGCACTGGTACAAACAAGGCTCTCTGCGTTCAGATTGAGGGTACGATGGCTGAAATTGGCGTCACACTCGCAAGCCCCGCATGTGCAGTGAATGTTTGAGTGTTCCAATCGTTCGATAATCGCATATATGTTTGTGCATGTGCATCAGTAGCACCAAAAACGTTCATTCAACCCGAATTTGCTACCACGTCGAAACTACATGCGTATCGTGCGTCTGGTGCAGAGGTATAAGCAATGCTGGCCGCACGTGGGGAGCGTTTAAGCACTGCAACATTCACTACCGTCTCCGAATAATTCGCGGCCACGCGTGTTGCTCAGTTAAATTTTGTATTGGGCTCTCATTCTGTGGATGAGTGCACCCCGCACAAGAGCAAATGCTTCAAAAAAAAAAAAAAAAGTGGGTCTCCTCTGGACTGGTTAAGGCCGAAGGTCTCTTTCTAGTAGCTTGTGTACATAATTGCACAGCAAATAATACACTCTGTTAAAAACGCGACTTGATGTAAATAAATATAGTTCTAGAAAATATGCCGCTAGAGAATAGATGGGAGAACAGCCTTTTCTAGATGGTTAGATCACACTGAAAGTTTTTTCTTAATTTTTCAGAAGAGGATAACCTCTTTCTCATCGCAATAATTTTTTAAGCACTGGCTATTGTCATTATTGGCAGTAATGCATTATTGTCATGTTTCAAATTTTGCGGCCTATACCAATGTGTATCATTTTTGAAAATCGTTTCAATGGGTTTGATGTCAATGTGAGCACAACCTTAAATCTGGTTCCCTATGCTTCCCTAAGACATCGCGGCCATTATTAAGGACTAATTAGATTCATGTTTTGAAGGAAAAAAATTGTTGCCATGATATTGACGGTACCAGCTGAAAACATGCACCGACGCATCATGTGGGCTTCAAGCACTGCATGGGAAGAAGAATTGAACCTGGTTTAAGCTGCAATCACCTAGAAGAGACTTTAGAAACAAAAAAAATTGCTTCACTTGTTTTGTTGTTCAGCAGTTCATCACAGCCTTTCCAGCCTCCTTTGGCAGAATTGTTAGGCTGTGTATAGCGTTCCATCTAGACGGAACGGCAACTGTCACTAAAGTTCCGTCCGGAGGAGACACAACTCGCGTTGAGAGCAGTCTTTCTTGATTTTTACCCATCCAGCAAAACAGCTACCGCTCACTGACTAGCCAGAATCACTGATAATTATTAATCATTATTAATAATGACAGATGATCGGACTAACTCTAGCTCAATCTGGACAGATCTCCAAGTCGCCACCCGACGCCCGCTTCACAATATTTCAGCGATTGCAGTCGGTCTTGATTTTTACCTAACCGGCCAAACCGCTTCCGCTCACTGACTAGCCAGAGTCACTGTTAATTATTAATCACTGGTAATAATTAGAGGAGATTGGGTGTAACTGGCGATGGCTACGTCGGCCTTGGCTCCAGTGAGCGGGTGCGGCTCGGCCGCTTGAGTAAAAAACCAAGACCTACTGCTCTCATCGCGTGAATTGTAAAGCGGGCGGGAAGTTTTGCTGTTACAAAACGCTAACCACGGCCACACACACACACACAAAAAAAATGGTGCGAGAATCGAACCAGGGCCTACAACGTTCGTAGTCAGCCGCGGAACCACTACACCAAATCCCAGAATGAGAAATGGCGGCTAATTGGCTGGTTTTGATTTGGCGTTCAGTCTGGACGGAACTTTAGCAGTTTTTAGCATTCCGGCTGGACGGAACGCTAGGCACTCCCTAATTGTTGGCAACGTTATCATCATTTAGGTCTGCGCTTTGTCACAGAATCGTGGAAGCAATTTGCCTTATAGCAATGAGAGAGCTCATCTCGGCACCTTTTTACGCATACATGAACTGGTCATAATGAACGGCATCTACTTCCAAAGAGAGAATTGAGTTAGAAGCTTGATCGTTGACATTGTCACTATGCTGTGATAGTCACTTCGGCCATCCTTACATCCAGGTAATGTGGTATTTTAACGTTCTCATATTTTCGCTTGGAGTGTGAAGAACACCTTGCTCGACACCTTAATATCGCATTTAGAACTTTGAAGGATTAAGGCTAACGCAACTTGCTTGTTGTTTGCCACTCACTTCTATTTTGCAGGCTACTGACTGTTACACCTTGCAGTGGAGATCAGCCGGCATGCCCTACTTGGTGGATGGACCTATCTGGATGGACCTCTCATCAGATGTCACTGGCTGTTTTTCGGGTTGGTTACAATAGGTGAGCACCTAGTTCTATACAATTGTAGTGCAATGCTATGACGTGCACTGTGAAATTCAGTTACCAGAACTTGCCTAATTTGACCGAGAGTGCAGTGCTTTGGTCTTCCAATAGCACTGTATATATATGCTGGTCGGCATCTTCATTTCAGCAATTCATTGCTCTCCGAGTTTGGAATCAGTGAATTTGGATGTATTGTATTTAACGTCTTTATGTATTGTTTAACATGAACCTTTGCTGCCATTGTACATTGGACTGCTGAAACACAAGCACGAAGTTGGGAGTTCTTAGTAAAAAAGAGAACTAGGATGCACATGATGCAACATTTAGAAGTGACACAGCTGCTTGATATCCCCCTTTTCGTGCAGCCCACCAAATGCTCCTCTCCGCCTGTGAGAACGATAGCTCTCTTTTCCTCCGCCGCGTCGCCTGTGGTGCACGCTATCGGTGATGCGGTGGCGTCAATTCGGAAAGTGGCCACACAATCAGCCATCCGCGCTACAGTTCTTGGTTGGGCTGTTGTGTTATTGCGCTTCATGCTTCACTTGAGACACCTTGCTGAACAGGCTGCAATCACATATTTACGTGGAGTAGATGCATGGTCCTTAACATGGGATTGCACTATTCAGCTTGTTTTACTGGAATTTTCGATTCTGTAGCGTATTCGTGACCTTTGGGCTTTTTCTGAAGGAACTTGGGGCTGCTGATGACGACAGGCGAAAATATCAAGGTGGCGTGGGACAGCTTAATTTTTTCCAGGTTCGGCTCAATGTGTGATCAGCTTAGGAGCCAAACTGGGTTCACAAGTGACAACTTTTATTGGATCTTAAAGAGGGCCTTGAGAACAAAACAGTCCCTAACTTTCTGCATTCCATCAAACATCCCCCTCTCTCTCTCTAGAAAATTTGTTCTAAGGTTCTTAATGAGGTGGTTTGGTCAAATAAAAGGAACGATGGGTCATTTTGCCGCGCTGGATGTAGCAAAACATGCTGATGTTGTAGTGTGTTGTCAACCGACATGCCTAGGAACATGGCGCTGTTTGTCTGGTGGCTGTCTGTGACAATACGGATAATGAAGAACCCTACCTCTTACACAGTTGAGCACACTAAAATTCAGGTTACGGAGCCGGTCATGCTTCCTGTTCCCGGTAAAAAAATACCCTAAGGGGATAACGTCAGCCGTGGAAAGCCCCCGCAGGACAAACCAAAGGAGCCTGCAGGCTAATTCAGTGGCACCACCAGTTCAAGGTTCACAGCTTATATCAAGGCCGAAAATATGTCGACTTGGCAGCCATAAATTACTTTTTCCTGTATTGACATTTCGTCAGTAATCAGGCTGCAGTATGGTTCTTTTAGTGACCGCAAGCTTTGTCCCTCCACTTGAAGCCGTTCCTTTATTAGGTTTATTACTCGAGTCTCTTGCAGAAGGTCCGACAAGATTTTTAGTGTGCTTTGACACGGCAGCTTCAGCAGTTTTTTGCCCCTCACATGCTCGTATCCTTCACAAGAAGTCGCCTTCCACAACACTTTGCCGCAACGTGGGTTCCTGTCTAGTTAGCGCGCCTTATCACTATTGATAATCTGTTCCATGGCAAATTTGGCACACCCGTTCTCCTTCTTGTGCGGCTTCCGAAAGGGTCTTTAGTGCTTGCACAGCTCGGTTGTCCTCATAGTATTGAACTTTCTCTAAATTCATCACAAGTTTGCTGATGTTTTTGCAAGCGTTTGTTTAGTCTGCACTTTCATCTCAAGACTGTGTGCGTTTCTTTTCGTCGCTTCAATGCATCCAACCAGGTTAATGTCATTTGGCCTTCTTCACTTTTCAATTTAACGTGTTCCTAACCTTCAACACACTCGCCTGAAGCTACATTTTTTTGCGCCTGGTATTCGCTGGCTGCGCTTTGAGCATAGAATTCTTCTAGACGAGGGTGTTTTGCTTCTTTCCCACCTGCTGCTAACGCATGTTCTCTTGAAATTCTCGGTTGCATGCATGCACGCTTGCATCTTACTAAAATCCTTTCCCGGGAAAGGCATTGCCACCATGCGATGCCTTTTAGAGCAGTGCCGGTCAAGAGCACCTTTCCATGACCTGAAGGGAGTCCTGGCAGGATGGTTTCCACTTAATTTGTTGAAAATGTTCTTTTTCTGCAGGCTTTCTGTTTTTATGGCAAAGAGGAAGGGCAGAAGCAAGGGACCACATCGGAGTGACCATCTCGATGTTTAAGGAGGTATGTGAAATGTGAATATACATTTGTTTTGAGTTGATCTGGATTGTATAAGCTTTAGTGTGTAACTCAGTTTTTTTTTCTTTTCAGCTGCCCACCTGTTCGAAGATAGTCACCGTATTTGATATTTAATGATAATATATTCAACGTTAAAACCAAGTTTGTTTTGTGTAATATTTTTAAGCACCCCAGCACACACATCTAAGCTCTCATAAAATGGTTAAGTTTTCAGATCACTGTAGCAGGATAGCAGAAAAATGATCACGACATGACTGGACAGAGCAAAACGCATATGCAAGCTTACTTATTTGTTGCAAATCTTATTTTATAAATTTATTCGCAAAAAATGAAACCAGTTTTTAATTAGCATTGCATAGCATCTTTCCTTTTCATGTCGTCATCATTTTTTGCAATTTCGCATATCTGCCGTCATACTGTCACCCGAGCTGCCAGCATCGACGCTACCATTGCCATCAGCTACCGACGCATGCCGTCATCCATCACCCTGCCAGCATGCAGTCATCTGCCATCATCCATCACCCTGCCAGCATGCAGTCATCTGCCATCATGCCATCATTAATTCCATTACCATAATCCACCATGCTGATTTTTGATGGATTCCATCAACTCCACATTTTCAATAGGGTGGTGAACTCTTAATTGAAATAAATGACAAGGAACAGTCTGCAAAGCTTCTAGCTCAGACTAGACTGGCTGATCTTGACATCCGGGTCACACCGCATCGGAGCCTCAACAGCTCGCAGGGTGTGATATCCGAGACAGACCTCCTGAACGAAACCGATGCGGATCTCCTTGCCGGCTTGAAGGATCAGGGCGTCACTGCCGTGAGACGCATCACTATCCGTAGAGACGACAAGGAGATTCCCACCAAGCACATTATCTTGACCTTTGACCGCGCAGTTCTCCCACAACATATATATGCAGGTTTTATCCGGTGCTCAATACGTCCGTACATCCCGAACCCGCGGCGCTGTTTTAAGTGCCAGCGGTTCGGGCACGGTACGAACTCTTGCCGTGGCCGAACGACGTGTGCGAAATGCGCGGCGCACGATCATCCTAGTGACAACTGCCAATCCGATACCCTCACTTGTGTAAACTGCGGGGGACCGCATGCAGCGTACTCCCGCAAGTGCGAAAAGTTCCAACTCGAAAAAAAGATCATCAACATCAAAGTAACCGAGAACATCACCTTCCCGGAGGCGAGAAAGAGGTTCGCCTCTTTCCCTCTGGGGAGGTACGCTGACGCGGCTCGCCGGGGGGCGGAGCGGCGTCTGGTGTCCACAGGGACCCAGTTCAGCGAGTCTGACCTGGTCCCGCCCCCGCCCCCCGCTGGGTTGCCTCACGCAGCCCAACCCGGCACCACGCCGCTTGCTGAGGCAGCAGCGGTTGTGCCGCAAACCACTCCTGTCGGGACCGGTGCCGCTCCCGCCTCTGTCTCCCCGTCCTCCAGTGCGTTGGAGGGTACCGAGGTGATGGACACCACGGGCCCCGCACCGGCTCCCACCGCCACCGCACCGCTTGTGCCACCTCTGGCGCCCCCGACGGTGGCGGCTCAAACGAAGGGCTCCCGAAGGGGGGCCAAGTCCGGGGGGCCCGGTCCGTCGGGCACCCCTCGGACATCCGACGACGAGATGGACGTCGGGCCGTTCCTGCCTGCAACGCAGCGCAAGGAGCGGCCACCGACTTCCAAGCCTACAGAAAGGCCCAAAAAGCCCAATCCAAGAGTAACAGCCCCGAAAGACGACACATGAACACACACGAACACACACATTCCAGTCATTCTTAAATTTAAATAATGGGAACAGAAAATATTATCCAATGGAACTGCAGAGGCCTCCTTAAAAATCTTGACGATGTGTATGAGATTCTGCATGCCAGTCAGCCAAGTATTATGTGTCTCCAGGAAAGCCACCTCAACTCTAAACAAACAAATTTCTTAAATAGGTACATGGTATTCAGAAAGGACAGGGTTGGCTGCACCCACTCTTCAGGAGGTGTGGCCATTATCGCCCGGAAATCATTAGCATGCCACCCTGTCACTTTAAACACTGTCCTCGAGGCTGTAGCGATCCGTACCATAATATTTAACAGGTTGATAACGGTATGCTCTATTTACATCTCTCCTGATTTTGCACTTCTGAGCTCTGATTTCGAGGCACTGGTTGACCAGCTGCCCGAACCATACATACTAACAGGCGACCTTAATGCGCACAACTCTCTTTGGGGCTCCACCAGAACGGATGCCCGAGGTCGCCTGATAGAGAAGTTCCTTACATCCTCCGGAGCATGCCTTTTCAACAAAAAACAGCCTACATACCATAACTTAGGACATAATACATACTCGCATCTTGACTTGGCTATTGGTTCCGCAGTTCTCTTTCCATGTCTTGATTGGGGTGTGGGCACAGACCCATATGGTAGTGACCATTTCCCCACTTCATTAACATATATAGGTATAGGCCCGAGCAGTCCATCTTCCCATAAAAGGTTTAATGAATCACAAGCAAACTGGAGCACATTCACAGAAATATCTCAACTACACCACACATCCATAAAACACCTACACGTGGAGGAAGCCGCCCAACTCGTCACGGCGCACATCCTCGACGACGCCGAAAAGTCCATTCCCCAGGCCTCCAGTGGGTCCTGCTGCCCAAGGAGGCCCTGGTGGAACGAGGACTGCAGGCGGGCGCGAGAGGCCCAGAACAAGGCGTGGGGTGTCCTTCGCCGGTACCCCACGTCAGACAACCTCATTTCTTTTAAACGGGCAAAGGCTTTTGGGAAGCGAGTGCGTCGTGAGGCGAAAAGGGAGAGTTGGCGCACCTTCCTCACTTCCATCAATTCATACACTGATACACACAAAGTCTGGACACGAATACGAAAACTAAAAGGACAACAGACACACAGCCTGCCCCTGGTTAGTACAACAGGGGACACACTGGAAGACCAGGCTAACACACTTGCACAACACTTCGAACACGTGTCCAGTTCAGCACACTACACAAACACTTTCATGAAACAAAACATCTGTAGAAAAGAAGTCCCTACGTGATAACAACAAGTCGCACACTTCTTACAATTCTTGTTTTTCAATTCATGAGCTGTAGGTTGCTCTGAGCACATGTAAGACGTCAGCTCCAGGTGCAGACAAAATCACATACACCATGATACAACACCTACACCCAGACACTCTTCAAACACTCTTACACCTATACAATAAAATATGGCTTTCGGGGCACATTCCTCGCTCTTGGAGGGAGGCCATAGTAGTGGCTGTCCTAAAGGAAGGGAAGGACCCTTCCTCTCCTGCCAGTTATCGCCCCATTGCCCTGACAAGCTGCCTGTGTAAGCTCTTCGAGAAGATGATAAACAGGAGACTTGTGTACTTCTTAGAGTACAATGGTCTTCTCGAGGGCTGCCAGGCGGGCTTCAGGGCGGGGCGATCTACCAACGATCAACTCGTTGCGTTAGAGTCTTATATCAAAGATGCCTTCCTCCACAAGCAGTACTGCATGACGGTCTTCTTTGATCTTGAAAAGGCGTACGATACTGCTTGGCGGTACGGCATCCTTAGCGACTTGAAGACCTTTGGCATGTCGGGTAACATGATGAACACGCTTGCCAGTTACCTGTGTGAAAGAACGTTTCGCGTGCGAGTTGGAACTGCACTTTCTAGGGTTCATGTGCAGGAAAACGGCGTGCCGCAAGGTGGAGTTTTAAGTTGCACCCTTTTTATTGTAAAAATGAATTCTCTTCAGAAGGCACTGCCACCATCGATCTCCTGTTCAATCTATGTAGACGATATTCAACTATCCTTCAAATCGTGTAACTTGTCTATCTGCGAGCGCCAAGTGCAGCTTGGTGTGAACACGCTAGCCGTCTGGGCAGATCGCAACGGTTTTAAATTTAATCCAGGAAAGTGCACTTGTGTTCTGTTTTCTAAGAGGCGTGGCATGCGGCCGGATCCAGACATTCGACTCCACGGTGCCTCTATTCCTGTCCAAAAGGAACACAAGTTTTTAGGTATAATCTTTGACGAAAAGCTCACATTCATCCCACACATAAAACAACTAAAACATAAATGCCTAAAAACAATGAATATCCTGAAGGTTCTCTCGCACATCTCTTTTGGTGCTGACAAACAACTTCTGTTGCGTGTTTTTACCAGCTTGATAGGTTCACGGTTGGACTATGGCAGCGTTGTCTATGGGTCAGCCACTAAAACATCCCTCAGAATGCTGGACCCTGTGCTTCATCTAGGGCTCCGCTTGTCGTGTGGCGCCTTTCGGACTAGTCCAGTCGAAAGCCTGTATGTAGAGTGCAACAAATGGAACCTACAACGTCAGCGAGAATACACAGACCTCCTTTATGCTTTTAAAATTTCATCCATGCCTCACCATCCTTTTAAATCAGTTTTTCATGATACCTGCATGACTGAACTCCTTTTAAATCGACCATCGTTCTCTGCGCCCTTCTCTTACAGAGTTAGAGAGGAAGCGTCAGAGCTTGCTGTCTCCTTTTTCAATACCATCCAAAGTTCTGTAACAGATTTCATAGCACCATGGCATCTCCGCCCTGTCTCATGCGACACATCATTCACACATGTAGATAAAAACCGAGCTCCCACATGTGCAATTCTGCAGCATTTCTTGTATTTGCAGCAGAAGTATGAGTGCTCTGAATTTTATACGGATGCCTCTAAGACTTCCACCTCTGTGTCCTGCGCGGCGCATGGGCCCGGCCTTAGTGTCACCAAAACTCTGAATAGTCATACTAGTATATTTACGGCAGAGGCTTACGGTGTACTTCTTGTTGTCAATCATATACTTCAAAGTCACATCCCACAATCCATTATATATACAGACTCCCTCAGTGTCGTGCGGGCGTTGTCGTCAACAAAGTCTTCGAAAAATCACGTTGTAAATCTAATAGTCAAGGGTATTATGTCGGTGTATGTACGCAAGTTTGAACTGGTTCTTTGCTGGGTCCCTGGCCACAGTGGTATAGCCGGGAACGAAGCAGCGGACCGAATGGCTGCTGCTGCTACACTCTCGAATACAGTAGACATAACCACATTACCCTACACCGACGTGAAACCACACATCAGACAACAACTTCGCAAAACATGGCAAACGCACTGGAGTGAACAAACAGACAACAAGTTACACGTAATAAAACCACACTTGGGTCCATACACCACCGACACACGTAATAGATACACAGAAGTCGCCTTGGCTAGATTACGGATAGGGCACACTCATGCAACGCACTCACACCTTCTCACGGGGTCTCCAAGACCTCTGTGCAGCAGGTGCGGAGAGGCCCTATCCGTGATCCACATCCTCATACAATGTAAGGCACTCGACATTACACGACGAAAACACTTCCCACAACTACACACACGACATATTCCACCACACCCGTCATACTTCTTAGGAGATGAAGCCATGTTCTCTGTTCAGCGAACCTTAAGGTTCCTATCTGAAGTTCATTTCTTACAACTCATCTCTTATCACCCATAGCTTTACCCCCGGTCCTATACACCAGCCACCTTATTTAATTTTTAACCACTCTTGTTCTTCACCCTGGCCCTTTACACCAGCTGTGCTCATTGTTTTTAACTGATTTTATTTCGTGTTCTCTCCTATCAAATCACTTTGTGTTTGGCGCTCTTTGCCCATGTCGGCCTTGCGCCAATAAAATCAATCCATCATCATCGTGTGTTTACACAGACTGGGGAGCCCCTTGCGAGCCATTGCGGCTCCGTGGGGTTCGCTGTAAAGGCACTTCCTCCATTTCGCCCCTTTCTCGAAGATGGCAGTTCCGGCAAGGTCAGCTTTTTGGTCTGCCGCCCCGCATTGTTCGGAGACGGGGGCTGCGTTCCTTGACCTGTCTGCGGTCGTCGTTCTTTCCCTGCCTTGTCCTCCCGGGAATATTTTGGGGTACTGAGCGCAAAGAGTGGGGAACTCTACTCCGAGTGCTTCGCCCATTGTTGCATGCTCCTTGGGGCAAGGGGATTAGCCGGCCCACTGACGCCAAAAGCTTGTGACCGTGTGAGAGTACTCAGGCCGGCGGGCCGGCGCCCTTCTGGCTGCTCGTTCATAGGGCATTGGCACGCGTTTCAAATGCCATACGGTTGACGCCCTCAGTCAGTTCATTGCTCTTTCCAGCTTTTTTTTTTTTTTTTTTCTTTTTTTTGGCGGACTAAGGAAACTTTGACTTCTTGAAATTGGTCACCTCTCTCCCTCCCCCTTCTCTCTTTTCATTTCTTTTTTCATGCCTGTTCGTCTTCCCTTTCTTTACACGAATGTATGTCGGAATTGTTTATGTTTTATTGTCTTAATTCTTGCTATGTGTGTGCTATTGTTTTGCCCCCCCCCCTTTTTATTCTTTTCATGCCTGTAGGTCTTCACTTTCTTTACACGAATGTATGTCGGAATTGTTCCTGTACTACTGTCTGTATTCTTGCTATGTGTGTACTATGATTTCGCCCCCCCCTTATGTAATACCCCGCAAGGGGCCTTTAAGGGTACAATAAATGATGATGATGATTAAGAACGCATTCAAATCTGTTAACCCAGTTATAGTAACAAAAAAACTAGCTGAATACAAATGTTACAGTAATTTAATTAAACTGACCAGTAGTCTACTTACAAGAAGGAAGATTGTCTACGAATCTGACAATATTAAGGTTATTAAGCCATTAGACGTGGGCTCGCCACAAGGCTCACCACTTAGCCCACTTTACTGGAATATCACCATAGCTGACTTACTAGGTAAACACTCCCATATGAAACCCACATCCAAGCTTTCGCAGATGATATAGTAATCATCGTTCAGTTTAAATCAAGAAAAGATGCACAAGAAAAAACAAACAGAGTATTAAAAATAACTAATGACTGGGCCGTAAGCAAAGGAATAACAATAAATAATGACAAATCACAAGCAATGATAATAGGAAAACAGTATGGAACGCACCCACCTATACTCCAAATAGGTTCAAGCAGAATAAGAACAGTCAACGAAATGAAGTTACTCGGTGTAAGAATAGAAAATAAGTTAAAATTTTTACCTCATCTAAATAATTAAAAAGAAAAAATAGCTAAGATAACATACAATCTGAACAGGAGGCTAAACGACGACAAGAGTTCAAAAAGAGAATTAGTGCGAGTTGTGTATAAGAGAGGCATTGAAAGAATCCTTACCTACGCAGCACCGGTGTGGTACACTCGGAAGGTAACTATTTTAAGGAAACTACAGGCGATCCAAAGGTTACCGTTACTAATGATAACGAAATCTTTTAAAACAACATCAAACCTGTCCTTAAACATTATGGCAAAAATCCCGCCAGTGTATCTAACAATTGAAAAAGAAATTGAACAATATGGATTACTAAAAGAGGGCAAAACATTTTCATGTGACGACAAGCTATACACAAGTAATCAAATCATGAAAAAATACGATCTCTGGACAGATCACCCAGCAAATAAAAGCGGCATTATAATCAATCCCACAGAAGAAATAGTGGACTACTGTATATATAAGGATGGTTCAAAGACGGAAAAAGAAGTAGGAGCAGCGTTTGTAATATTTAACAATAACAACCAAATAGCAAGAACTGAAAAATTTAAGCTTCCAAAATACAGTTCCAACTACGAAGCTGAACTAATAGCCATTAAAAAGGCAATAGAATTCATAATAACAAACGCAGCAAACAATAGCCATCAACTATTTACCGATAGTTGGTCGGTACTCCCAGCACTAAAAAACCCGCTTAACACAAATCCAATAATTAACGAATTAAAACTAGTCCTTAGAGAGAATGCAGCGGTAAGTATAAAACTCAGTTATGTAAAAGCACACAGCTCCTCAATAGGCAATAACTTTGCAGATGAATTGGCGAAAGAAGCCGCAAGAAACGGAGAACCAAGTTATGTTCCAATAACAAAATCATTCATTTAGAAACATTTATAAACCAAGTTAAACCAGGAGTGGAATAAGGTGTGGAATAAATATGGCAAAACAAGTTATACTTATAGGTGGATTAAGAACGTAAATCTAATTCCGGACCACTTTCCTACAAACTTCTACTCTTCCCAAGCCCTGACAGGGCATGGTAGATTCCCGTTTTATTTTTCAAGATTCAGAATAACACAGACATCTACATGCAAGTGTAGCAAGGATATAGAGAACTTTGATCATTATCTAACAGAATGCCCACTCTTAATAAATGAAAGGAAAAGACTCGTTAAAAAACTAGGAGAGCACTTAGAGAACAGAAAACCGGAAATAATTAAGAAAGAGGATACAAGATTAATTTTAGAAGACATGGTTTTAAAAATTAACGAATTCATTCTACAAGCATAAGAATAGACCAAACATAACAGAACACCAACACGACCAATCACGACAATATAAAGATGGGATATGATACGGGGATGGAGCAGAAACCCCATGTTGGTGAGGCTTCCTCCGCCCACATCTCCAGTCATTCCCTTCTTACACCATAACAACACAAGGAAACCAAGCAGAACACCAACAACACATAATCACAAACCATCAGGCGCAACAGATCTATATATCCGGTCAAGTCAGGTCACGAACAAATCATGAAGAACAAGATCAACAAATCAAGATCAAAGAATCAAGAATCAAGTAAAGTTCCAGATCAAGAACAAGAACAAACAAGACAAGACATTTACCAAGGATCCAAGGCGACAGTGAAGATCAATTTTTAGAACGAAGTGTTCTTAAGGTTCAGTGTTTGTTATTTTTCTTTTAATACTTGTAGAGTTTTCTGATTTTTCGTTTCAAACAAGGAAATTTTTCTTTCATGTTCAAAAAAAGAAAAAGCCCGGTGATAGTTTTCCCGTTCCCGGGCGGTGGTCGCTGACCTATCTTCTCTTCCCCATTACCCCTTCCTTTTCCTGCCCCAACCACCTTTGTACCGCTACCTCAACCCATATTTCTACCCCCTCCCGTTCCCTTTCTCTCCCTGCGATACATACGTGGTGCAGGCTGGGAACCTCTTTCCCTCTCACAGTCACCTCACCTCACCAAGGATGGTGGAACTTTTTGGAAGCTTAACAATCATGAAGTCACGGGAAGTCAAATAACACGTGCTGCCTACATTTTTACTTGAAGTGTTTGGTGCACACGAATTGAATTGGATTGAGAAAACGTTAATTTATTCTGCAGTAAAGCGCGCACGCTCGCTTCACAAGGTGGCCGACATGGTCTTTTGGGCGGGTGCTCTTCTAGGAGTTGAGGTCGCCGTTACCGGCTTGCCATGTTCTTGGCTGGCCCGCACCTCGATGACCTGTTGGACGGACTGGAGTTGTGTTCTTTGGAAGTCGCTCCACGTTGCTTCCTCGAGCGGCGGTATACATCGCATGTTATGTTCACTTGAATGTTGGAAGCAATCGCATAGCATGATCTCGATCAGTGTTGCGGAATGGGTATCTCCATTTCATTCCACTTCCATTCCGAGGAATTAGAACTTGTCGTGATTCCATTCCTTCCAATTCCTCGGAATGACAGAAGTTAGCTCATTCCCACTCAAGGAATGGGCGGAAAGTTCAATTCCATTCCTTGAATTCCTCCACGTAAGAACTGCCTCAGGTGCTCTATCGAGTTACCGAGGAACGCAACATGAATCTGACGTGATCATACGCGTCAAAAACTGCGAAAGTATGGTGCAAAATGTGTCACATGTCACCGAAGATGGCAGGTGGTAGAAAATTGCGTACATATCTCGTGCAGAACAACTACCTCATGCAAAAAATTACCGTGCCTTGCTTACGAAAGTAGAAAGAAGCGCGAAAGCTACAAGTGCATCACACGTTCGCTGAAAGTGCCTCTAGACCGATCTTCAAAAATTTAAACGTCCAAACCGCACGCGAAGAACGAATCCATGCCGCGATTTTTCGCGCTATAAGTACACGCAACTACGGACGCTCTAAATGTACACCGTTACGTGGTTTGAGATAAAGGTATACTATTGTACTCCTTCATGATCGACGCGTGTGTAATCTTATTTATAACCTTTCGTTTATGTGACTTTCAAGTAAGTGTTTTAACCCAATGGAAGCCCAGTTTAGCGATAGAGAGAGAGAATGGGAGATTTAATTTGAGCTTTTCGGTAGAGCAACCGGTCTAAGGGGGAATGTATTATTTTCGGACAGAATGCGATAGTAACACTAACAAATCTTTCGTTCTAAAATGGGGAAGTGTCACACGGCCCCTTTTTGCATAAGTAGCGGGATCCCACTAATTATTATAGTACTTGCATGTTAGCATGTTTTAACGGTTTCTTCTTGCGCGACGCGATATGAAGAAGCTATTACATTGATGTCTGCTTTGCGCACCCTCATACGAGCGTAATTAGTATGCTGTGGAAAACTCACAGGCAAGTCGCGCGGAGCTCGCTCACATGTACTTACATGCATTCGAAATGCTTACTTGAGTTCTTTCAAGTGAATTTACAGCATTGAGCGCTAATGCTGCTGTACCAACGCGAGAGATGGAAGGGCAGCGGCAAGAAACACCGTTAACACTTCTTGCCTTCACCGTAGGAAAGTCGCCACCGCTTCCACGTTGACCTCTATTTCGCTTGTTTGTTGCCCTGGCCTTACCTCGGCACAATCTGTTCAATACAGAACATTATTTATGACCACATAATTTAAAGTGACAGAACCATATCGTCACGGGAGCCATAGCAAAATAAAGTATGGAAAGGCAGTTTGTTTCCACCAACGAGCAACCTATATGTCCAAGGACCTGATCAAAATTGTTAAATGACGCCTTCCTACCTGAATTGTGGCGATGTTTCAACTTTCGAGCCGAGAACAAGGCTTCAGTAATCAGGTACGTTTGTACCCAGGCGCAAAGGCCGCAAATAGAAGGAAAGCAACCAAACCACGAACAAGACTGGCGCAACAGCTGGAGAGGGCCGCACATTGGGATCGAAGCAAAGCACGGTATTGCATTGCTGAGAGCTGTCAAAGCACTCGCAAACAAAAGCGCTATTTTCACTGCAACTACTATAAACAAGCGCCTTTCGGCAGGTGTGTGTTCTGCATTGTCTTATATAATATCTAGTGTAATCGTATATCCCAGCTGCCCACTACCGTAGCGGTCGTAGCGGAGCGTGGAGGTAGAAAGCTCAGTAACATATTCGAAGCTCGCTTCTCACGCTTATGGCGGGTGCCGTGGACACAGGGCCCTCACCCGCTATTTTCTTTTGTTGCCTTGGTTTTAATTTGCTAGAGCCCCGGGCACCCGCTGAAATACTCCGTCAGACGGTCGACATATTGACTTCGTATTCCCGCGAGATTCCTACCAGGTCGGCTTGCAAGCTACAAGGCTATTCGTTGCGCTCCGGGTACAGAGGGTGGCAGGAGAACGCAAAGTAGACCCGTTGGTTTATGTTTCATGCGAAAACGCTTTCACTGCTATCTTCAATATTTCTCAGCATCAGCTTGCGGTGAGAAACACCGCGGCTTCGGAGGCGCGCCCTTCGTATCCCCCTGTCCCTGCTTGTCGATGCTATTCCCCGCCTGCTGGCCTGGTCACACGGCGCCTGCCACTGAGAGAGACGCTGGTCTGCCATCGCACCACGGGCACTTGTTTAGAGAAAGCTATGCCTCAAACAGCCTGCCGAAGCACGACGAGTAACGGCGCCACCGGCCAGACGCGCTTGCGCCGCTCGAAGCTTACTTTCACACACACTGCGGCAGGCTGCGCGGATTCAGTTATTCGCGATGTCGGGTATGCGTTCTCGTTTTTGTCACCGCTGACCCCTTTGAGATGTACCGACGCAGTCGTCGCCACAGACTAATCAAGTAGCCGGAAGGCACCAGCCATGGTGACGCTGTCGTTAAAAAATCCTCATTCCATTCCCATTCCATTCCTGGCAAAAGGCGCTTAATTCCATTCCCATTCCATTCCCCCAAGCGTTGCCCTCATTCAATTCCCATTCCATTCCGGCATCTCGAAAAAGTGGAATGAATCCGGAATCATTCCAATTCCGGAGTGGTAACTCCGCAACACTGATATCGATGCGGCCGTCTCTCTGCGGCACGCTCTGCACTTGTCGTCGGGGTGTGATTCTGGATACGTCCTGTACAGTAGCGCTGGGCTGGAAAGTGTTCTCGTTTGTAATTGCCTGTACAGCACGGCCTGTGACCTCCCACCCCTTTTCAGGGTTGCGGGAGGAGCCTGCCGAAGATTTGCCCCAACAGGCATACCGCGACACGCAAATCGGGGCAAGATCATTTGAGTCTAGTGGTTACCGGCGCACGCGTGCGCAGCATCGGAGAATGCCAACCGCAATGAAACGGCACACGCCCGAGGGCGACAACTAACCACCGCGACCAAGGCGATGGCCTCCCGCTGCTGTTCAGCGCCAAAGACGGGATTAACAGATATAAAAAATTGACGAAGGCGTTTCGTCTGGCCCGCGGTCACGTCCTTGCACATAAAAAAATTCTCAAATGGCTGCAGTTTGATATCACTGTCGCTGTGAGGGCCATTTTCGGGAAGTGTTAGTCGTAGAGTCATTAGGAGAAATTGTGCTATTCTAGTAAGGATAGCCTCACAAAGTGTAAACCTACGTCATATAAATGCTTTTTGGGACCCATTCTGTCATACGCGTGAATTATTTGTTTTATAGGAACAATCGGAGCAGCTTACCGAAATATGCGCTGCGTCATATCAATCCACCCCACCCAGAGCACGTGAAAGCCTGCCACGAATAAAAACTATTAAGAATTGATACGACTATCATTTGGACATTTTTTAAATCAAATGTTCCACTTGTTTTCTCACAATAGATCCCGCATATTCCAGCTGTCTTACAGCCCTGACTGGCACTTTATAACCCTAAAGGGGCGATAAGTAGCCCTGATTAATCACACGATCATGGCCTGTCCCATTCATGCAGTACGAAATCAAGCTTCTTACATACCTTTACCTGATTCTTGTAATGTAGTAGAAATTGAGAGCTTATCATAACGCCGAAGTTTTCCCGAATTATGCGACTGTAGCCTTTCTGACACAATAAAATATTTTCTCCGTTCATCTGCGGGGTGAGAACTCGTACTTTTATCACAGCCTATGCGTGGGAGCATGAAACACGCCTTCCTAATGCATTTGACTGATACCCATGATTGCAAATCTGTTATACGAAAAGGGTCATGAAGGCGGTGTCATCAGAAAAAACGTTGTGGCCAGTCATATGACCGTAATATAGACGGAGTTGCTCCGTTTGTGGTGGTTTGCTCGCTCATCGAGTGGCACTTACAGATGTTAGCTGTTTGACAACAATGTCCCCATAGCTACCAATTCATCAGCTGTTCCAGTCATCAAAGGTTTATGACATTTATTTGCACTTCTGTGGGAACTGGCTGTCATACAGTCTAATAAAGAGAAAGTTAAAAGCGGGTACAAACCCCGCAGTTGTTTAATCATTTACTTCCGCCGTCCAGCGTAACCAGAAAAAAAAAATACCTAGAAAAAAATACCGAGCGCAAGTGAGAGTCCTCCTCGTGAGGTGCGCTTGGCGTAGGTCAGCTCGACCTTCAAGCTGGCCGACGCTCAGCTTGAATGTAGAAGCACAGCATTCTACCTTGCGTTCGCGCGTGATTTCCCGTGTGCTCTTCTCCTCGCCAGTTCCCGTGCATTCGTGTTTGAAATGGGGAGAACAGCCGCCGAGTTCGCGCTACCGACGCTGAGTTCGCGAAGCCCGTTGCTGCGGATTCTTGCGCGCGGAAGACATGTGAAAGGCCACGGAGACAACCAGCTTGGCCAGCCAGTCATGAAGAACTTTCAGAGAGAAGTTCGGAAATCCATGTGAGGTGCAACAGCCGGGTCTTCGGCGAAGGGAGAGGGGCCGCCAGCTCTGCTGTTTCTCCGCTAGTTCAAGCTGCGCCAATTTTAGGTGTCAAAAAAATATGAAATCGAACAAAGCTTAATCATCCGATTTAGTCATACTATCTTGAGAGTGTAATGAGGAAGACCTGTATGTTTGATAGCGTTTACACTTAGGCATGGGTGTTCCCTGCAACTATTCCTCTACAGTATATATAGGTCATCTATTATCAATTGTTTGTGTGGGGATAACCGAATGGGGGATGAATTTTGAACTTCAATTTCAATATCAATTTATTTTGGACGCAAATGCATAGATACAGTTATGTCCACGACGCGCGGCAAAAGGAGAATCGTACGTCTCCTGACGAGCCCTCCAGACCGGAAGTACAGATAGGAAAGGACTTGATGCAATAAAAGAAATCGGAGCTGTCTAAAAACTCGGCACTAGAATAGGAAAACGAATACAAAGAATAAGCGCAGAAAAATCAAGGACAAAAAAAGAAAAATAGAAAAATGAAAATAAATATAGAAAATAAAAAAATAGAATAACACTAGAAAATTTAAACAATAGAAAAAATAAGGACAATACAAGCAAGCACACTTGGTACCGTCTACAAATAAGATGATAATAATATGCGCTTATGAAAGCTAATCACATGTCTAAACAATAGATTGCTGCAGTTGTACGTTTATACAAGGTAAATAGTTAACGCAAGTGATGCATACCAAGATAAATTGGTTATTACATACAATGTTCAACAGGATAGAAATTCAGTGAAGACCAGGTTTGCGAGGTAGTTTTAGAGTTATGGGCTTCATCAACTACAGATAGATGTATTTTAAAGAGGGAATCAAGTCGATTATGTTTAGTTTGCCTTCAATAGTTTCTTCGGGGTCTATGTCCAAGTGTACTGTTCATTATTTATCTATTTATTACATACTGCAGGGCCATTCAAGGGCCCAAGCAGTAGGGGCATAACATCAAGGTGTACATAAAAACACCTATCAGCAAACAGCTTGTTGGATAGCATCAAGGTTTGCAACGTTTGAGGGTGAAAGGTGGGTTCCACGCTGTTATGGTTCGAGGGAAAAAACAGTATTTGATGATATTAGTTCTCGCCTAGTAGGTGGTAAGTGATTGAAGGTGTGTATTTCTTGACAACTGGGCTGTAGATGGCTTGTTGTAAGAGTCAGGTTGCAGGAATAATTTGCTGTTCTTAAGTAAAACAAAAAATTTAGCCATAACATTTTTCTTCGAATTTGCAGCTTAAGAATTCCATTTTCCTTCAACAGTTGGCGCTAGGAGAGTCAGTTAGTTGCACGATACTTAGAATATATATATATATATATATATATATATATATATATATATATATATATATATATATATATATATATATATATATTGACACTGCTGTCGATCACTTGACACGGTATGCAGAAACTGCCCTTCTACGTACCAGCTGCGCTTCTGAGGTCGCAGATTTCTTTCTGCAAGCCATCTTCTTACGGCATGGACCACCTCGTACTCTTTTAAGTGATCGTGGCCGAACCTTTCTGTCAGCAGTCCTTGAGGAAGTTCTCAAAGCTGCTGGTACTGCCCACAAAACCACGTCGAGCTATCATCCACAGACAAATGGGCTAACAGAACGGTTCCACCATACACTTTCGGATATGATTTCTTTCTATATCAACCCCGACCACAGGAACTGGAACGTCATACTTCCCTTTGTCACATACGCCTATAATACCGCCGTTCAAAGCAGCGCCGGATTTTCACCGTTCTTTCTCGTCTACGGCCGCCACCCACCGTCCATTCTAGACGCATCTTTCTTTTCCTGTCCCGTGGATACCACAACCAACATCACCGACCAATTTGTTTCTCGACTAGCGCAGTGCCGAAACCTCGCACGATTGAACACCGAGTCCTGCCAAAATGACCGCAAGTCGCGCTATGACGCAGACCGCCGGGAAGTTATATTCAACCCTGGGGATGAGGTACTGCTTTCGACGCCGCTCCGTGCGCCAGGACTCTGTGAAATGTTTATTCCGCGCTTCATTGGTCCGTACACCATACTACAGAGAACATCTCCAGTCAACTACGTCGTTGCTCCCACTTGTGGAGTCGCTGACCGACGGTGCCGTGGCATCGAAACTGTCCATGTTTCGCGCCTAAAGCCATTTCTGCGCAGAACATCCTCCCTTTGACGGCCAGGATGGCCGCTTCAGCCGCCGGGGAAACCAGTGTGAGTGCTGTCTTCACATTGATTGCTTGAGTGGTCATTCTCCCTATTGTGTCCAAACACACTATCATCAGCATCGTCTCGCCCACGCATCGTTTGGTGTCATCGTATCGCTGGGCTCGCGCGATCCTAATCATCTTCGGAGTTCATTGGTTCGGCTCGCTGCTGAGTAACGACCGCCGTAATAAACACCGCCCTGCATTAGGACTGCTTTCCCGCTTTCCTCTCTCAATATATATATATATATATATATATATATATATATATATATATATATATATATATATATATATATATATATATATATATATATATATATATATATATATATATATATATACATATATTGTAGCGCAGACGTAGCGACTGGTCAACAGTAAGAAGTATAGTTTAATACGAAAAGAGACCAAAAACCCCATAGCAGTGTAATGGCGACTCTGCTTGCTGAGGGCAGCCCGCGCGCGAGAGAGAGAGTCCTCTTCCTCCTTTAGCCGTGGTGTTCCCGTGCACACACAATCTCGCGCGAACGAGGCATTGACGGCCCGGCCCTGCGCTTCTAGAGTGCCTCAGAGTTGCCTTCTAATGACTTGACTGTGGCATTGCCCCCCTCTTCGGAAGAAGCATCGTCTCGATGCTCGAAGTGCGGGTCACCAAGTAATAGATGACGGCCCCGGAACGAGATAATGGAGTGCTTCATTGCCGAAGGGTAATCGTCACAGGGATTCGGCAGGGAAAACGTTCTGTCCATCAGCACTGTAGAAGACATGGCTAGTCTCTGTCGTAGTACGGCTTCATTCGGACCACGTGCACAACCTCTGGAGTTAGCCTGACGCGTCGGGAGCAGGGTGCCCTTCCATAAGGTGCTACTTCATAGTTGACGTCGCTAAGGCGGCGAATAACTTTATATGGCCCGAAGTACCGACGAAGCAGTTTCTCAGAACGTCCACGCTGTTGAACTGGTGTCCAAACCCAAACCGCGTCCCCTGGTTCGTAGAACACGGCCCGCCTGTGCTCGTTGTAGCGAGCAGCATCAAAACTTTGCTGACGTTGAATTCGCTCCCGTGCTAGCTGGCGTGCTTCCTCGGCTATTTGCACGAAATAGTCGGCGTCGCCGTCTTCATCCTCATGGACCGGAAGCATGCTATCAAGAGTCATAGTGGCAGTGCGACCATAAACCAGCTGAAATGGAGTCATGGCTGGGGTCTCCTGAACTGCGGTGTTGTACGCGAAAGTTGCGTATGGCAAGAACTCATCTCACGTTTTATGCTCGACGTCGACATACATTGAGAGCATGTCGGTGAGGGTCGTGTTAAGTCGCTCAGTGAAGCCATTGGTCTGCGGATGGTAAGCAGTTGTTCGCCTGTGAGATGTGTGGGTTAGTACCATGACGGACTGCATGAGGTCAGCTGTGAAAGCAGTGCCCCTGTCCGTTATGACAATCTGGGGAGCTCCATGCCGTAAAACGATGTTGTGGATGAAGAACTGAGCTACCTCAGCTGCAGTTGCCCTTGGGACAGATGCTGTCTCCGCGTACTGCGTGAGGTAGTCGGTCGCCACCACGATCCACCTGTTCCCCTTCGTGGAGGTAGGAAATGGGCCCAGGAGATCCATGCCTACTTGCTGGAAAGGGGCCATCGGTGGTTGTATTGGCCGAAGAAGCCCAGCTGGTTTCAAAGGCGGAACTTTCCTCCTCTGGCAGTCGCGGCAGCTCTTGATGTAGTGCTGAACTGTTCGCAACAGCTTCGGCCAATAGTATTTCTGGCGTATCCTCGCCAGTGTACGGCTGACGCCCAGGTGCCCTGCCGACGTTTTGTCGTCGCAGGCGTATAAAATTTCCTGGCGCATCGCTGTTGGTACAACGAGTAAGAACGCGTCCGAGCCATTTCTGAAATTCCGCTTGTACAACACTCCGTGCCGGAGGCTAAAGGACGAGATGTTGCGGGCAAAGGCGTGCGGAATTTGGAGATTGAGACCTTCCAAATACTGGATGACAAGAAGCAATTCAGGGTCCTCTCGTTGTAGTTGGGCCATTTCAGCAGGAGTAACGACTCCGAGAAAGGGGAAGTCTTCGTCGGTGTCTGGGCTTGCCGACTCGACAGGTGCCCGTGACAAGCAATCAGCATCGCTATGCTTCCGCCCGGACCTGTAAACGACCGTCATGTCGTACTCTTGTAGGCGGAGACTCCATCTGGCGAGGCGTCCAGATGGGTCTTTTAGGTTTGCCAGCCAACACAAGGAATGGTGGTCACTGACAACATTAAACCGCCTGCCATAAAGGTACGTCCGGAACTTGTTGATGGCCCAGACGACGGCAAGACACTCTTTTTCAGTGGTGGAGTAATTCATTTCTGCCTCTGCCTGTGGTGGAGTAATTCATCTGTACATATGTATATATGTATATAAATATACATATTTGTATATACTTGGAATACACTACCTCTTGTTTTAAATATTTGTCAAAGAAGTCTGCAAAGTTATTTTTACTTTGGTGATAAAGAAAAAAGCGCCAAGAAGATGCTATACAGTTCTGCAAAGTATAACAATGTTGGGATCTGAAAAATGGCGCTTTCTATTTGAGATATCGGTCGTACGAATCGTGAAACTTAAAAATGAAGGTACTACAGCCGATCTCAGTCAGGTTCATTCCCTAATCCCCATACTAAATGGCAATACACTAGGTGTGCCCGAATAAGTGAAAAGTACAATTGTTTCTTCAACCACACTGGTAAGATCTGTCTCTGTCGGAACGTCAAACCTGTTGACCTAGATACCTTCAAGCAGACATGATTGACATGCTCCGGCCAGGTTATAGATCAGATTTGAAACAAACCCCTAGGAGCCGACACGTACAGGGGCGTCCAGTTTAGGTGCGAACACGGCGCAGCGTGGCCGCGCTCCGCGGTTCACCAGCACACAGGCAGCGGCCGCGCATCGAAGCTAAGCGGCGCAGGCGCATAGGGGCTTGGAGGCAGGGCTTCGTGTCGTCTGCTAGCGCGGGGATGCGCCGTGCTTGCTTTGCTGTTAAGCGAGCCCAACTCTCGGCATGCGTCTTAGCACGCCACGGCCGCGTTGCGGGAAAGCGCACTTGTCACCCTGCACCGCGTTGTGTATTTTCTGCGTACGACAAATGAGCGCTTCCTCTACTGAGTTTCACTGTCCCAGTTTAATGCATGTATTGCTGAAGGCATTTCACCACTGGTTTGGCTGGGGTTATAGGGTTTAACGCGGCAAAATGACTCTGGCTACCAGGGCGCTGTAAAGAAGGGCTCCGGATAACCACCTGAGGTTTTTTTACCGTGCACTGATACCGCTCAGGAAACGTGCGTTTTGCATTTCGGCTGTTTTGAAAAGGAGCATCTGCTACTGGGATCTAAGAGGGGTCTCCCGGCTCAGTATATCCGAGCACCCTAACCACTGAGCCACAGTGACGGTCCAGGTCAATTCCTGGCGGGATTCTCAGGACTTGAACGCACACTATAAGTAAAAAGGGTCAAGGAACAAAGCTTTATTTTCTGCGTGTGCTCTCTAAAGAAGGACGCCGTATGATCGAATATGCCGTCCTGCCCGCTTTTGTTACTGGCCGTAAGTTCACCGTTGCAGAAAAAACACCGAGAGAATTTCGACCTCCAGTGGGCGCGCGCCTTGTGCTGACCGCCGAACGTCTCCGGCACACGCAGTGGATTTAGCGAAAATAAAAAAAAAAACTGGCAAAAACCTCGAGGACCGAGAAAATTCCGCGCTCTCGTGAGCCCGTGCCTCACAGAGGCCACGGAGTCCCCGGCTCACCAGTGGATTTAGCAAAAAAAAGAAAAAGAACCACCAGCTCTATCCTCAGACACTACCGCACGTGTAAAAACTCCAGCGATAATGCTGAAGATATAATGCTTTAGTTGAGAAGACACCTGCCTGGGAGATATCTCCGCGGCCGCCGCATTCACTGGAAGCGTTTATGGGTAATTGGAGACATGGCTACGAGTGGGTCAATCCTTCACGATGCGACCTGCAAATCCCGCCACGGCTGCCTCGAGTCGATGACGAAGAGGTGGTGGAAGGATACAATGCTGATGATGATTTTCCATCCACCACTCACCGCGAAGGCGACGACGACCTCTTCGGTGCCCATGACGACGATTACTGGCATCGAAACTATGCAAATTAGCAATGATATTCAAATCAACTGTGTCCGGCAATGCTCGCCAACAACAGCTTCGCTATTCATGTCTTGTGCGTGAGTGCTTGCGTCCCTAAATTTTTTTATTGGAGTGTCACATGCTAAGTCTAGCTCGAAGACGCTCGCGGATTTCTCGATGCGACTTCGAATGTGATCAACCAACTCATGAAAATCGACAACAAATATCGCAAGTATGAAAAGAAATTACAATATGTTCACTCACAATGCAGGTGCTTGTTTAAATGTAACGCATTGCTGGCATTATTAGCACATTGCAAACGTATTGAACATTTAGGTGATTCTTCAGTTCGTGGCGTTTGGCTAGGCAATGTTCGTTGGGATGGTAAAGAAAAGCATGGAGAAGTTGTGACCCCACCTTCAGTACTCACGTAAGTCCATATCGAGAAAGTGCGCGTCGTACCAGAAAGGAGGATACGTAGCAGATGGCAGCAAAGGGAAGGGCCGCTGTCTCTTAATAACTAGCCATGTAGACAGTGCAACCAATGGCATATGCATTATAATGTAGCAGACTAGAGTGGGACCAGTCTAAGACTAGGCCGGAGGGTAGGACAATTGTGCTGGTTGCGTGACCCGCTGTATGGGGGACTGCATGAACCACCTAGACTATGCGCGATATTCATATAAATGAAAAAGCCAACAAACATCGTTACCAAACTCGCGTGATCGAAACCCAGCCGCTGTGACCAAAATTTCGCGGAGGCAAAATGACCAGACACCCATGTGCTGTGTAATACCAGTGCATAATAAATGAATTCTGGTGGTCGAAATTACAAGTAGCCCTCCTCTACAGCGTTCCTCCTTAACGAAATCAAGCCAGTTCCGTAATGTTTGTAACAATACGTGCACTAAACTGGGTCAGCGGACCTGAAAAGAGGAACCGCTCAGTTGTCGTACGCAGAACATATACAACGCGGCGCAGGGCGATAAGTGCGCTTTCCCGCAACGCGGTCGCGGGGCGCTAAGAAGCTACAAGCATGCCGAGAGTTAGGCGTGCTTCACAGCAATGCAAGCACGGCGCGCTTCCCCGCTAGCAGACGACTCGAAGCAACGCCTCCAGACCCCTATGCGCCTGCGCCGCTTAGCTTCGATGCGCGGCCGCTTCCTGTGCGATGGCGCGCCGCGGAGCGCGGCCACGCTGCGCCGTGTTCGCACCTAAAGTGGACGGCCCTGTACGTCTGAGCATAACTTCGGAATGGTTGATTTGTAGTTTAACATAATGACGGAGGGGTTTATTCCGTAAATTTGGTTTGGTGACGTTGCGCGCCATTTTATTAATATTCAGTCACGTATTTTAAATGCAGAGCATTTCTTTAACTCACGATGTCACCCGTTCTTGGCGTCCGTAGTTGTCCGCATCGCTCGCCTCGACATGCCCGGCTCAGACGTTTCGCTATTGACGGTGAGATCTTTGAGTGGCGCCCCCTGGCTCTGACGTCGGCTTAGGGACTCGCGTCGCTGTCGTCTGCTACACTCCGCTTGTGAGGGGCAACAGTGCCTGGGCTAGAAATCGCCCGCTTCGTTGCTGTAGTGCGTTAAAAAGCGTATTTTTAGCGACTCCGTTATTTTGCCAGCTTCTGACGCACCTGAATAATTTGAAGCTGTATCCCCCACAAGTTTGCAACACACGAAGAGATAGAGAACAACTTTCTTCAGAGTATCGGTCAGAAGATCGTGTGTAACTCGTCCTTTCTTGCTTATTCGCGAGGATCAGCGATCAGAGCTTCTCGATAAGTATTCAAAATGCGGAGGCTTCCCTGCAGTATTTCTGAGATGCTCCTATGAAGACTCAACAGTCTAATACTACGTACCAAGCAGCGGCCTCTACACGCTCATCGCACAGCAGGAAATGAAGCGGCTTTTTTGTGTTTCTTTCGTTGTTGTCTTGTATCGGATTAATGTTTCTTGCTTTTTTTTTCTGCCCAACGCATTAATTTTTCTGCGCCGTCCCCGACTTCTTATTAGGAGTTTTCGGGATGTTTGGGAGCCTCACAAAGGTCGTGTGGATATTTCCTTCATTTTGTATGGCATACATTCCCTTCTTCACAAATTGGCTTTCATTACGGCTGCGTGTAAGAAGGTGCATATCCGCAGCGTGCTTTGTTTATTCACATGCAAATACAATGAGAAGATTTGTGCTACGCCACCGCGATCGCGCCCTAAACAACGCGGTCCACAGTACTCGAAGGCGGCTTTTGTGCTCCGAATTTCTATCGTAATTATATCAGAACGAACTGACTCTCAACTCGAACAATGATGACATGATTACGGTGTTGAAGGCATGATATACTCGCTAACTAACGTAATAAATAGCATACCTGCATATATTACAAGACTCGAAACCGAAGAAGAATTCCAAGTAGCTCTTTATTGCTTTTCAACCCTTCCAGGCGCGAAGAACAAATCCTACTCTACTCGGGATGGCGTTCTATGATTTGAAGAAAATTACTTTTACTCTCTTGTCCTGGACTGAGGACCCGGCCCACTAACCAGAGCGATTTAATTGTTAAACAAAGTTTTCCCCTCCTCCCCTTACTGCTCCTCCTCCTCTTGAGTGCAGTTTTTCTATAATGCATATCCGAATATCGGGAAGATATGGCTGGGCAAAATGTTCCGAAATATCCGTCCAGGTCTTGACAAAAATATATGTGTTACTATAAATTTAACGAAGACGTGACTCGTTTTGCTCAATAAACCTCCATACTGGTTAGATGCCTGGTATAGAATCAGCACGCGCGTATATACACACTGTGTTATTTGGAACTCAACCTACAGTTTTTGCAGTCTATAGTGCATGTCGGCAAACTTTCATGCCTTGACAACGTAAAGTGATGTGACAAAACGCGTTCGAGCGTTCGGCAAGGTTGCAAAAACTGTTTTACCTTACATATGATTACCGGGAATCGTGATGCCTTCTGCCAAAGCCGACAGCCCTGAAGGCCTAGAATTCGTTTTGGTCTTCCATTTTCGCTGTTGTCGATTATTAGCAGCTGACTGCTCCTTTTGTTCGAATTCTTACATGAGAAGCTGACGCCTAGCTCCGACTCTTCGCGCTCCGCACACGACCGGCTTCGCAAGGAATGGGGTGGCGCCGGCAATGTTTCTCCCGTAGCGGTATCCAAAACTATACTTTAATTGACACCATGAGCTAGCGTATGCGATTTTAAGCCAATTATTATGATAAAAGTTGGCCGCGTATCTGCTCCTTTCGTTGCAAATGACGTCAAAAGACGATAGTCTATATCGGCTTTTGCGAAGTAAATGCCTCCCTTCGCTTTACCGCTGACCTCTCATGTTGTTCCTCTTCCGTCGCGCTCCTCCCAAGGTAAAGACGCCAAATGTTTGCTTAAATCATTTTAAATTTCCCGCGTTCCACTGCTCCAAACCGGGTGTCTCGATGTGAACGCTGCCGTACGGCGAAAACGCGCGTTAATCGAGGCACCCTACTTCAACGTTTATAGAACCGCGTTTCCCTACTCCACGTGCGTTGCAAGCAGTACGTGGAAACTATCTAGTGGAACCTTGCGTAACTGTTGCCGGTTGATTTCTTAAAATGGCGCCAGAAGCTATAGTGGCGCGGGCGACAGCAGGCGACGGCGGAGTGAATTCTTTTTCTGCAGTTGATGAAGTATTTAATTTCGCAAAAGTCAAGCATGTTTGAATTTTTATAAAGGAACATTGCAAATATCACTACTGTATTGATTTGTTGTCTCATATTTGCGTAAAGCCTTGTTCTTCTTCAACAATGTTGACAAGTATGAACATTACACCGGACCAAGACGGGTAGACTTAGCTGTGACTATATAAGACTATTGCGCAGGCATTGTTTTGCTTTGGCCTGGTGGCTGAATCGAGTCACAGACAGACAGACGGACAGACATACAGACACACAGACATACAGACAGACCAAAATTTCTGGGTTTAAGTAGCCCAAGAAAGACTATCGTCTTTAAAAGTTACCCACACGCCAATTCTGGTGCGGACAAGCATCAGACGTTGACCGAGCGTAAAGAAACAGCAGGGAGAGCGACCGTGAGTGAAGCAGACGACAAATGCGAGAATCCCTAAGCTGACGTCACGGAGGCGCGCTTCGCAGCGCCGCCTGTGTTCGCGCTCACCGCCAATCGGCGCGATCAACATTCGATAGCGCGCCCAGGCACGTTTCAAGGACACTCTCTCCCCTCTCTCGGACTCAACGTCCGCCGAGGCTGCCAATTTTACTGCTGACGAGCGCTCTCTCGTCAGCAGTTGCCACAAGTGCAACAACATTAACGTAACGCAAACTACTTAACGTCGTGCGCCCCCAGAAATGCTCTGCATTTGATCGTGCCCCACGCGAGGGGGATGTTTCATTGCGTCGCCATGCGAAAACTTTGCCACGCTTTAGTTTCAGCGCCGCGGCCGTGGAGAGAAGGCGGCCGGCCGCGACTCTCGCCACCGCGGCGCTGCGGTTGCGAGTTGCGCTGGGAAAGCGAGCGTCGTCTGCTAGCGGGGAGCGGAACGCGTTCCGCTCGGCATCTCCGGTCTTCGCCACTTCTGGCTGCGCACTGCAAAAGAAATAACTTTCTCCCGAGAAGTGTGCATGTGTGTGCTTTACGCGAAAACGAGGTATGCATCCCAGCCCTAATATAAAAATTAAGGATGTACCCGTTCCAGTACACCGCGAGCAAAAATTCTTAGGTGTCACATTTGACTCGAAATTGACATATGGAGCTCATATAAAGAAACTCAAAATGACCTGCATGAAAACGTTGAACATAATTTTTCATAAGGCCAAGCATTAGCTTTCGATTCTAGCAGTGAAAGGGCTGGTACAGAGAAGAAAACTGTTTGCATCGTCCGCCTAAAGAACAGGGTATGTCGTTTTGTTGTACTCAGATAACTTTCTAATAGTTAACCGGAGCATCCACAAATTTCATATGTTTCTAGTTCTTTAATTAAATCATCGTGCTTGATACAGTCGAAAGCTTTTCGGAAATCTATTGAAATATTGATCAATATATAGCTTCTGTTTCAAGTTTGACAGTATTTTTTATGTCTAGTAGAGCAGTTTCAATTGATTTACGTGTTTGAAGCCCCTACAACTGTTTTCAAATCAGGGTTTTTCCATGAAAAAGTTGTCCATCTTTACGTGAAAAATACGCTCTGCCATTTTGGAAATGTGGGAAAACATAACTCGGTCTATCGTTATTAATGTCTGGTTTGTTGCCGCCTTAAAAACAGTGATATCACGGACAATAGACCTTTTGTCAAGGAATATACCAGTAAAAAGCATTATGTTATATAGATAAGTAAGTGGGCCGATAATAAACTCAACAGTCCGTTAGATTGGTACAGGTCGAATATCGTCATCCCCTGGCGAACAAGTTCTTTTCAATGCATTTATTATGTGTGTGGTTTCTTCTTGTGATGGTGGCTTGAGAAACAACGAATCACTGTGTGTAGGAAATATATAGGAATCAATGGACTTCGATGATTGGCAATACTGAACGTTATCGGTAGCACCGGCATTCAAAAAATGTTTATTAATCTCGGTTGCAAGAATTTGGCCAGAGCAAGTAATTTTTTTTTATGATTAGTTTGTAAGTAGTGGCGTTTTTATAACGACTACACGTTTATTTGGACCTTGCTACAGAAACTTAGTATTGTGCATTACTGACGAAAACCTATTTCCATATTTTGCTGTTCTGGCCTTCTTAAGGTCGGATTTCCGCCTATTACAGAACATTTTCGAACTCTAAATGATCTTCTTGGTTTGTTTGTTATAATATAATGAGCAAATGAACGCTTATATAAACCTGGAGTAATTCAAGTTCTTTGGGTTTGTTTGTGGTTTTTAAATATCACACATTGAAAGCCATCGCCATTATTTTTAGGCGTGTTTCTAAGAAAACTTCCTAAGCTTTAGAGGGGTTTGCTTGACGTATACATTGGTCCATATAGCCGCAACCATCAAAGGAGAAAATATACCAATGTTCGCTTCCTTAATAGGTCGTCGTGTCGATTCGGTGTCTCTGAAATCTCTCTTTAGCTGAAATAACGCAAACAAGAGAAGACCTAAGCACATCTGATCAACTGTTACATGCTGATATTCTTATAAAACATATATCAATTAAAGTTCCTGAGTCATCTGCAACTCATGTGGGAGAACCAATATTTTTTTACAACCGTATAACAGACTTAATTGAAGAAATTTTTTATTACATATTTTTCTTAAGGGTCACCTTGGGTCACCAGGATTATAATCGCTTTCGTACGGTTTATCACTCTGTGAATTAGCGCTTTAGCGTTGTGTCCGTTACCCTTGTGCAGTGATTTCAAACGGTTGAAATCATGTGAATTATATTTGCGGATGTAATCGTGTGATATCTTGTATATATTGCATGGTTCCTAGATTGCAAGCCGTGGCCAGTGGATTGTAGAGACTGGCACAGAAAGTGTACTAGCTGTCAAGTGGATTTAACTTAGGGGAAAGGCACGTAGTAACCATCGCTACTTAAAAGTAACTCTTTACAGGGAAAACATTTATACGTAAAGTCCTCCTTAGATTCTAAGCAGTGGGCTAACTTGAGGTGTGTTTGTTTTCGGAACCCTAAAAGATTCGTGAAAAGAGTTTGATAGTGCAATCGAATAACAGCCAAATTTTACCGTGTGAAGAATATGACATTTTGAAAATTCCAGACACACTGATGCCGAAATAACATCTGGCTGTTCCGCAAGATGTAGTTTGGGGTCGGCTTTATAGCTCAACGACGATGCCATGCAAAAAAGCCTACTACGAGCAAGTCTTTCTTGGAAACAATCGCGTGTATTGCAGGAGTTGGTTAGGTGAAGCAGAAGGCCACATGTGCAATATTGTACTCCAGAAGAGAACTTTTGCAACGGTTTATAGGACACGTCTGTAGCAAAGAAAAAACGCGCAGTAATGGAGGAAATTTTCTACTTACGCGTAAAAATTCTGGCGGCACTTGTCTTCGTTGTGAGCCTTTATAGGTAGATTTGGCTGTCAGTAGCCAAGTACGTTAGGCGATTTTCTTGTGTCATAGTCTTTGTATTTTTACAAAGCGCCGTGCTTTGAAACTGTCACAGCGATTAAGTAACTTCACGTCACAACATCCGTATGTTTTGTATGTGAAACCTAAAATCCACGCTTGATTTGTTTTCAGATTTTTATTCGGTTTACGTCGTTTCATTGGGGGCTTTTTATGTTCATCTTGTCCTGCCAGTGTGGTGTGAAGGATACATATAGTGGAAGTAGCACGTAAAGCCTGGAGAGTGGAAGATTGTTTATACCTCAAAGTGCGCACAGAAAACAAGGACAACAAACAACAAAATTTAGCAACTACGATTTAGTATTACAAACCATGGGCACACATGGGATTTCAATGCATGAGAATAGAAAAAACATGGAAGGCCCATAACAGTTGTCCCTGCTTTATCGTTCGGTAACTTATTAGTAAGGTGTAAGTTTTCTGACAGTTCAGCGGGTTTCTCTTCCGTTGAGTGTAGGGAGCCAAGGGGTGCTGGAGAGTAAATAAATCCTCCTTAAGAGTACTGGAGCAATCAGCGCCCTTAGCGAAAACAGACCGTATTGTTAATGTATTTTGAGTGCATTTAATACATATATTAACTTTGTATTTATTCTGCATTATTTTGTCCACATTTCACATGCATTTTGAATACATTTAAAATGTACCTCCACAAATACAGAAAGAGTGCATTGAAAATATACATTTAATGTATTTTAAATGCTCAGAAAATGCAATTTTAAGTACATGCAAAATGCATTGCTAATGCATTTCAAATGCAAAGAAAATACTGCTTCAAATATACTCTAAATGTGTTACTAGTGTATCCTAAATAAAACCCTAAATACATTGAGAAATCCTATTGCAACCTGTCTTAAGGGGAAATTGTTAACGTTTAACTACAAAATTTCATTTTGGGCTTTCGAAAAGTATAATAGGCGCTAGCGTAAAGATATGCTTCATTGTAAAAATGTAAACCGGCCATGCTCTGAATGCGGGCCAGCAAATGACTGAAAAGAACCGCATGTAGGCGCACAGATTGGCAGTAGGAAAGTTGTTTATTGTACACCTCAGACGAGTGGCCAATTTCGCCACTACTAAGCAGCAGGAATGAATGCCTTTCAGCCACTTCTTTAGCCAGCACAAATTCAGCGTTGGGCATCAAAGTCCTCGTACTTCGTATTCTCTCACGCGGGAAATTTCGCCATCACCGGCAGTGAAAAGAAAAGAAAACAGGGGAAAATATTAGTGAAACACTTCTTTTATAGAGGCAAATACACGATAAATCAGTTGGGCATTTTCTCTAGCCGTGACAACGTTCTTCGTGGGCAAGAATTTTTTAGTTTCCCCTTCAAAAAAATACAACAAAAACCGTCATGAAAACAATGCCCCTTTGAAGGACGGAAAACAATGTATGTAATGTTAAGCATAATTTATATTGTCATGCGGCATTGGATCTTCATTACGATTATAAAAAAAGCTGGTGGGGGGGTTGGGGAAAGGTTTATGTTTGGACATTGTCTAGGGGTAAAAACTAGGAAAAAAGACACAGCTAAGATAAAAACGTTACCGAACATTTCTCTTTCTTAGGCGCTTGAGTTAACTCGAAACGGTGGCCATTCTAGTTTTTCAACTAACTTGAACAAAACCGGTCTGTGACCCCACAGAAATAAAAAAAAATAAGTAGTAATCATATTAACTATCAATATTGTTATGTGTTCCATATTTCGGCGTCACCTTCTTCGGAGACTACCTTCTAAAAAAATAGTGGGCAGCGAAACAGTTTAAAAATGCATGGGCAGTAATGTAGTATAGGGCTAACATAAAATTCATAGGTTGGGGTGTGCACTCAATAATGCCATCAAATAAACGACATAGTAGGTTTATTTCGCAAAAAAAATAAAGAAACACAAGCCGTCCTCAAAATTACAACCTCTGATATGGCAGGCACCGAACCGAAGCGATTAAAACAAGCAAAGCAACAAAAAGTCTATTTTTGCTTAGGCACATATGCCATTTTTTTGCTCTCCGTCGCCTATCACCGGTAATTTTATACTTTTTGCTGTACACAGACAATGTAATCATTTAATTAGGGAGCAACGCGGAAAATAATTGTAAATGCTCGCGTCTTTAACATACAAAACAGGTAAACAGCTGTTAGCGTCAGGGACCATCAAGCAAAAAGTAGTTGCTTCATGAACACCTAGAAGAAACTCGTTTAAGTACACATTTTAGACGCAAGTAAGCAATTGCGGATGCTAAACACACACAACCGCCAAGCAGCCTTTGGATGGCCATGAGCGTCCGAAGGGCCTCTTGGAACGCGCATACGTGTTCGTGAATGCTCCACGACATGAATACAGCAAGGAGCGAAAACGTTGATAGGAAGCTCAAAAGAGGAAGGGTGGAACGTGCTGAAGTTTCGGGAAATATTGGTTGAGCCGTGGAATGAACAAAAAGAGACGAACACGGCTGTGCAGAGACCGGTACCGGGAACCGAGGGGTCTCTTGCGGGGAACTGGTAGCCTCCTTCGGATTCCACCTCCCTGCCCCGCTTCCTTCTCCATCCTTCCTTTGCTGGTTCTTGGTTCTGGGTGGCAGGTAGGAACGGAAACTGATTTTACCTTACCTGCGATTCCCATACAGTTTGTCTTATTAAAAGTCAATGGGCATGAAGCACTCGCTACAGCCACCTGCACTGAAGATTACGTGGGTCGCTTTTAACACTTTGGTTACTTCCAAACAGACGGCATAAACTCTCTCATAGCTTTAGTTGACAGAATGGTGACATGCGACCTACAAAAATCGCGAAGGCTACTCGGCTTCTCGCCGTATGACCCGGCCATGCGCATCAGTAGGATGCATATATGTCACAGACTGGGTTCCTTCCCCGTACGGCGGCTGCTGTGAACATGGGCAGCTGTGAGCGGCTGCTGCGAACAGAAAACAAAAACAAAAAAAGAAAGCTGCGTCTCTGAATACACTTCGCAAATTTTTCAAGTGCGTAAACATGGACGGCGGACTTTCTATGAATAGGCTGTACTAAAAACGTTCCTGACTGTTATATGTTTACTGCAAGTGTTAGTCCTCAATAAGCTCAGAACGGAATAACTCGATCTACAAGGAAACTCGTAGCAACAGTCCCGCGGCCACTCAGCAGGACCCGAGCTAAAAATTTGGCGCAAAACGGAAAGCACTAAAATACGTTTTATATATATGTTTTTACGTCTTCTTGCTGCCGTTGATTTGTGAGTACATTCCCTTGCACGGAGCAGTTACAAATCTTGCTCGCAGGTGGAGGTAAGCTTAACAACCACGTGGTGCGGAGTTTATAAAGGGCGTTAAGACTCTTCGATTGCAAGGCAAAAATACGTCGATTAATTGTTTTGCAACACTGTACACGTAAATAGCCTAAAAATCGTGTTTACCTTGTATAGACGATAATCCTGATACCAACGCCGCAGCAACGCGCCGTCAAAGCAGAGACAGCGTCCACACAATGACCGAGTTGACGAGTTCGAAAACGTGTAACACCACAAGACAGGTCAAAGAAACGAAGAGAGGGCAGAAAAAACGTGAAGGAGGGGTGCGCCGCTCAAATCGCGCCGCAGGTACCGGGCAATATTGCCTCCACAGTGATACCGTCGCAGCAACGCTGGCAAAATGCAAGCGTTTTCATACATATATGTAGTCGTTGAATTAGATGTTTTTGCTTTGCCGATTGCGTTGAAACACCGCCGCTTACATATTTGTACGCCGAGTTTCTCTCAAATACGGAGAGTTTATTTGTATGCCTCCCTTATACAGCGGAGTAAGCGAAAGTATCTCCCTCAGTTTCTTTTATTATATGTAAACATCGAGGAGAAAAAATTCGCGGTGCGTTTATTCATCTGAGATCTATTTTATCGGGCACTTCAGATATGCTTTACGTGAATCTTGCGATTCAGCAACTGAAGCAGCGCCTCTAGTGTACTCTAAATGTATTTCGGGAAAGATTTTTAATACATTTAAACTGTATTTTCAATAAATATGACGTACCTATGATGTACCAGGCTTTTTATAAAACAATATCGAGATGTTGTTGAATCTCTTCAAAAGTTGACACAGCACCGCGTAATGGGTGTTAAAGCTTATCCCACGAGTAGGAGACGTGTGAAAAAATGAAACCGCTCGCAGGGCTGCTTAGCCAAGTGCACAAAACCTTCCGTGAAGCTTGCGAACACCTTGAGCGTGCGTCGAGATCACGTGTGTCGAGGAGTAGGCGAACGTCACACCAATACAGCAGACAAGCGAGAGCAATAGTGCATCGGACTACGCTTGGGGAATACAAAAGAAGGGCGCGTGGGCCTCATTCCTTGCTTCCGAATTTGGATAACTTGGGGAGTTGAAGTTGGAGAACGGGTCCGGCTGCCTGAGAGAAAGTACGAGGCGCTGCAAGCCGGAATTTTCCCCCTGTCATTGTTGAGTTTCGTCACCGGACAAATATGTTGAACTACAGAATTGCTTGGGTTTGGGCGAGTTGGTTTTCCATATCGACTTGAAATTTCAGCTTGAACTAAAACACGATAGGACTTAGGAAGGAAACACGGACACAGTGCTGACTATCAACTGAGTTTACTAACAAAAAGCGGGAACATATATACATGAAACATTGCACAACATTGGCACAGCGCGACACTCTTTTTTCCGAGATTAGTTAATGGGATAATCGCTAAGCAGTTCCAGTTCTTTCTCTGTCAGCGCCACGGAAGCTGTGCTGACGCACTTGTCACCTTTCTTGCTGATGGCTACTGCTTCGACAACTTCACGTGCGAGGCGATTGCGTTTCTTTCGAAGCACGTTGATCTCGTCCATGCGCGCCGTGCATTTGGGGCAAGTGCGGCAATGGGATGATAGGTGGCCGGATGACGTTGTCTTGAGTGAGGCGGCACGTTCACGTGCCCTGTCATTAATGCACCTTCCGGTTTGTCCCACGTAGACTTTTTTGCATGATAATGGGATGCTGTATACGACTTCATTCTGGCATTCGGCGTATTTTGTTCGATGGTTGGTGGTGCATGTCTCCCCTCTTGCTTCGTTGTTTACGCGTCGGCACATTTGATACGCCTTGTTGGGGGCACTGCAGACAACGAACACATCTTGCCTGGCTGCGATCTTTTTAAGGTTGTGGGCGAAGCCATGTACATAGGGAACTACCACGGTATTCCATCTCGTGCGCTGCACGTTCTGTCTCCTCTTATTTCTTCCCTTCACACGCTGTAGTAGGCTTTCGCTCACAGCCGCCAGGAGGCTTTCCGAGTAGCCGGCGTTACGCAGCCTGGTTACCTGCCGGTTGAAGCTCTGAAGCTCGATGTCATCTGATGCGCGCAGGACTTCTCAATGGCGGAGCGCAAAGCCATAGTTACAATCGATCGCTTCATGTTCTCTGAGTGTGCCGAGTTGTGGGGTAAGAAGACCTTACTGCTCCGCGTCTCGTACCGCCAGCAGATATGCCCCTTGTCGAACTGCAGGCTGAGGTCCAAAAACCTCAGGTTGCCATTCTCCGGTAGTTCATGTGTGAAGGATAGTCCCTTGGCGCTGTCTTCAAAACTCTCCATAATTTCACCCTTCAGGCGTTCGTCACTATCCAGGTCATTCGCGCACAAAACCAAATAGTCATCCACATAGCGAAAAATGGCCACAATCGGCTTTCCTTCCAGGCTTCCCTGAATGCGTCGGTCCACCTCCGCCAGGTATAGGTTGGACAGGTAGGGGTAAAGCTTGCAAGGGTTAAGGCTTGGGCGAGTTGGTGCATGATTATAAGAGGGGATCAGCGCAAACTCAGACAAGACACAAGAAGAAGGAGGTGACAAACACGAGCGCTGACTTACAACTGAGGTTTATTCCTTGGCTTTTCACATATATATGCGAATAGTCAAAAGCACAAGGAAAACCGAAAATTTCACGATAGAAGGAGATACGAAGCCGCTCGTCACGCTTCACCGACGCCATGTGCCACAAACACTAGCTGTACTATTGAGGGACAGATAATTAATCTCTTTCTGCGAGAGGGACAAAGAAGGAACGCTAACACATTTATCTTTTCTGCGCAATATTTCTGCGGCTTCAATTATTTCTCTTGTTATTTTATCTTTGTGTCGTGAAATGACCTGCGTTTTTTGAAATATTGGGGCGCAGTCGCGGCAATCCCGACAGTGGACACCTAAGTGGCCACTAATCGCCGTATGTACGTTATAGTTATGTTATTTTAATCTTTCATTTAGGCATCGTCCAGTTTGGCCTACGTACGTTTTCCCACAAGACAGCGGAACGGAATAGACGACGCCTTTAACACATTCAACAAACCGGTTTTCGTGCATAACGGAGCAAGACTGCACTGTTCTTTTGGATTTGTTTACTCTAGAACACATGGAGGAAAGCTTGTTGGGAGCGGAAAACACAAGTAAGCAAAATCTTTCGTTACATCGACGACTTTATAGTAGTTTTTAACACCGAAGAAGCAGGTCTTGAATCGTTGATGTTCCAGGTGTTAGATCATTTCCGTCATTGTTTTAACCTTTGGTTTTAACTTTTGAAATTCCCGTTGACAGAACTATCCGGTTTTTAGATCTTAAGCTTCATTTTTCGCACAATCACATCTGCTGGGCGTACGAACGACGAGCCAGCAAACCGCTTCTACCTTTTGACTCATCCCATTCTAAACTCGTGAAAAGGTCTATCGTAACAATTTGTTTTAAAAATGCCCTTAACAAGTCCTGTTTCCACTCGATACAAGAAAGCTTTCGTAAGCAGGTTGAACGGCTTCTGATAGCGAGGTGCCCACAGCAGCTATTGGCCTCGATAGCAGAATCAATGATGCAGAGGTTAAAAAGAGAGGGACGAGACAGTGAAGCAGATGTAGAAACTAACAAACGTGACAAACTTACTCTTATTCCTTACATGCACCGGATAGCGCACAATTTGAAAAAGATAAGAAAAAGAGCTAGCTTAAATGTTGTGTTTTCCGCTCCCAACAAGCTTAACTCCATGTGTTCTAGAGTAAACAAATCCAAAAGATCAGTGCAGTCTTGCTCCGTTATGCACGAAAACCGGTTTGTTGAATGTGTTAAAGGCGTCGTCTATTCCGTTCCGCTGTCTTGTGGGAAAACGTACGTAGGCCAAACTGGACGATGCCTAAATGAAAGATTAAAAGAACATAACTATATGTATGTATGTATGTATGTATGTATTTATTGTTCATTGGAAAAGGAAGATCCACCAACAGGCGTAAATTGTCTCGCCTAGGGGGCGGACACCGGAACGCCTGCTGGTGTAGGGGGGGAGGGGGAGGATAGGGAGAAAAGAATACATAGGAATAGGAGGATAGGGGAGAAGGTTGATATTATACAATGTATGTAACACGCACAAGGGTAAATATAAAACACAAAAGAGAAAAAAAAGGAAAAAGGGGAATAAGGGTAAATATAAAACACAAAAGAGAAAAAAAAGGGAATAAGAGAAAAAACAAAAGGAGTTGCACATTGAGAAAATTAACATTACAGAGAAACACTACAGATAAAGACAACACGTGAATCTACAAAGGACAAAGCACACATGTAAAAGGGGTCACACACGCACACACACAAGTACAGAAGCTGCTTCAGCAGCAGCACTCCACCACAATCTGGGCAGCTAGGCAGAGTTGTAGTGGAGTGCGCTGTGCAGCCCCGAGGCCCGCAGGTATGTACCCAGGGCCTCGAGCACTTTGTCTCGCTCCCTAGCACTGCCCGGGGGCCAAAGCAAATCCTCAAGTGGCCGCGCTCCGTGAAGCACGACCAGCAGCTCTGCCCGCCCTGCCGCAAACTTGGGGCACTCGTATAGTACGTGCGGCAGGGACTGCACGGGCGCTCGGCAGTGGGTGCAGGCGGGGCTGGTCGCCCGCCCCAGACGGTGCTTCCACTCCGCCGTCCACACGTCCCCCACGCGGAGGCGCAGGATGTCCGATCGCAGTCGTCGAGGCAGGCGTGAGGCCCGCACAGGCGGCAGGCCCCCTCCGACACGCAGCCGCGGGTCCGGATGCCTGGTCCGGATGTGTCGCTGGATGAGCAGGCGGGCGTCGTCCGCTGCCGCCTGAGCCACCATGTCCGACGGAGGCAGCGCGTGTGCCCCGGCGGCCAGCTCGTCCGCCCGCTCATTGCCATCCAGACCTATGTGGGCGGGGACCCACTGCAGGCACAGTTGAGTGCCCCGGTCCGCCAGCTGTGCCGCCTTCTCCCGGTTGCCACGCACCAACAGGGAGTGCGAGTCTCCGTCCTGAAGACGCATCAGGGCCACTCGGGAGTCGCTCAGCAGGGCGCAGCACTCGGGCAAGGGCTCCATCTCCAGCAGCAGGTCCAGGCCCAGTCCGACCCCCACCAGCTCAGCTGTGGCCGAAGAAGAGGCATAGGACAGCCGCGCCTGTCGGCTGGCCTCTCCCAGCACGGCGGCCGCTGCGGCGGACCCCTGCTGCTGCCGCACCGAGCCATCTGTGTATACTAGGGCGTGGCCGTCAGGTCGCCCCAGACGACACCCCGGGCTAGCTGCAGTTGCCCGCAGGGGGGTGTCCGCCGCTTGCTGTGCAGGCCCGGAAGGTCCAGCCGCACGTCAGCTGCCAGAACAGGAGCGGGGCCACGAGGTCCCGCGTCCACGGGGCCCACCACGTCCTCGTAGAGCATCAGCATGCGCCCCATGCGCGAGTGGTGGTGGCTCTTCAGCCGCCGCAGCAGCGGACCGCCCCCCTCGGCGCGTCTCAGCCGGTCAATCTGGCCAAGTGCCCGCAAGTCAGCTGTTATCTCTAGGGTCCACGCCCCCGCCTCGCCCAGCGTCTTCTCGCACGGCGAGCTCTGGGGCAGGCCGAGGCAAGCGCGGACCCCCTTGCGGTGGTCTCCCTCCAGCTGCCGCCAGGTGGGTTTCCGCAGGGTCACTAGTGGGAGCGCGTACATAAGGAGACCCACCGCCGAGGCACTGTACAGCCGGAGGGCCGTCCGCTGCGAACAGCCGCTGTCCCGGGCCACCATCTTGTGCACTGCCGTGGTGGCCAGCTGCGCCCTGGCTCGGAGCTCCTTGGCCGCCTGCCGGAAGTTCAGTCGGTGGTCCAGGGTGAGCCCCAGGTACCGCACCCTGGTCCTCCACTGGAGCTCCTCGCCATTGATGGTCAGGCGCCGGGTCCACCCACGGGCGGCGGCGTCCGGATGCACCAGCATGGCGTCGGTCTTTGTCGCCGACAGCTGTAGGCCGACGCCCGCCAGCTTGGCACGGACTGCGTCCATGGCCGCCTGCAGTTGCTGCACAATGGCTCGGCCCTGACCCTTGGGCCCCAGCACCCACAGGGCGATGTCGTCCGCGTACACCGAAATGTACACTCGGTGGCCCCCTCCTCTGGGCAGGCAGCCTGGCAGGGCTGCCATCACCAGGTTGAAGAGGAAGGGGCTGATGACGGAGCCCTGTGGGGTGCCCACGTTCACCGGCCGGGGAGCCGACAGGGCGTCCCCCACCTGCACCTGCGCTGTGCGGCCCGTCAGGAACGCCTCGACGAAGCCCCGCAGCTTGCCCGCAATGCCAGCCTCCTCCATGGCCAGGGAGATGGCATGACGCTGCAGGTTGTCGAAGGCGCCCTTCACGTCCAGCAGCACCAGGGCCGCCACCTGCTTGGTGGCCTTGGCGTGTTCAAGGGCCGCCACGACGTCGGCGATGGAGTCGGTGGATGCTCGGTGCCTCCGGAAGCCCGTCAGCTGCTCGGGGATGGCCTCTTCCTCCACAGCGATGGCCTCCATCCTCCGCAGTGCCACCCGTTCGAGCAGCTTGCAGCCGCAGGATGTGAGGGCCACAGGCCGGTACGCCGTGACTGCCACAAGGCCCTTGCCTGGCTTTGGTATGGGCCGCAGGATGGCCAGCAGCCACTCAGGTGGCAGTTGGCCCGTGTCCCATATGACGTTGTAGGCGGCCAGGAGTCGGCCGAACCCCACCCCATCCAAATTGCGCAAGCCCACCCCATCCAAATTGCGCATCATCTGGTAGGTGAGGCCGTCTGCTCCTGGCGCCGACTTACGCTTGCAGCTGCGGAGGGCACTGCGGAGCTCAGTCTCTGTGATGGGGGCGTTGTTGAGGGGGTGGTGCACCTCCCCCGTCCCAGCAACAGCAGCAGCGGGCCCTGAATCCGCCTGGTGTGGCGGCAGGAATTGTGCAGCGAAGAGGTCGGCCAACTCCGCAAAGCTGGCCTGCTTGCGGATGGCCATGGCAGCCAGGGGGTTGCGGTTTCTCTGGGGTTTTAGGATGGAGTTGAAGATGCCCCAGAGGCGGCGGCAGCGTGGGTCGGCCTCCGAGCTGACACAAAGCTCGGCCCAGCGCTGCCGGCTCAGGCGGTTGGCGTGACGGCGGCACGCCGCATCCACTCGCCGGTATGCCGTCCAGTCCGCCCGCTCCCCCGAGCGCTGAGCCTTCCTCTCCGCGCGGTTGCACACCGCCCGCAGCTGCAGCAGCTTCAGGTCCGGCGTGGTGGCCCCCTCGGCTACTGTGCAGCTCTGTGTGGATTGCCTGGCGCAGCAAACCAAGCCCCGGAACAGCTCGGCTCCTTCCCCCAGGTCCTGCTCGGCGAGGCAGCGCCGGAACCGGTCCCAGTGGGTGACGAGGAGCAGTTGCGGCTCGCTTGGCTGTCCTGTCGGGTGGTGCGATGTGCAATGGGTAGTGGTCGGAGCCCCACGTGCTGGGCTCCCTCCTCCAGGTGGCCTCAACTCCGGCTAACACTAGGGTGAGATCAATGGCGGTGGCTGCGGAGTTGCCACGCCGGAAGGTGCTCTCACCAGTGTTCAGCGCAGACAGGTTGAGGCGCAGCATGGCGTCCCACAGATGTTCACCGCGAGCGTCCATCCGGCCATCTCCCCACGCAGTGTGGTGTGCGTTGAAGTCACCACAGAGGAGATGGCGGGCTGTGCACAGGGACACCAGCCGATCCAGGAGGCACGCGTCCCAGCGCTGACCAGGGCGCACGTACACACTGCACACTGTAATGTCTGCACCACCCGCACTCAGCCTTAACGTCACTGCCACGCACTCCTGCACCACTGTCGTCACCGCACTGGTATCCAGCTCTGCGTGCTGCACATCGTTCCTCACAAACAGTGAGGCACGCGAGGTTCCTGGGGGGTGGGACGGGTCGCCACACACCACCACCGAGCACTGGGAACTGTCACACGCCGTGGGGCTGTGATAGCCGATGTAGCCCGGCAGGCGAATCCCCCCCGAGCCGTCCCTTCCCACACGCACATAGCTCTCTTGGTGCATTATTTTTTATTTTACGGGCAGCCTTTGCTCGGAGGTGGCGGCGTTGGTCTAGGCCTGTTCCCTAGACCTACAGCTTCGAACACGTCACAATGACAACCCCTCCTGCGACCTTGGAGCAACCCTCAAGCTACGCGCAAGAGCAACGAAGTGACGAAGAAGCAATGGAAGGCAACCACGAACAAGAAGATACCACCACGACGAACAGTAAGGAGGAATGGATTGAAATCATCAGCCGAGCCCAGCGACGCAAACAAAAGGCAAGCAGCGCTACGTTAAGAGTAACCCCTAATCATTCATCGGCCGGACCTAGCACAACGACCTTTAAGCCTAAGCCACCCCCTTTTCCGAAAGATGACTACAAGCTCGTGATTAGACCCAAAGAAGGTTTATCTCTAACCAAATTGAACCCGGCCAAGCTCGCCGGAGCCATTTTACATGAATCAAGATTTACCTGGCGAGAGGCAGACATTCGTATTAGAGTGGAAGAGACTCAAAACATCATCACCATGAGCACACCTCACCAGAAGGCAGCGAGGGCCCTCAATCAAATCCGGGAGATAACAATTGACGGGAAAACACATCCGGTCAACATCTAAGGACTGGCCCCCGCCGACTCGGTCAAAGGAGTGATTCACGACGTACCACTTCACTACAACATGCAGCAAGTCCTCGATGACCTCTACTCCCCGGGGCATGAGCTCCTGACGTGCCGCCGCCTCGGCAATACCGGGACTGTGGTGATCACCTTCCAAGGACACACAGTACCTTTTTATGTGTACTACATGGGAGTTGAAGTTAAATGCTACTTATACAGCAAGACTGTGCCAGTGTGTAGTGTGTGCCACGTGTTGGGACATCGTGCCGACGTGTGCCCAAACCCCACCGTTCGGTCTTGTGACCTCTGTGGGGCACGGGATCCGACACCAGAGCACGTCTGCAAGCCGCAGTGTGCCCTATGCAACGGAGACCACCTGACTGCGTCCAAAGGGTGCCCCAAGAGGTTTTGCGAGCCTTTTGTCTTGCGCCAGAAGGCCCTGGCGAGAGATCGTGAAACCCGGCGCGTGTCCGCGCAATCCAGGCCCTCACGGAGCAGGTCTCGCGGACGCAGCTCATCCCGTCACGCATCCCGTGGACCATCCCGCTCCAGATCCAGATCCAAGAAGCGGAGCACATCCCACGCAGGACAGGTGAGCTGGGCAAGCATTGCTTCTCCCGCTGCTCATACCCCCGCACTTACCCAACACCAGTGTGCCGAGTGCACAAAGGTCAAGGCAGAGAATGAAAGACTAGAGGCCGAATGCGCGCAAGTTCAGGCAGAGCTAAGGAGTCTTAGGGAAGAGTTCGCTGCCCTCAAGGAAGCAATAACTACGCAGACCAACGAGAAACGCAGGAAGATGGTGGTAAAGAAAGATCTCCCAGTTGAGCCGGAACAGCCTAGAGTTGAGCCACGAGAAGAAAACACACAAATAGTTGAAATAATCACCAAGACAATCGAGGCGCAACTGAAACAGTCTACAGCGAGTATCACAGAGCAGCTTGGCACACTAACAGCACGGGTCGATTCAATGTACAAGGAATCAGGGGCCATGCACAAAAGAATCGAGGTGCTTGAAAAGTCTCCGAGCAGGCGTCGAGAGAAGCCTTACGACCGACCAAACACGCAAGATCCCCAGGAAGGCTTCTCAGGTAGTAGCAATGGCCCGTAACCACAAGTCGAAGCAAAGAACAACAATATGGCAGTGGAACTGCAGGAGTATTAAACCTAAAGTCCTGCAGCAGTATATAGTGGAACTGCAGGAACTGCAGGCAGTGGAACTGCAGGAGTATTAAACCTAAACCCTGCAGCAGTATATAGGAACCGTCAGTATTCTACCAGACGTAATTGCGCTCCAAGAAACCAATGCACCGGTCAAACTACCGGGCTACATGACTGACGGAGATTCCCAAATCAATAATTCAGCTACACTCATCAAAAAGGAAATCACAGCCACACAGCATTCGTTAACCCAGCATGAACAAATCGGAGTGCTGTCCGAACTGATCCCCAGAAAAACAGGGAGAGCCCACAGCCTGTTCGTCCTCAACGTGTACTGTCGCCCCAAGAGGAAGCAGGCGGAGATAAAGCAAATAATTCAACAGGCGGTGCGAGTAGCAGCTGATAACCCGCTCATCATTGTAGGCGACTTCAACGCCGCTCACCCATTGTGGGGATACGGTTACACCAATAAAAGAGGCACAGAACTCAGCCTTGCCATGGAAGAACAAGACCTCACGCTGGTCACTGACCACTTGGTCCCCACACGAATGGGTAACAGCGTCACCAGGGATACTTGCCCTGACCTCACGTTAGTGAAGAATATTAGTGAGGTCAGCTGGACCACCACAGGTGAAAACCTAGGCTCTGACCATGATATCATATCCACAGTCATCCTAGGTCCCGAGTACCGAGCCCACCTAGGTGAGGCCAAAATCACTGATTGGCACCAATTTCGTGAACGCCGGGAAGCCCAAGAATTATCTAGCGAGATTACAAGCATACAGGAATGGGCCAGAGGAGTACGGGAGGACATGAGATCCACGACCCAGAAAGTAAAGACCACCACGCAAGTGCCTAGCGTCGATCCCAAGCTGCTTCACTTATGGGAGGCAAGAATAGGACTGATCCGCAGGTGGAAAAGACAACGCCACAACAGAAAGTTGAAAAAGCGCATAGCCGGACTCACCGCGGAAGCGACGAAATACGCAGCACAGCTGAGTCGAGAGAATTGGCTCTCCCTTTGCAATGGTCTAAAGGGGACTCTTAGTAGCTCAAAGACGTGGAGGCTGCTGAGATATTTGATAGACCCGGCCAACAGCAAAGGCCAATCTCGCCGCACAATGACGACGGTTCTGCACTCATTTCCCTAGACTGTGGGAACCGGACTTACAACTATGTCCGAGACTTTCTGTCAGGACGGAAAGCAGTTATCAAGATCGGAGACATTGCGTCGGACCCCATCGACCTCGGTGGGAGGGGTACGCCACAAGGAGCGGTTCTGTCACCCCTACTGTTCAATATCGCCCTTATTGGCCTCCCCGCTAAACTAGGGGTCATACCAGATCTGCACCATGGCTTGTACGCCGACGATATAACGGTGTGGACTGGAAAGGGCTCGGTGGGGGAAATGCAGGACCGCTTACAACTTGCCGTCGACGTAGTCAATGAATACGCGAAGAGCTGTGGCCTCTCTTGCTCACCGCAAAAATCAGAGCTCCTCATGGTGCACAGGGGAAGGCGGCAAGCCCCAAGCATCGATATCATCTTGGATGGCCATACCATCAGGCCTCCCCGTCAGATCAAGATCTTGGGAATGTTCTTCCAGGCGGACAGCAGGAACACAGTTCTTATCAGCCAGCTCAAGCGCACTACCGAACAAGTGACACATATGCTCCGAAGAATAACGACAAAGTCTACGGGCATGAAAGAGGCGGACATACTTCGGCTCGTTGAGGCCTTTGTGATTTCCCGACTGGCTTACACCCTTCCATATGCCATACTCAATAAGACTGAAACAGCTAAATTGGACGCATTAATCAGAAAGGCATATAAGCAGGCTCTGGGCCTCCCAGTAAGCACCTCGAATGAAAAACTTTTAAAACTGGGTATTCACAACACAGTGGCTGAAATCATCGAGGCTCATCTATCAAACCAGCGACAAAGATTGGGGGCAAGTATTACTGGGAGAAGCCTCCTAGGCAGACTAGGAATGACGTCCCCTGAAGAGGTACAGTATCGGGATATGCCAATCGAACTGCGAGAGAAGATTGTAGTAGCGCCAATACCGCGCAACATGCATCCAGTACATCATGCAGGCAGAAGAGAGGCAAGAGCTCGTGCAATCGGAAGGGTCAATGACAACAGGGCCAGCACGGTCTATACTGATGTGGCTGACTACGCCAGAAGGGGATCGATGACTGCTGTTGTGACAACCGCAACGTCGCATATTACCAGCATTACCCTACTCTGCACGACCACTGACCAAGCAGAAGAGGCTGCCATTGCCCTGGCCATCTCTCAGACCACCGCAGATACAGTTGTCACAGACTCCCAACAGGCATGCCGAAATTACCTGCATGGAAGAATATCCAAATGTGCCTTAAATATTCTTCTTCAACGTCCGCTTCACCGACGAGTCAAAATACTCTGGACTCCAGCCCATTCGATCCTCCAGGGCAACAACACCGCCCATAATACTGCCCGAGAGCTATCCCGCCGGGCACCACGAGGGATAGAGGCTGCGAGCCCACTGCTCACCTACCACGAGATCAGCCAGCATTACAGGCTCGAGCGCAGGATTTACCCCCCGGCCCACGAATCCTTAACGAAAGCCCAGGAAAGAATACTTAGGCTGCTTCAGACGAATACGTTTCCCCACTTGACGAAATTGCGCCTAATGTACCCGACCCAGTACTCCTCTCTGTGTCAGTTTTGTGGTGAACCTGGCACGCTCTACCATATGGTGTGGGGTTGTCAGAAAAACCCCAAGTTGGACAGAATTGCTCGCCCGTCTTATGAGCAGTGGGAGAGCGTGTTGTCCAGTTCCAGTCCGGAAGACCAGCTTCGGTTGGTTGAAAGGGCTGTCGCAGCTGGCACCACGAATGGGGTCCTGAAATGAGGACACCACTCCACATTTTTTTTCTTTTTTTTTGCTAATAAAGAAGTTTATTCTCTCTCTCTCTCTTGTAGAGCCACGACATGGGGCTCGTGCTGCAGCAGAAACGCACTCAACTCCGCCCGACGCGGTCGCAGAGAATTGACGTTCCACTGCAGCACTGTAGGCACCAGTGGCTGTGCGCGGCGGCTCCTAGCCATGGGGGGGCTCGGTGTGTGGCCGCGAGGGCGGCTGCTTGCATCCGCTCTTCCGACCTCGCTTCGACCGCGCCGAGGCTGCCTGGCTGCTGGGCTGTCGCTGGACTGTCTGCTGCGTCCCGGCGGCATTGCTGCTGCTGCCTGGCTGCTGGCGCATTGTATCGGGAGCGACAGGCGTTGTCTGTGGTTGGGTGGCCGCTCGCAGGGCCGCACGGACGTCAAAGCGACAGGCAGGCGCCGGGGCTCGTGCTAGTTCTGCACACACACGGCGCTCCTCCTGCCAGCGCGGGCAGGAGTGGTCGAGCACGACGTGGGGGCCCCCGCAGTTGGTGCAATAAGGCTTCGCGGCCTTGCACGCTGCCTTCAGGTGGGAACCCCCGCATCGCCAGCATCTCCTCTCGCGATTGCAGCTCGCGGTGGCGTGGTCCAGCCTGCCACACCTGCCGCACTGCAGTGGTCGCGGTCGGCACATTCTCACCGGCCGTCGGAGCTTGTGCAGCGCAACCTCCGCAGGGGGGATGGTCGCCGAAAAGCGCAGGTATACTGCAGTCCCCCTGCGAACAGCTGACTGCACCGGCACGGGCGTTTCGAGGCTGGTGGCAATTGCCTCGGCCGTGATCGCCATGTCGTCGACCACGATGACGCCCGTGCTGCTCGACGACGGCTCTCGCGGGGTTACGTCGATGCCATGGGTGGTGGTAATGGCCAGGAGCACCTCCATGGCCTCCTCGGTGCCCGCGTCCGCCGCCACGACGTTACGGCGCGCATTCACCCGCACGTCCAACACGCCAGGCTGCGCCGTGAGCTGCCCAGCGATTGCGTCGCGCGCCAGCTTCGCGAACGTTGCCCTCGGTTCCTTCGGTCGAAAAAGGACTGTCCCGAGGGCTGTGGGGCATGGGGGAAGCTTTTTCCCCTCTTTGCGAAGCTTTCGTGCCGCTCTCTTACGTTTAGAAAGCGACACGACCTCCTGCCAGCCGTCCTGGGTGGTTTGGTTACGGCTTCCGCCGCTGGCCGCCTCGGCATGAGGCCGCGCTGCGCTTGCGTCCTCGCGTGGGCAGCTCTTAGGGCTCGCAGCGCCACCTCCGGATTCCTCACTCGCTACGCCGGTTCCCGTCTGCTTGCTTTCACCTCCGACGGTAGCGGGAGGGTCCCGACGGGCGCTGGCCACCTTCTCGTTTCTCCCTTGTGGTGGCCGTCCCTTTCCCGCGGCTGCCTCCGTGGCTCGCCCCGCAGGGCGTCCCCGTAGTTGCGGGCGGCTCGCTTGCTTCCCGGAACGTCCCCAGGCCGCGCGCCCATTGTCACCACCGGGCGGGGCTCCTCCGCCGCTGCAGCCGCGAGGAGGGACCGAATGGCCGCCGCTACTGCGGCATCCTCCCCCGTTCCGTCGAACATGGCGCCGCTGGTCGCCTCGCCGTCTCGCCGACTGCCTCGCTCCTGCTCGATGTGGACGGCGTCCAATTCGCCCATGACGACGGCGGCAAGCGCGATGGCCCGCTGGCCGCGCTCGCCCTGTGCTGTCCGACGCCCGTCCAGATTCCGCAGGTGCTCGAGCTGCCGGCGAAGCATTTCCAGCGTCGCCCTCACTGCGGCGTAGGCTTGCTGCCGCTCAGCGTCCACCGCCGCGCGCTCCACGTCCGTTGAGGTGCTCGGGGAGTTCCCAATATCCCGCGAGGAGAACTCTGAGACGGCCGGGTCAGTTGTGGGGCTCAGGCTCACCTCGGTGTCGTCAGGAAAGCCCTCGATGTCGGCCAGCGTGGGCACCGCACCGGCCCGCTGTCGCTCGTCGCCAGGCTCCACGCTCGCCGGTGTGCCGGGGCCGCCGTCGCCGCTCTCCGTGATGACCACGCGCTCGGGAGAGCTCGAGCGCGAGTCGCCCCGGGCCATCGCTTTCGATACCGCAGCCCCTTGGTGGGCAAGAAGCACTATTTAGCCTGATTTCACCGTGTTATGCGGAAAAATCGCGGGAGCGCAAGTGAAACGCGGCCGCCATGCTTGGCCCCCTGGTGGCCAAGAAAAACGTACATAAGGCGATTAGTGACCACTTAGGTGTCCACTGTCGGGATTGCCGCGACTGAGCCCCAATATTTCAAAAAACGCAGGTCATTTCACGACACAAAGATAAAATAACAAGAGAAATAATTGAAGCCGCAGAAATATTGCGCAGAAAAGATAAATGTGTTAGCATTCCTTCCTTGTTCCTCTCGCAGAAAGAGATTAATTATCTGTCCCTCAATATTACAGCTAGTGTTTGTGGCACATGGCGTCGGTGAAGCGTGACGAGCGGCTTCGTATCTCCTTCTATCGTGAAATTTTCGGTTTTTCTTGTGCTTTTGACTATTGGCATATATATGTGAAAAGCCAAGGAATAAACCTCAGTTGTAAGTCAGCGCTCGTGTTTGTCACCTCCTTCTTCTTGTGTCTTGTCTGAGTTTGCGCTGTTCCCCTCTTATAATCATGCACCAACTCGCCCAAGCCTTAACCCTTGCAAGCTTTACCCCTACCTGTCCAACCTATACCTGGCGGAGGTGGACCGACGCATTCAGGGAAGCCTGGAAGGAAAGCCGATTGTGGCCATTTTTCGCTATGTGGATGACTATTTGGTTTTGTGCGCGAATGACCTGGATTGTGACGAACGCCTGAAGGGTGAAATTATGGAGAGTTTTGAAGACAGCACCCAGGGACTATCTTTCACACATGAACTACCGGAGAATGGCAACCTGAGGTTTTTGGACCTCAGCCTGCAGTTCGACAAGGGGCATATCTGCTGGCGGTACGAGACACGGAGAAGTAAGGTCTTCTTACCCCACAACTCGGCACACTCCAAGAACATGAAGCGATCGATTGTAACTATGGCTTTGCGCTCCGCCATTGAAAAGTCCTGCGCGCATCAGATGACATCGAGCTTCAACCGGCAGGTAACCTGGCTGCGTAACGCCGGCTACGCGGAAAGCCTACTGGCGGCTGTGAGCGAAAGCCTACTACAGCGTGTAAAGGGAAGAAATAAGAGGAGACAGAACGTGCAGCGCACGAGAGGGAATACCGTGGTAGTTCCCTATGTACATGGCTTCGCCTAGTGTCACTAAATAAGGTTTTAGAGTATCGGCACTCTTTTCTCCCATTGTTCCGTGCCGCCGCCAAGATCATTGGTCAGTTCGCGCCACGTGAGATTTGTTTACACTGCGACGGTTCATGGGCGCTGCCATTTTGTTGCTTGTGCGTTTTCAGTCGGTCAACTGTGGTAGTCCTAGCTGTTTGCCCTGTGACTGCGCGCGACCGACGTTCCGAACGTGAACCAAACTATCCCGCGCTTGGCACGCTTCGCAGCATTTTAGCTGCAGAAGTGTGTCCGGAGATGCCGTTTTGCTGCGTACTCGGCTGCTACAACTCCGAGGATGATGGCAAACGCTTCATGCGCTTCCCGCTGGGGAAAAAGGACGGCGAGCGGCTACGCGTGTGGCTGCAACTCGTCAGCCGCGATGAATTCGTGCCCACCCCGTACTCCAGGATTTGTGAGGTGAGATTGTTTGAAGTGAATTTGCGATAGTTAATGAAAGCTGGCGCCTCGTAGGCGTTGTGAAATCCCCCCTACCCGAGAATTCCGTGCAGAGCGCTTCGCAGCTAATGAACTCGCGAGACCGGCCGCCGCCGCCGCGAACGTCCGACCGCGGTCTTCGGGCCGCGATATGCGTCGTGAAATCGCCGTACTTGCTCGCTCGCCAACGCGGCCCGACAACGTACGCGTCGGCCGGGTGCTGGCGGAGTTGTGCTGCAATAAAAGTAGGTAAGAGATGTGGACGCAGGAGGTGTAGTTAAACAGATGAGAATTTACAAAGTGCAGGGGGGAGAAAATAGTATGCAAGGGAAGGAAACGGTGAGAGAGTTCGGGCCGCGCGCCAGCGAGCGAGTACGGCAATTTCACAATCCGGCACGCATATGACGACGCCTGTCTTAGAGTTCATAGAGGCATAGAATTCACATACGTGGAAATTGAAGGTGAAATGCGCGCATGTGGCCTCGCAGGGAATTAACATAGTCTCAGGATATGGAGGGGTGGAATTCACAACGCCTACGAGGCGCCTGCCGAAATAAATACCGCCATCCGTTTAAGTTATTTCGTCCCCGCCCCGGACGTTTGCATGTCGTGGGACGTTCCATCCCGTTGGGCGACTGCCATTACGAGAATCCGAAATGGTTGGATAAATTTTAATTCGGCAGTTTAGCGTTCACGGAGGGGTCACGGGAATTAATGCGGAACTCCCCAGAAGATTTCGGAATTTTTGGTTTGATTTACACCGCGAACTGTCACGAGTGAAAGCGCTTAAACTTTACAAATCGCGCGTGTTGTTTCGCCGTGTTCTTTCGTCCTCATTCGTTTTTTAATGTTTAGGCGCTCTCCCACTCATTTATGCGGCACCAAGTAGGCCCCACAGATGTGTTATTAATGTCACAAACGCCTTCACCTTATTCTGTTTCCAATTCTGGTATAAAGCTTGGCCTGTTCACTTTAGATAAATTCTACTAGGTTGTGCATTCTGTAGTATAACATGAAACTCTCAGAACAAATAAGAACAAAAGAAAAGCATTCTGTGTGCACTAAGTTACGCGTACACTAAAATTTTCAAGACATTTTCGCAGCCTACATTTATAATGCCACTGAGCGTTAGCATTCTTGCATGTTCTAAAATGCCTTGATCACTAATTGCAGGTATACTGCTTGCGATCTGTTCTGTGGCTTGTAAACTCGGAATTTACGACATGATGCTGCCGAATAAGGCTGTTAGACGTATTGTGGGGCGTAATTTAGCAGTTTCAATTTCATGCGAAGTTGACAGAGAGACATTCAAGCGAGAAAGCATTCGCACAATGTTCTGCATTTGACTTTTCTTGTTTGCTTATTGTATTGAATTGTTTGTTAGGACCACTTCGAAGACAGCCAATTTGAAGCGGGCAGGGCTGATGGCCGAAAGCTCCTCAAGTGGAATGCTGTGCCAACGCTCGAAGCCTCCAACAGCCAGCAGAAACGGGCTAAGGGGAAGGTTCCGAGGAGGCCAGGCAGTGAACAAGCCCACGGTATGTCACTTAGCTGATGCACTGCTGAGCATTGTACCATGCGTTATCTCGATGACATGTATGGTGGTTTTTATTTTTTTGGCACCTCAGACACACTGGATGCCGCCGATGCACCTGCTGTCTCTGCTGCCTCTGTTGCCGTTAGCCCATTCCCAGCTGAAGCACATGGAGTATGGCCTCCTCCATTGGATGGCGAAGCTCAGCCAATTGAGACAGGTAAGCATATGTGTGTGTGGAAGTGAACATAGCTTCATAAGATGTAGGTATGTGTGGAATGGAGGAATGGAGCAGGAGACATGGCATTGTCTCGCAGGCTGTACTCTGTTCATATGTGTAATTTCTGTCCAGTGAACAGGAAGTATGAATTGCCCACAATTTTTTTTCTGGAGGGTGCACACGGCGGCACTACCTGCGCAATGGCGCCAACTCCATTTGTACGGTTGGGAAGGTGCGTACAGCACCATGGATAACGCGGCTTGCTTCTTGCTATCTCAGCATCATCGCTGTGCGGGGATTTTCTTATGTCTTGCGTTGCTTCAAACCGCTGCGGCTTGAGTTAGGAAAACGTCTCCACCCAAGGCTGCGACGATATTTTATGTGGCTCTGGCGTGTGAGATAAGGCGCTGGTTTTACATGCCACCTAGGCCTGCTGTGCGCTTCTTCAGGAGTATAAGAGATGGTGATGTGCTCTGGCGACAGTGTTCTCAGGCGTTGAATGCATGACCGTCCTTCACCTGAGCCCCAATGAAGCTAAGCGATTTGGCAAGCAGTATGGGTGGAAGCAGTCACGAGGTATGTACAGGATGAAATTAGGCGTGGTAACGACAAAAATTCAACCGAAGATTTTAATTGTTTCAGTTTTTTATGTAGACGAAGCAGAAATTATATGCAGAACAAGAGCACAATACACGCTTTGACTGCTTCAAAAACAGCCCAGAAACAATTGACAAATCATAGCGCCCTAGTTTGTCACTCCATACACCTTCGTCTCTGCGCTGTTTTAGAAATATTCAAATTGTGGTGCCTAACTATCCGAATGTCAAGCTTTAGTATGTTATCACGGTACACGTTTGATCATTAGACATCAGTTGAAGGTGTACCTTGCACGTGGCGTTCCATGTACGTGTGTTCACCTCAAAACAACCAAAGTAGTCCAGGTTAAGGCTGGGCACCTAGCCGTGCTCGTCTTGTCCGTAAAGTATGCCAGCTAGCGTAATTAGTGAAAATTTCAAGCACTCTGTTAAAGGTTCAAGCTAGTGTCACTAAACCTTATTTAGTGACACTAGTTCAAGCATGTGAAGAGGTCTGAGGTAAAAGCTTCAATGCTGCATCGTCCCAACCTGAAATGAAACAGGTGCCACTGATTCATTACTAATTAGCCCCATCATCGGTAACTTCTTTGCTAATTTTTCGCATGAAGTCAGACCATCTTCAAGCACTGCCCAAGCCTTTGCTTTAAAAGAAAAGAAAATAAACTTGCTTTTGTTGTGCGGCTTACTTCAGGTCTGCAGTTGTAGGAAGCATAAACAGTGCATTTTGAAATTATGAAGCGACAACAATTATTCTGGCCTCGTGGTACGCTGTTCGACGGGGTCGATGCGTCCGCTATCCATAAAGATGACGGGTAAACAGTGGAAGGCTTAAAGGCAAACTTTAATTAAGGATACATGAAAAACAGGAAAAGGTCGAAAAAAGCCGAGAAAAGAAAGGTTCCTTCCTCTGGTTAGCTCCGTAAAAAACGTGGTGCTGTCTCGAGGGCTGGTAACAGCACACAGTTGGTCGTGGCGTCTCTGGACCCAGGCGCGGCACGGTTCTGCGAAACGTAACTCAACACCTCTCCGGGTTTGCAGGACAGCGGGGAAACGGGCCGAATTCCTTTTCCGGCTGTCTTCGGCTCGGAGAGGGAAGGAGAAGCGCGCACAGACAAGAACAAACACAAAACGCATGTTTCACCCTCCGAGGGACACAGGCCGGCTCGGAGTTCAGAGTTTGTGGCACCTCGCTGCGCGTCGATGAATGCGAGCAGAACAATGCTGACTAAAGCACTGCACGGGCCCGGGCCGGGCCGGGCCACCCGAAGTCGATTATCGGCGGGCCCGGGCTCAGTGCCACGGGCCCAGCCCGTGGCACTGGCTTGAATTAATAGGCCCGGCCATTAATAGTTCCGACGTGAAGTGTTTAAAAAAGCATGAAAATGAATATTCTGAGTTTACTTTTATGATCTTCTTTTTCTGCATTTCAGAGACCCTATGCATCACTGAAGTGCAGTACCCGAAGACCTCATCCCCGTGCTTTAGTTCCGACGAAAGGGCTGTGTCACTGCCGGCAATGGAAGTAGAGGTTGAAAGCTCGACTAGTAAGTATTCACGACTTATAAACCATTGATTTTCTGCTTGTCAGAAATCGAATTCTAACAGCAAACCTTTGACAGGTGAACTTGCCCCGCAGACAGGGTATCAGGATGCATGGACCATTCCTGATGAGCAAGGTAAGGCACCATAGCATGCAAGGGCCATGGCTTAATACCAGAATGATTGAGTACGAAAAATGGCAATAAATGTCGATGGTGTCAAGCTGAGTGCCATCGGCGCTGTGTTGCATGGATAAATCCCTGCGTAAAAGTTATGTTTATGTGCACAGAAGCGTCTAACTTGCACTCTACACTTTCAGTGAGTGGAGTGAGGTGCAACTGTGCCGGACGTGACGACAACCAACATGCTACCTTGAAGCTGAACCAAGGCACCCAAACGGTAATAAAACAAGTAATCTAATTTAGCTGCCTAAAAGCAGATGACTTCATAAGGCAGCTGCAAAGCATGCACTCTCAATACCTAATAATATATATATAGTACAACAGGACCTGGAGTTGCTATGCAAACGCTACTCGCATTTTAACTGGTAGGAGAAGGGCTGCACTTTGTTGACGCAGTCTATCACTTCAGCAGGTGCGCACTGCCACGGTGTTGGGATGATACATTTCAGTATCGTGGCCAATATTTACATCCCACTTTCAATTAAAGTTGAAACAGGGATATAAAACTTTTCCCTCCTGACGCATTTCTTGTTATTCGCAGTTATTGAAGTTCCAAGCATGCTAAAATTTAAAATAAAATTACCATCGTTTCCTAAAGTTGAGACAAGCGCGAAAGCTAAAAGCACGCCCAATGGACCGTGAAACCTTCAAAGACCCACATCGTGAACACAGAATGAACCCATGGAAAAATTTTTGTGCAATAAGTAACCGCATCTAAGAAGGATCTGAATGCATACCGATAACGTGGTTTATGAAATAGAGGTATGCTGTTGTACTCCTCCTTTGTGATCAATGCGTGTATTGTCTGATCTGGAACCATCACTTTTTCACGGTTTTCAAGTAACCATTTTGACCCAGTGGAAGCCCAGTTTCACGCCCATGCCGTGTGTTCATTGATCATAGCTTTTTGGTCAATCGACCGGTGTATGGGGAATTGCATTGGTTTTTCCACAGGCCTCCATCGGTCGCGCTACGAAAGCTTTCGCTTTAAAAGCTCTGCAGCAATTCAGTGTGCATTTATTAGAGCCTGCATGCTAACATTTCAGGAAGACCCGTGCAGTGGACGTCAATCTTCTCACGAAGATACCGTGGAGCACCTCAGGCGCAAACTGGATTTGCAGCAAAAACACATTCGTAAGCTTGAAACACAGTTAGAAGCGATTGTTGGTGAGCATCCGATTTTAAACTGCATCTGCATGTTGTCCTTATGACTCAGTGACTGTGCTAGCATGCTGCTGGTACAACCAGGTAAGCTGTAAACAGAGTGTGCAGGGGCATGACTCGATTTGTAGCAGCAAATTTAATTATGGTAGCAATGAAAACAATAATTTGGTGCCGAAAAACTTGCAGTGTCTGGACTTATCATATTTGGCGGTACTTTGGCTGTAATGCTGTAGACGTATTTTTGAGTACAGTAGAATCTCGATAAAAGGAAATCGCTTAAACGGAGTTGCCACTTAAACGGAACAGTCGCCTGGAATTTGGTTGGTTTTGTATTCAGATAATGTAAAAATATTCTCGGTAATCGGAACTAAAATTTCCGCATCACCGTGTAAACGGAACCAGAAATGGAACTTCTTGTGAAATCCACTGGCATGAGAATCAGCATTTTACGGTTCCGGCTGTTTCGTTCTTGTTTTTTTTCCCTCCATGCTTTTTTAGCCTTGTTGGCCTCGTAAGCCTCGTCTCGTAAGTGGTTAGCCGTGTTAGCGCAACAAATGCAACATCGCAGTTCTTGTTCCAGTTGTTCGGTCTCGATTATAGACTCTAAATTCGGTGGCTCGTAAGCACTCGTGAAGTTGAGGCCTCTAGCCTCTGTGAAGATGCAGTTGCAAGGACTCAAACAAAAATAATTGACGCATTTTGTAGTGCACAGCGACTCATTGTTGCCAAATCAACTTTGTGAATGCTGTGCGTACGCCTCTTGTAGTTTTCTTGCTTTCTGAAAACTATCAGCTACAGTCACTTTCTAGTGGTAAGAGTTCCATGAAATGCCCTTAGAAGTGTGTACGCACATAAATTTGCACCTTAGAACATCTCTCTCAGTAAACGGAACTCCTGTTAAACGGAACTAATTTTTCCGGTCCCTTGAAGTTCCGTATATCGAGAGTCTACTGTAGTTTGTAATCTTGGCACTGTTTGGTTTAAGATGTCCTAGCTTGCACTGCTGGCACGCATACATAATTCAGTAGTTTGTCATCAATAAAAATAAAACTAAGTGTATGGGACACTTTGTTCACTTGTTCTTGTTTTTCAGGCAACAAGCTTCCACACCTGGCCCCCGACCAGGTACACAATGCTGCCAAATCTGACGCACGTGGCAACAGGTGGACAAATGAAACCGTCCAGAAATCCCTGCAGATCCGTTTGGCATGTGGCAACAGGGGCTACAGTTTTTTGAAGGAAGCTGTCCTTCCCTTGCCTTCAGAGCGCACGCTGCAGAGGCGTATTGAAGACGTGAAGTTCGAACCAGGTGCGTAAGCAGGTTTCACTGGCTCGTGTCACCACTGCGGATTTGTAAGGTGGCAGTGTAGGAACATGCTTCTTTTTATTTTTAAGGTATCCTCGAGGAACTGCTGCCTCCTCTGAAGGCTAAACTTGACACAATGCGGCCCGAACACAATGCTTCCATCTCGGTGGAAGCAAGTTGTTGGCTACCATCTGTCAGGAAAGCCTGATCATAGTTTTTCTTGTATGTGCACAGTGCGAGCCAAAGTAATGTAGCCTCATGCTGGTATTTGTGGCTGTCCTGATGTCATTAGGCTTTCCTGAGCCAAGTCTACGAAACATAAGACGAAGTTGCCCAAAAGTTCCAGTATTTTATAAAAATTCTAGAAATTTTTACGCTCCTCACCAGGCAAAAGAAAATTCACTTATTTTAATTAGACCTGTATCAAATAGTAGTTGCAGAAACCATGCTGGGACTTTCAGCATGCAAAACCACTATTACCATTATGCTCAGGTGCAACAGTGTGTGAGGTCCCATTGTGCTGGGCTGTTGCTTTTTTGCCAGTGCCTTTCTTGCATGAAAAACTGTGACTGTAAAGATATATGTATCTGCAGTGCTGCATTGTCTCTTTCTCTCTCTCTCCCCCCCCCTACCCCCCTTTGCAGGAGACTCCATTGATGGGACCTTTTTAAAGGATTTCCTCTTTTCGATTATCGAAAAGTGCGAAGCGGCTGGGTGTCTTGTTGATGCCGTGATTTCCGACATGGGGCCCTGCAACAAGGCGTTGTGGAACAGATGCGGGATTTCTGCCACTCGTTCTACCAGGCCTGTGGTGTCATGCAAGCATCCGTGTGCGGCCAATACTGGTCGGCAGCTGCACTTCCTAGCCGACGCACCCCACGTGCTTAAGAACATCAGGAATTACCTTGTCAAGGGCCAGTCCTTCATTCTGCCTGATGCCATTAAGGAGAAGTATAACCTTCCGACTAATGAGGTGGGTGCAGGCATGAATTTTATACATTTTGGCCTGGTGCGAACACGCTTTTTACGATGCAGGCATGAGTGAGGCAAGCTCCAAATATGGGGAAAAGTGCATGGCTTTGAGCGTCTGCGGGGACGCGGAGGGCGTTCATCCACTGCGTAGGCCTCGGCTAGTGATTGCTACGATGCCAAGCCATCCTGAGAGGCTTATCTTAGGCATATTACAGCCGACAACATGGCAGAAGCGCGGTACAACGATTACTGAGATATCGAGAATGCCCATGCAACGCTGCTGTCGGATGTCAAGCATGTTGTTTTACCGAACCGAAACTGAAACTTGTTTGAATGCTAACCTTGGACATCGTCCAATCACGGTGGCACCTCCTCCCGACCTCACAGCCTTTAGTTGGTGTAGCTGCCACAGACCGCGCATGATAGTTTTTCTTCTTTCCCGCTTTATAAAATAATTACCGACTTATCAACCGGATAAACGATCAAAAGTGTGGTAATTTGAGCCAGTCTACGCAGTGCAAGCAAAACCGGGAGCTTGACAAATTCACTTCAGTGTCCCTTAAGGAAGCACACTGGTCCCAAGAACGTTTTGATCTTCTTAGCTGCACTGTGCACGCTGGCATGAACCTCGACAATTTCATATCACTGCAGTACCACTCGTGGGGAATTATGGCAAAATAATTATTTCTTTCTTATAAGGGGCCTCTATGGCTTTTGAAAGTACCTGGTACTGTTTCAAGTGCGGAATTTTTGAAGGAAAGACTTAGCAAATCAAGAGAAAAGTGATACCTAAAAAATGCTTTTCTGGGCAATTTTTTGGTCCCAAAAACCCATGTGCCCCCTTAAAGGGCTTCTGAAGTGCTTTTAAAACCGGGCAAAGCTCTACTTTTTACTATTACGTTGGTCAGTTTATGCCTGTAAAGTTTTTTTCGTCATTTTTAGCTTGGGAACAGCGGTATTCGTCGTTAAAGTTGACCCACCGCTCCCTGCCGCATCGCCGGAAGAGCGAGAAACAGCGGCAGCGACCGGAAGTAGCATCATATTCGGAAGACGGCCAGCCACGTGCGCCGCCGCTTCTCTGTGTCCCAGTTTTCTGGGCGAAGTTCCAAATTAAGCAGGCGTGTAACCTGCACTTTATTAATCATCATCGTCTAGAGTTACTTCCGCGTCGATTTTTAACCGTAATGCTACTGCGTGATTCCCTAAAGCGGCTCCTAGATACCATGGAGATTTCCTACCCGAGCGCCCGTGGCTACTACATTGCCTTCACGAGTAGTCGCGGGGCAGGCCGTGTCGTCGGGTGCTCTGTGCTTTGTACGCGAAGCGACGGGCTCAAGCAAATACGGAGGTACCCCAAGTTCCTGATCCATTATTATAAGGGAATTAGAAAATTTGTGGGACCACAGCGCTCTAGGCTTTTGTTTTCCCGATCAACGTTGTTGGCTGTGACGACAGCTTAGCTGAAGAGCTAGATTTTAAGAAGAAATCAAGCAAGCTGAAAGCATGAAGCGTTTTCTGCACGCGGAAGCGCTCCGCACACTTGCCGGTCGTGCATGCCTGTACGGGGCACGAAACAGCTAGCACCACACATGCCGCGGCAGCGACCGCCCTTCGCTGCCGTCCACAATCAAGGCCGGCGCGAAAAGCAAGGTAAACATGCAAGAGAGGATGATAGTGTCGTGAAAAATTGTGCTGCGGATTGTCATCCAAGTCGAAAGAGGTGATCGAATTTGTATCGCGATGCGGAGTGCCGATCGGTCGCGGAGGCTCGTCGACGGCAGCAAACGAACCTGCCCGAGCACAAGATGCGGCGAGAGGTCAATGGATGGCGTTACCTGCTTGCAAGAATGAGCACAGCAACGATCGCTAGAATGACTATCAACGTAGGGATAGTGTGTTAGTGTTTGAGCTAGGGGATTTTAGTGCAGTTTAAGCTAGACCATTTTCAAATATGTTCTGTGCAGCTCGCAGGTGTCAGTCAAGCACATCAAGAAGCTGGCGGATATTGATGCCGAACGCGACCTCAAGTTGGCCCCCCACCTCAAGCCGGCCTACCTGGACCAGGACCATTTTGCCAAAATGAACGTGGCATCTGCGGTGGCTGTCCTCAACCATAGTGTTGGCGCTGCTATACGCGTGTTAGTGAGTCTTGGGCGGATGGAGGAGGAGGCCCTAACCACAGCGTGGTTTGTTGAGCGGGTGTACCGGTGGTTCACCCTGATGACGTCGCGGAACATCGGCACCGCTATGAGCATGTTTAAGCCAGACGCTCATGATGAGGCAGTGGAGTTCCTTAAGGAGTTTATGGAGATTTTTGCTCATGTCTCCATAAAAAAGAGCAACCAAAGGGACCAGTTTAAGCCCGTACAAGCAGGTGTGCTCATTAGCACAAGTGCTCTCCAAATTCAGCACCAGCTTCTGAGTGTGTACAAGTTCAAGTTCGTGCTGCTGTGCAGGCTGACGCAGGATGCCTTGGAAAATCTGTTCTCCTGCATTCGGTCGAGGCACCCAGTGCCGAGGGCACTCGAGTTTAAGCTGATGCTCGGCCTCATAATGTTGAGCCAGTTTTTTAAACCGAGTCGCAAGGGCAGCTACGACATAGATGATTCTGTGGACCTCCTCGAGTTTGTCGAGATGAAGAAGGCAGCTCAGAAGAACAGTGTGGAGGCAGCAGAAGTTGAGCTCCTAACTGACAGCCTTCTTGACGATGATGCTCCCCCACTTGATGACGTACAAATGGAGTCTCTTGTCTATGTGGCGGGGTACATAACGCATAGTGTCAGCAAGAAATTCAAGCTTTGTGACACATGCAGAGAGTGTCTCCAGGCAGAGCCCGTGGAGCAGAATGGCCAGCTTTTGAAGCTGAAGTCTTACCGCTCACTGTCACAACCAAACCCTCTCACACGTCCATCAGGTCTTGTCGTGAGCTTGCTGCAGCATGCGGATAGTGTTTTCCGTGCACACGAACATGACGCTCTGACAGTTTCTCTCGCCTCACTCACAAATGCTGCCTTGGACAAGTGCCAACTTGCGAACAGCTTTCCGCATTGCCATGAGTTGCAGAAGCGCCTAACACAGGCTTTCCTGATTCTTCGGTTGCGGATCACACTACGAAAGCTCAGCAGCAAGGCTAAGACTGCAAAGGCAAAATGTGGATCCAAAAGTGTTGGAATGAGGGCAGCTGTCTCTCAGATTCGTTAGTGTGTTAACTGGCAGCAGTTTGGAGAGCAAAAGGCAAACTTAAGGCACCGATGTACAGTTTAGGATGATTGATTGATTGATTGTGTGATTTTACGCATCGAAGCTGCACCCGGGCTATGGCGCCGTAGTGGAGGGCTCCGGAATAATTTTGACCACCTGGGGTAAACTTCAACGTGTGCCAAAATCTCGAACACACGGATGTTTTCGCTTTTCGCCGCAGCCAGAAATCAAACCCAAATCCTTGGGATCAGCAACGCAACGCCTTAGCCACTCAGCCACCGCGGCAAGTCAGTTCAGGAAGAATTTAGGAAACCTCACGATCTTCAGTGTGCATTGGGATCTCATACACTTAGGAGCTTATGTTTGTCACCTCCTTCGGAAAGACAGCTGCTGTGGCCGGAGTATTGAACCTGCTGTGTCGTGCTCAGCTGCACAATGTCTGAGCTCCCCCGGCTCAGTGCCATGAGTTGAAGGAAGAGGAATGCAACGAGCAGTGTGCCCGGGAGTGTGACAGGGTTCATGTGATGGGGAGAGTGAGAAGTGCAGCAAAGACAAGTGCCGCAAGAAGACAGCTCGAGAGTGGCGATGTGTGATGAGGAGAGTGACAACTGCGACGAAGACCAGTGCATTGAGTGGCGTATGGGCTTGAGAGTGACCACGCGTGGACAAGGTGTGTGGTGGGGAGTGACAAGCGCGACGAAAAAGAGTGCAAACAAGTAGTATGGGCTTGGGAATAACCATGTGTGTGGACCAGATGTGTGGTGGTGAGCAACAAACATGACGTGCAAACAGAGGGCATGGGCTCAGGAGCGACCATCTGTGTGATGAAAAGGATTAGTGCGATGGCATGAGTGAGTGATTGCTTGTTAAGTTGATAAGCAAACAAAGCTCTCACACAGCACAGGGTTTGAAGCCTTTTCGTCACACTGCCATACAAGTCACTGTTATTGTTTGCATAATCTGGTCTTGGTTCTTGACGTTAGGGCTCAGAGGCTCCTCTCAATGTTGAACTTTTCCATCACTTCTTTTCGCGATTCTCATACTTTCAGCGCCTTCAATACTTTTACCTTCGCTGCCAAGTCCTCATTCGTACTTCGTCATTTTGGCTGGTGTGGGAGAAGCCATTGCAATGTCGCTTGCGCGCATGTGACGCGCACAAACACACTGTGAAGATTGACTGGACAGTGTTCGACACAAGGTAAAAAAAAAGAGACAACTCCTTGGTTGTCTGCATTGTTCGCTAGATTGATGGCCACAGGTGGGCATTCTGCCTTTCACTTGGTTGCCTTTCACTTGGTAGAGGAGAAGGAGGAGGAATAACTTTATTTTACGCTGGTTAGGTAAGGGTGTCGTTTGCTTGAGGAGGGGAGGTGCCCCTATTACAGGGCCCCTGTAGCTCTGGCTGCACTCGTGGCCCGTCGTAACAGCCGTCGCTGATCTTCCGGGTCCGAGCTGAGCAACGCATCTTTCCACTGCTCAAGAGTTGGGTTGGGTATTCGGGGAATGTTTGGAATGTCGGGGCAGGCCCACGTAACGTGGTTAAGGGAGGCATACTGAGTTGTGCAAAAAGGGCATTTGTTCGAAGGGTGAATTGTAGGATACATGGCGTGGAGCCTTCCTAGGTGCGGGAAGGTGTTTGTTTGCAGTTGACGCCAGAATGTCGCTTCTTCTCTTGTTAAGGATTTGTGCGGAGGAGGAAAGGCTTGTCGGGTGAGTCGCTGGTGCTGTAGAATTGTGTTGTATTGCAGCATTATGGGCTCGGGTAATAATTCTCCAGTGGCGCCCGGGAAGCATGGGCTCGGGCGACAGCGTTAGCTCGCTGATTGCCACAAAGAGAGTCGTGTCCAGGAGTCCACAATATTGTAACACTTGGGAGGTGTTCTGGCGCCTTGCTGGCGAGAATGCGGTGCGCTATAGAAGAGACCCTGCCCCCTGCAAAGCTCCGGCAGGCGGCCTGAGAGTCGGTGATGACGCGTACGTGTTTTTGGTTTGACGCGCTTGATACTATGGCCATGGCTATAGCTGCCTCTTCTGCCTCTGTTGGGCTGCTTGTGTTGACGGAGGCCGAAGCTATCTCCTGCAGGTCTGGGTCGATGACGGAAATTACCATCGCTGACCGATGCGGATATTTGGCTGCGTCCGTGAACCTCGAATCTGGGTGACTGCCGAATCTGCACTGAATATATTTGGATCTTGCCGATATTCTCCCTGTATGATGCTCGGGGTGCATGTTCCGAGGTATTGGTGCCACGTTCAGTTTCTCTCTGAGCTCGAGGCGTAAAGTCTCCGTCTTCGCGGTGTGCCCTCCAGCGTTGGTTGAATATCCCAGACGACGGAGTATATGTCTTCCGGTAGGAGTGAGCGTGAGACGTTCCCGCTGGCTTACAAGGTGTGCTTCGATATGCTCCTCCACCGTGTTGTAGACGCCTAAGGAGAGGAGCTTGCCAGTTGCTGCGCTGGGTGGTAGACTTGTTTGTTTGTAAGCCTTGTGGAGGATGGTATCAAGCTTTTCCTTTTCGTAATTCTTGAGCTGGAGATACGGAGCTGCGTACACGATCCGGCTGATAATTAGGGCTTGAATAAGTCTCGTCACATCTGATTCCTTGAGTCCGTGATGTCTGTTGGTAATTCGGCCAATCATTCGCAATATTTGGGTTGCTGATTGTGTGATTCGTTGAACTGTATATCCGCTCTCCCCATTTTGCTGTATATACAAGCCAAGGATGCGTGCTCGATCGACAATGGGAATCTCTTGCCCGTCCAAACTCTGTGGGATCTGGGGTTGCTCATATGCGAACCCTCGTCGCCGGCGTTTAACTAGAATTCCGATTTCTCTGGCGCGCATTGGAGCCCACTCGCTTGTGCGTATTGCTGCACTGTGTGTACGGCTCTTTGGAATTTTTCTTCTATCTCGCCATCCGATCCCGTGTTGGTCCAAATCGTTATATCATCGGCATAAATAGCATGATGGATGCCTTCAATCTCGTGCAGTTTCGATGGGAGCTTCATCATGGCTTGGAGAGAGTACAGTGCCTTGTGGCATGCCTTTGTTCGGGGTTCTTATGGTGTCTGTGCGGAGATTTCCGATTCCTATTGTGGCCGTTCGGTTCGCCAGAAAGGATCGGATGAAGTTGTACGTTCGTACGCCACAGTTTGTTTCCATTAGATTTTCGAGGATAGTATGATGGGCTACATTGTCAAGGGCTCCTTTCAGATTTAACGCCAAAATTGCCCTGACGCCGTGTGGAAAGGCCTGCTGGATGATGTCCTCCTTTAGTTGTAGCAGAATATCTTGGGTTGATAGTTTCGGTCGGAAACCAAACATTGTTTCAGGAAGAAGTTCGCGATCTTCCAAGTATGGCTGTAGACGGTTCAGAATTATGTGCTCGAGGAGTTTCCCTAGGCACGACGTGAGCGATATCGGTCTCAAGTTGTCTAGGGTCGTAGGTTTATTGGGCTTCGGGATGAGTACTATGTGGGCGTGTTTCCAATCTTCTGGTAGGGTGCCGGATTCCCAGTGTTTGTTGTAAAATTTCGTTAGAGCTTGAACAGAGTCGTCCAGATTTCTTAGGAGTTGGTTTGTAACCTGATCTATGCCCGGAGCTGTGTTGCGGGTGAGAGCGGCAAGTCCTTGTTTGACTTCAGCCAGCGTTATAGGGCGGTCTAGTAACTCGTTCGGTTCCCCTGTGTATTCAGGGTGTGTTGCATTTTGGATGTTGGAACCTATATATTTATTATGTGCGCCCAAATGTGTGCTGTGTACAGAATATTTGTTGGATAAATGCGTTGTGTGTGTGTGCAAGTCATGGGGTCTTTGCTTTCTACTTTTTGTACCAGTTTTGTGTTCAGTTATGCAATAAACAGCAGAGTTTTCCTGTTTACATGGCAATCACTTTGCTTTCTTTCAGGGGAAAGTGTGGTTTTTTCGGCTGCTATGATAGTTTTTGTGATCTCGAGGCATTCTTCTTTTTATTGCGATAGTATGCCGTTTGGCATAAGTCGTAAGTCGTCCTCGGAATCGTCCTCATCGTCCTCCGAAAGGCTTGCTAGAGTTCATAATGAATTTTTCCAGATTTTTTTGAACTGTGATTGGTTGTGTTCTTTTTTTGAGGCCGTTGTCTTCAATAAATATTGATTTTACATTCAGTTGTTCTTTTTTGCCCGCTCTGCTTTCATATGCTCATCGTTGATATCCTTCTGATAGTATTTTGATTTTCAGCAATGAAAGAATACTCCCAGAAAATGAGAACCGTTTCTGCACTCCATTAACTGGAGCTAAAAATGACCTGGGCGTTAGTGCTGAACGGGCTGAAGTGTTAAAAACTTTTCGAGCCAAATGAGAGTTCAAGCATCTTTCTGCATCACCTAGCTAGTAACGTCTAGTGTCACTAAATTTATTTAGTGACACTAGTAACGTCCATTATCAGAAAAAGAGGTGGCTGCTATACTGAATTTTTCTTAGCCGCTAAATGATAGCCGCTCACTAAAGTTCACTGAATTCAGTGCGTACAAAAACCAGCACTTATATGGGGGTTTTGTCATCAGGTAGGGTTTACTGGTGAGTTTTATTTCCTGAAAGCATCCATTTTGGCACTTGATGACTGAGTTGCATTTTCTTTGTAAAGGAAACTATTGACAAATGAAACATGTTCAAGTCCTTTGAATTCAATTAATCGAAATTTAGCCGCAAGTGGTGTCGCAAACTTTATATAGTGCTACTAGCTAGTGACACTAGTACAACCAGGAATGCATTTACCATGTTTAACAGGCCCTCAGAATAAATGCATACACAGACTGCAGCTATAGTTAAGATACCATGCGAATCGCCATCCTGTTCCAGAAGGAAAGAGGAGGCTGTGAGGGGATAAGAGAAGAATCTTAGGTATGTCCTCTAAGTTGCAGACTAGAAAAACGTTACCAAGCTATTCTAAATTATGTTTATGAGTTTCTAATATTGCTAACCGAAATTTAACCTGCGCTTGTTGCTGGGTAAAAGCCAGCTTCACTGCATAAGGTTATTTAGTGACCAGCAAGAGTAGGGATTGTGCCCGGAATACATACCTGCGGATGCAATTCGCAGTTTCCCCCGAAAAAAAAAAATCTAAAGCATGGGGCGGGTTCAGCTCGTCTTTTGTGTTCTTGATAATTTTAATGCCTGCTTCTTGAAAGTGATTTCCAAGGTGACTGGCAGAATCCGCGGGAAACTTGCTTTTCGGAAATCAACCGGAAAATTAGCTACATGCGCACAAACTGACGCTACAAATCGAATGGTGACGTACACCGGCTAAGTTGCTAATATTTGGGCTTGCGGATCGTTATCGCTCGCCTCCAAGTTGAACGGTCGTTTAGGTGGATCACTCGTCATTGCACCGAGCGTTATTTTATCTTAGGCGCGGTTGCCTTTGCCGAAATAACCGTTTTTCGCTAATTCGCAGCGCCCGTATGCGACATTTCTGCCGCAAAAGTTCGGAGAAACCGGGAAGATAAAGGGTTACTGTGAGCTACTACAAATGCTTGCGCGGTGTTGGCACTCTGTTACTATACATTACTTGCAGTGCACTTGAAAGATCCTGCACAGGCGAAAAGCGAAAGCGACCGTGCCTTCTAGATTTCGGCGCACGTCAAAGATCCCCCAGGCTTTCAAGGTTAATCTGGAGCCCTACACTACGACGCGCCTCTTCGCCTGTGTAGCGTCGGCGTGTTAAATGAAAAGATTGTGCGTATGAAGTATTATTTTGAGACCATTAGCTAGTAGCTTCTGACTTCGAGGCACCACCGCCGGCCGCACGACCCCGCCAGCCCCACCATGTTGTTTACAAGCGACCCCGGCGACCCGGTCAAAGTTAGCGGCGAGAAGGTAGAAGAGACAATCTGGCAACACTGATAAGCACCAAAATGGCCACCGCTGCTCACTTGCGTACCTCAGTGACGGTACTCTAAAACCTTATTTAGTGACTCTAGCTTCGCCCACAACCTCAAAAAAAATTCCCCCGCATTTCCCCGAGGGGGAGAATGTGAAAGTGCGAATGCACGGTTGTCGGCCCGCTTGCGGCGCTTGCGCTCGGCACCCGCAGCCCACCGCCTCGCCGCCTTCTCTTCCATCTCTTCCATCGGGTTTGTAGTATCACGTGTACACCACGCAGTTATCAAGCCGCTATAACGCCGCTGAGTCGCCAACGCAACGCCGCTGACGACGTAGTTTGAATGCGTTAAAGATATAAGGAGCGTTCCTAACTCTGAAATCAGCGTGGCTTCCGTGGCTTAAGCTGATAAGAACAGATTTTATTTCGGATATTATGTACAGGGCTTATACATGGTGATACAGCACATCTCGTCAATAGGGTTTCCACGTGAAAAAACGGTAAACATGCATCCTTAATACATCAGGCAAGGCAGTATGCATACAGACGGAACTAATACAAGCTAGTTAAATACAAAATAACAGTAGAAAAAACGAATCATTATTGAAAAAAGACGCATAGAAATGAACAACAGCAGCAACAACAATACAAAAAAACACAAACAAAACAAAACAAAACAAAACAAAAAAAACTGTTAAGAAATGACAGTAGTCAAACAGTCCAGTCACTCTCTGGAAAAGGGCTGTGCCTCAAAAAAGGTCCAGAAGGGGCGACTGCTTTTCACTCCAGGCTGTGCTGGTGCTGCCCGGTGACATGTGTCGCATATATATCCCTGGAGCAGGTGATGGTGTCACTGACCGCTAACTTTTTCATCAGCCGTAGGTAGCTGCGGCTGCATAGGCGGCGAAGTACCCGGTCGTTGGCCGGATCCCATGACCCTAGCGCACCCACCACCACCGCATCCACGGTGACCCGTTGATACCTCCGGAGGAGGTATTGACGTAGTGGTTCGTACTTTCTGATCTTGTTCTCCCGGGCCTCACGAAGGGCACTGCGGCGGTTTTCGAAGGGGCAACACACATCGAGTACTAGGGCCTCTTCTCCCCTTGCTAGTACTAGGTCCGGGCGCAGCGTTGTGCCACCAACTGGTTGGTTTTCGTGTGTCACCGTGAAGCGTTTTAGATCAGCATTCTTTACCCTCTTTATGATCCTGTTGTGGCGGTCCGTCATTTCACGACTGTGTCGCATGCAATGGCATAGAACATGCGGAAGCGTTTCTGGCTGAGTTCCGCATACTCTACATCGTTGATCGCTGCCTCTCGCCCAAGGGCGGGCAGCGTTCAGGGGTAATAGGTTGAGCCTTGCTTTGTGAATGAATCGCCAGTCGGTGAAGCGTGTGAATTGGCCAGTTCGCATGAAGTGTGAACTCGATCGGTCCGCGGCAACGCACTCAATGACCTTCCCCTGGTTTGGTTTTTGCTGAAGGGTTGAGTCGTGTGTTGCCGCGAGACGCTTCCTGAGCGTTCGCATGACCTTCCTGCGGTGTTTGGGCGAGAGGGTGTCGTTCCCCACTGTGATGCGGACACCACTGGGGTGCAACTCCCACGTCACTCTTAGTCGTCGGGATGCGTTTCTTGCCTCCGTCCAAATTCACTGTAGTTGCGTTGAGGTGGCTCTGAATTCTCCTTCGGTGTCGCCATTGAGGTATTTTTCGATGTCAATGTCTTCGGCTGGCCTTCGCAGTCTCTTGGCTGTCACCGTTTGCACGGCTTGAAGGGCCATGCTTCGCACTTCTGTGTCTTGTGATGACAGCAGTTTAAATGCGGTGTCGATGCGGCATGCATCGCTGGTGTCATCTGCCCTTGGTAAACCAGCTGTGCCACCCACTGTGCTGCCGTATAGGTATTCATTGCTCGCATTTGTAGGCAGGTACAGTGTGCGCTTGATAAATGGACGAAGAGCATCATCAAGTTTCTGCCACTCTGTTTTCCCGATGCTGCCCGTTCTCATAGCAAAGTTCAAGGCAGGGTAGAGAAAGGTTTTCAATGCATCGATTCTTTGCCATGGTGCAAGCATGGATTCTAATATCTTCTTGCCGATCGTAATGGCTTCATTCACTGTTGCTTCATCAGGAATGATTCGGTACCCAATCGGTCGTCCCAGGAACGGGTGACTTTCGTAGTCGTTTAGGTACGGAATGGGGACGTCGTTGATGAGGAAGGTGGTGGGTCTGGTACCCACTGGGTGTTTGCCAGACAGATGGAGCGTCATACACTTTGTTGGCTTCAATTTGAGACCAAGCTGCGTTGATAGCGTGTCTATGGTGTTTATGTGCTGTTGGAGTGTATCGGGGTCGTCTGCTATCGGAGTCAAATCGTCGGCGTACGCCAAAATGTTGTGGCGGCCACTGCCACCCTGTATTGCTCGCACAATTGGGTCAATGACGAGATTTAATAATAGGCCGCTCAACGGGCATCCTTGACGTATCCCGGATTCGATTCGTACCGGGGCGGTTGTGCCTTCACCGCCAACGATGATTGTGGTGTTGTCGGTGTACAGCTCTTGCACAATCTCTCGAAAGTGGTCGCCAGCTCCTGCTCCTTGTACAGCATCCATCAGCGCATTGTGTGGCACAGAGCCGAACGCATTTGCGAAATCTAGAAACGCCACGCAGATGTCTTGACTATTCGTACGTGCTTCATCAAGGCGCTCCTGGAGGATGAAGTTATTTTCAAAGACTCCATCGTACGGCATGAACCCTTTTTGACATCTGGATAGTACTGCGTGACATTCTAGCCATTCCTGTAGTCTGGACGCCAGGCAGCCAGCGTACAATTTTGCAATGGTGCTGCCTAACGTAATCGGGTGGTAGTTTGATGGATCCTGTGGGTCGCCCTTCTTATATATCAGTATGGTGCGTGACTCCTTCCAGGCAGCAGGTGTGCGGTGGTATTTGAGACATACATTGAACACCGCGGACAGGAACGCTCCCTCAGGATCAATTGTTCTCCAGTGGTTGTAAGTGAGCCCGTCACTACCAGGGGCAGTACTCTCATATCGGCGTAGTCGCGTTGCTACTTCTTCCTGGGTAAATCTTGCGGTATCCACTGGTTCTGGTGCGGGTACCCGGGAAGTCAGTAGGGCTGTGGACGCACTACGGGGGGCCCACATTGTGGAGAAGTGTGTCTCAAGGGTATCTATGGCGACAGGACAGGGTTGGGGAGGGCCTGACGGCTTGCCGTCGGTTCCGCCTATACAGGGTTTGGATATCCTGTGGATTGTTGACATTGATCACCTTGCGGGCACGGGTCGATGATCCAGACTGAGGTAGTTTCACTGCCGTTTGTGCTTTTTCAATAGCTGCCGTAATTATCTGGTTTGCTTTTTCCCAGATTGCTTCTGACGGGGGTTCCGCAGCAATCTTCTTTAACTGCTTGGTTTCATCTTCTAGGATTGGTGGATCATCACTAGGCACTTCCGGGCTGTCGTCTGGTTCATTCCTTATTGTCTCAGCGTGGAGTTCCTCGAGGTCGTTTGTCACCATTTCTTCCATCGGTGTTCCTGGTGTGCCGCTACTGCTCCCAGTTCGTACCATAGGCGGACTTGAGTACGGTGTCGACACTACGGGGGAACTTGAGCACCGTGTCGAGGTGGTGCCGGTACCCGTCTCCTCCTGCTGCAGGTGTGTCGGGGGCACTGTTTCCCTGTTCTGAGATGGTGACACAGGGTAAGGTTGAGCGGCATCACTCGGGAAGTTTTGCTCTGTTAACGGCGGGCTGTCTGGTCCGGGTGAGGTTTGCCGCGGTAGGCATTGTGGGCTGTCATGCCTGACAGGATGTGGTGGCCGCGCCTGGCCCACTGTTTCCTGGTTTGCCCTGGCAGCCTCCTTTCGGTGCCAATCGCGGTGGTTTTGTAGGCCCTTTATAGACGGAAATATTTCATGGGGAACTCTGGGGGGGAAGAATTTCAGGTGAATACACTTTGATCTTAGCCAAAAGGCAAGCATTCGACAGAGTTCCCCATAAAATATTGCTGTGCATTTTAGACTATGTGAATGTTGGCTCTGTTATTCGGGAAGGTGTGGCCATGACGTACAGGTGTTGCAAGACGCGGTTAATAGTAAATAAGGTTGTGGGAGAAAGCATAGAAGTACAGCGCTCTGTACGCCAGGGATGCCCACTTAGCCCGTTACTTTTTTGTTTATACATTGAATCACTTTGTTTAAGCATTATACGCAGCGACAGCGTACACGGATTTCGGCTGCATGGGGCAGAAGATAAACTCTTAGCCTATGCGGACGATATTGCTGTTTTTTGTTCAGATGTCGAAAGCATCAATGCGGTAGTGGAAATCGTCAAACGATCCTGTGAGGCGAATGGGAGTGCCGTAAACTGGAAAAAATGCCTGGGGTTTTGGCATGGAAATTGGCCATCAACCCGTAGCATCTTCGCTAACATGAATTGGGTCAGCACACCGGCAAAGTACTTAGGTGTGCCTTTGGAGTTTTATAAAGACAGCGATCCGTATTGGAGGAAGGAAGCCGAAGTAATGAAAGAAAGGGCAGAAAAGTGGAAAGGGTGGAGCTTATCAATATTTTCAAGAACGACTGTGTGCAACTTATTTTTTGTAAGCAGACTGTGGTATGTCCTTCAGGTTCTTCACTGTTCCCGAGCAAATGTTCAAAGACTGCATCGTGTATTCGCTGTGTTTATATGGGGGTCAAACTGGGAACGGACAAGCCGGACAAACCTGTTTCGTAGGGTCAGGGACGGAGGTTTGGGACTAGCACACTTGTTTGTACGTCAAATTGTAAACCGTTTCTTGTTTCTCCGCGATGTTAAGGACCCAACGTTAAGAACTATCTGTCAATTGCGCTTGGGTAGAGCGTTACCGGATATTATAGTCACGTCCAATGTTATACCTGGCGGCCTGCATGGTTTTATGAGAGAGGTTGTACTGTCATGCTGTTTCTTGGCTGTTCGATTTTCTTGGGAATACTTGTGTCAAGTAAATAGGAAAAAGTTGTATAAAGACGTGTGTGATGTAGTCCTCCCTGAACCAATGTAGCGGTTGATTTATAGAGTAGGTAGGGGTAAAGATGTGCTTAAAAGACTTAAGCGTATGCAGGTACCCCCTAGCGTAAAGACTTTTTTCTTCAAACTGCATACTGGAACCCTATCTGTTAAGACGTGGATGGCAGAAAAAGACTTGTTCGTTCCATGGGGAATTGACTGTATCATATGCAAAAAAGCTGAAACTATTGAGCATGTATTCATCGATTGTTGGGATGCTGTGTTCCTGTGGGATGTGCTCCAACGAACTCTGAAAAAGGATCTGCCTGTGGATGCCCAAGGCATACGGTACTTGCCTGTTGAAAACGAGGATGGTATGCCTTACGACCTGATCATGCTTGTTGGATTGAGCTCTATTTGGAAAGCAAGAATGGCCGCATGGTACTCTGACATCGATGCGCGAAGCGCGAGACAGTATTTTAGAGAGGCAATGAGTGAATACGTGGAAAATCAAAAATATGTGTCGAATTCGCCCGAATGTCTTGCAGACATGGAATCGTTGGTACACCTAAGGGACTTTTAAACACATGACGTCAACCAAAGTCAGGTTGACGGCTGTCTGTGAATGAATGTCTGTGTTCTGTATGTGCCAAAGCAGGCAATAAAGAAAAAAAAAAGCTTCCGTGGCTTAGTCGGGAGAGCGCCGCGCTGCGGCCGCAACGTCCTCGGATCGAAACCGGGCGCCGGATGCTGTTATTTTTTTATATAGTGTAGTGGCCTGGCTGGCGCGCCGAGAGAGGGTGTTGCGAGCTGGAGAGTAGGCGAGGGGGGAGAGGAGGCGCTACGCGAGCGCCCTCACGCGTTGGAAATCCGGCGCCGTTGCTAGGCACGCTAGCTAGCTCCGTTGCTAGGCTGCGGACGGACGGTGGACGAGTGATTCAGGGTCGCTTAAGAAGTGCATTCGCACTTAAAAAATTGCAGACAGGCAAGGTGTGTTCGTTGTCTGCAGTGCCCCCAACAAGGCGTATCAAATGTGCCGACGCGTAAACAACGAAGCAAGAGGGGAGACATGCACCACCAACCATCGAACAAAATACGCCGAATGCCAGAATGAAGTCGTATACAGCATCCCATTATCATGCAAAAAAGTCTACGTGGGACAAACCGGAAGGTGCATTAATGACAGGGCACGTGAACGTGCCGCCTCACTCAAGACAACGTCATCCGGCCACCTATCATCCCATTGCCGCACTTGCCCCAAATGCACGGCGCGCATGGACGAGATCAACGTGCTTCGAAAGAAACGCAATCGCCTCGCACGTGAAGTTGTCGAAGCAGTAGCCATCAGCAAGAAAGGTGACAAGTGCGTCAGCACAGCTTCCGTGGCGCTGACAGAGAAAGAACTGGAACTGCTTAGCGATTATCCCATTAACTAATCTCGGAAAAAAGAGTGTCGCGCTGTGCCAATGTTGTGCAATGTTTCATGTATATATGTTCCCGCTTTTTGTTAGTAAACTCAGTTGATAGTCAGCACTGTGTCCGTGTTTCCTTCCTAAGTCCTATCGTTTTTTTGTTCAAGCTGAAATTTCAAGTCGATATGTTTAACTATCCCACTTCTGACGTCATGTCGACTTTTGATATTGCATCTCGTGCCACATGAGGAAAAACACGTAAGCGATTGGCAAGAAACGCGTGCCCAATGACAAGTCAACGTTTATTTGTTAAGTGTGAAAGTGTCATTCAGTGTGGGTTCCATAAGACGCTCTGTTTTGCGACATATGTATCGAGCTGAAAACAGCGTTTCTAGTGTAGGGTAGCAGCGAGTGATGACCAAAAGCCGGCTGCGCTCTTTGCTCACTGTAGTTTGACCAACCAGAAAGAACGTGTTTTAGCCCTCAAGATTTCATGTGCAGCAAATGCGACGTTTACTATATACAACCTTCCTCACCGTTGTACGCCTTTAAGACGCAAGCATTTCAGCGAGAGGTGTTTAAGAGAGCTACCGCGGCGATGTATCATCAAACCATTTGGCCCAGGAAGGCGCTTCAATATCAGACACCATTGTTTCTAAAAATAAAGTTCAGTCAATATGCCAGGAAAAAAACTGCAAGCCGTGAGGTTTTTTCTGCCTTATTAAGAGCTCTGGTCGCTTGTATACGTCATTTCTTTCGTACGTTCCGATAAAAAAAAATTTTGTCACTTGGGATACACACCCTTGCGTGTGGATTTCTCGGTTTTTATTTTCCAGTGCAAAAGAGGCGTTTATGAAGACTAATATAGAAAATTTACCCTTACGAAAAGGAAGAGTGACGTGAGGTTTCGAGTAACTGTTATACTTGAGGAACCATTTTTAAATATGTATACATTGAAATGCACACAAATCACATGGAAATTAAAGAAACCTATCTTTCAGTGAATGATATTTTTAAATTTAAAAAAAAACTAAAGCCCATTTTAGTGACGAAGATTGTTAAAACGCGAGGCTACATCCACCGCGATGGGATGGCGCAATCGGAGAGACGTCGGCTTCATAAAGCGAGGGACCGAGGTGTTGTTGCTAGCACTGGAAGCGTTTCTTTAGGCGCTTGATGGGTCTTCGCTTATCATCATCAAAGCTTTCTTAAAAGGCAGCTGAAACACTTCCAAAAAAAATTGAGTTAGAGGCACGTTTACATAGTATCCAGCGCGCTGGCTCCGAATGTCACATTCAATTTTATCGTACGTAAGTCCAACCAGCATTTATCTTGCAAAACCCGCGGTCCTGTTTCAAAGACACGCGTTTTTCGTCTTTGACGCCTCTGATTGGTTGACTCCGTCTTGACGTCAAAGGAGGACACCCTTCGGCCGCGCGGGTTGTCGGAAGCATTAAGAACAATCGCACGGCAGCGGCGCTTGCCTTTTCGGCAATTTAGCTTGCAGTTTAGTGTTCGCATTTGACTGCAAGTTTATTTTCCAAGTTCCGCGGCTGTTGGATCAAGTATCTTGGAGCTTGAATTTCTTTACACGACCGAGAACCCCAATGCAGTGACTGTGGCGTCGCCTCGAGGGTTCCGTTAGAATATTTGTGAAGTGGCCAACAAGCATAGGGGGTTTCTATTCCTTATGTTAATATTATGTCCTGCGTAACTGCTGTTACCATATACGAAACCATTTATGCCCCAGATTAAGCCGCGTTTTATAAACAATGTACCAGCGAAAAGCACGTACGTGCACTGCGCGAAAATATAGCGTTCATGCGCTGTAAACGTACATGCGAAACATATGTTGCCGTTACACGCATAAACCAACCCGCGGACTCTGCTTCCGAATTTCCTTTTTTTTCGTCGCCCACTCCACCGCCCTTACTGATCCCCATACTCACACCCACACACGCGCGCGCGCGCGCGCGCTCTATTTGGGCAGCGGCGCTAAGGCGCCACCACGATGACTGCTTGACTTGCATTTATTCTGAAAACATTGTAGCATAGTGGTACCTCCGCAGCATTATCGGCTCTAGCAGGGCTTGATTTTCGCGTGTGCGTTGCGCACTCTGCTACAATATTACGGCCGCATCGTTATAATTACCAGACCAGTCGGAACGGGCAGTTACCTTGTAGTTACGTTACCTTAGGTAACAATCACCAAACATTTTGTGATAATGAATGGCTGGCCTGTTCCAGATTTCTAGATTTAAGCATTTACCGCGCTAGTCGGACAAAGGCCGTATACGTACACTTTGCTCCTACTTTTTTTAGTCCCATCGCTATATATATCAACGACTATCGCTGGAGCACACATGAGGTTAAGCGGCAACAATTGCTTGCCAGGTTATAATTTGCAGGCACATGGAATCTCGCGCAAAGAATGAGGCCCCCGCAGTCACTCACGAATTATGGTACGGTGGTGGTTGAGAGCGATGTTTTTTTCATATTCCAGACAAATATTACCTTCTCGTGGCATGTATACTAGCAAACTAAGCAATATGGTGGTGTTGGTTTTTTTACATTGTAGGAATACTGTTTACCTATTAGCCAGGAGAAAACTTCGATCAGGATTGGCACCTTGTTTTAGTTTCGCCAAAAATTGGGTTTTCGAACACTGTTCTAGGCCCATAGAGAAAGAAAACCAACGCGTTTACAAAAACAGGTATTTCCTGAACAAATGAGACTGTTTCTGGAACTGAACGAAACATCCCGGGCCAAAGTACAGCAGTATTCACCATCCTTCCTAAATCTAGCATCTAATGGGAACATTCATGTCCGTCGCATCAACAAAAATAGATAAAAGAGGAAGAACGCACTGGAGCGTTTTACAAAGTATCTAACGTAGTGTAGTATAGTCTCTGTCATCAAGCACAGCCACCTCGGCTGTCGCTTCCGTGTCTTATAAAACATCCCGGCGTGGTATTATCTTGCTTAGGACTACGGCATGGTAACGTATGCCTCGTTTGGCGTTCGTGCATACTTTTTGAACACGGAGATTGTACAAATAAGTGCTATCAACAACAAGTATCATTCTTCCTTTGGCGAGCCTCTACAGGAAACACGGTGAAAAGAGCATGGCAGAGGCGGCCGATCCGGACGGAAGTCCACGAATGACTTTTTCCGGCTGCTTTTCGCCTCCACAGTTCGGTCTTCCGGCATCGCGCGCCGAGATGGGGCGGGGCATCGGGCCACTTTTTTGCGTATTGCGCCGCTTTTATTGCATGTATTGCGAAAATATTTCGTACACGCGAACTGTTCAATGTGTACTTGCAGCTGGTGAACTTTTCTTTTAATTCTAATACATCTTCACCTTCCCTTTAGGGCAAGATGCCGCGAGCAGCCCGGGCTCGATAATCCCCTGCGTAACACCTCTCGATCCTACATACAATGCCATCCTATCTCCCTACCTGCACTCCAGAAGGATCTACCCACCGCCCGAACCTACTCTCAGCAATCGACAGTCTCACATCTGGAGGCGGCTACAGACCGGTGCTTACTTTATCCACATGGTTCTCTCCCACATTTCTCCATCCCTCTTCCAACACGACTGCCACACTTGAAACGTCCCTCTCACTACCTACCACTTGGTGTACTCATGCCCAGACAACTCTAACCCCACCCCAACCCATCACCTGAGCAGTGGGAGCCTGCGCTGACCAGCTCGGCTCCGGAGCAACAACATGCTGTTGTCGACCCAGCACTGGATACAGCGCGGGCTCGCGGACTCCTGGATTTGGGAGGCTGACCGCTTTCGCTCTTCCTCCTTTCCCTTTGAGATAAATGAACCTTTATCTCTCTCTTTCTCGCCGCTTTCCGCGCTTATACAGGGTGTCCTTGCTATCATGTACCAAGATTTATAAAAAAGAGCGATGGCGTTACTCGAACAAACCCTAGCGATAATGCTTCCAGTAAAGTGGAGTAGCGGCCAGTAATTTTTGATAATTAGATTTAATTCATTATATTTAAACAATGATCTAACTCCAGAAGTACTTCCCTAATCGTTGAAGTGTAATGTGACACTTGTAGGTGCCCACGAGAGGAATCTAACGAGAGGAATCTAACTGCTGGCCGACCGGCAGCTTGACCTGGTGATCAGGATCGCGCAGCCCGCCCCAGCCAACGGATCCCAGAGTGAGGATCCCCTTCTGTGTGGGGGCACCCTAAAAGCAGCACGTGCTGTTGAATAAATGTTCCATTCATTCATTCATTCATTCATTCATTCATTCATTCATTCATTCATTCATTCATTCATTGAAAGCGTAGCATTCTTTTTCGAGTACACACACAGCGAGGGCGTCGTATGTACCTGCATTCCCACATAAATGTTTAATTGGCTGAAGTAAAACATTTATCGTTGTAATAGCTAAATGGAGATAATTAGTCAAACGAAATTTCGAGGAACCAAACAATACAGAAAATAGAAAATAGGAAAATCACAAAAAAAACTGACCAAATGGAAAATATGCATCTTATACACCCCCTCGAAACAATACGGCTACTAAGTTAAAGAAGCCCGCAAAAGAACTTCGAAACCCCAAACAACAAATAGGGAGAATGAGCCAACCATATAATTGCCAGCACTTTCGCAGAAATGCGTAATTGGGGGAAGTAACCGATTTAGGCTCTATGATAGCGTAAAACGGAATTTAAAAGAGCCATGAAGAGAAAATACAACTTTGTTTAATTTGAAAGAACTAGAATTCAGTATCTCACTCAGCTCCATTACAGCCACAAAATATGCCTTTTTAACAAAAAAAAAGCAAGAAGTATTTAAATACTTTCAAGTTTTGCGCCACAGTGACGTTTTATGAGCACAAATGACGTTATACAGGCCAACAATAAAACATAATTTTCAGTGCGTTAACTGCACGTTAGCATTCAAGTAATGCGGTCAAATGGAACTAGAGGCCCCATTACAGACGTCCCGTCATGTGTCGTCCCGACAGGTCAGTTAGGTGACCGCCAATCGGACAAACAAGGTTCCCTGACGTCATAGAAAAGTTGCGGAAAATTGGCTAGGGGGTCGCGACTGCTTCTCACGTTTTCTTTATTATCTCCGTTATTTGTCCGAAGATCGCGATGATATTAGTATCATTTTTATCGAGACTAAGCAGTCTTTCTAATAAACCCAAATTGTATTTTTTCATCATCGCTCCTTGGAAACAACAAAAATTGCCGCTGCTTGCACTAGGGGTGCAAGGCTGGAGAAACGGCAGCGCCGGCGGCCCCTCTCCCTCCGTCTGAGAACCGGATGTTGCACCTCACATGGATTTCCGTACTCGCTCCTGAAAGCTCTTCATGACTGGCAGGCCCGGATCGTTTTGTCCGTTGGCTTTCACATCTCTCCCAAAGTGGACCATGTTAGCACGCGCTGGAACCGGGGGAAACCGGCTTCGCGAACTGGGCGTCTGTAGCTCGAGCTATCTTGTGCTCCACACTTGAGGCGCGGACGAACAGGAACTGTTTTCTTGGTATTTTTTTGCAAGCTCTTATGTAGCGCAAGCCTGGACGACGCCGGGCGCTCCTCGCGAGGCATGTGCTCACGTGTGCTTACGTGCGCTCGGTATTTCTTCTTGGTATTTTTTTTGGGAACACATTTTGCGAACGCCGCCGGACCAAGCTCAAGCTTAAATTTTGCTGTTTACGCAATAATTGAATAAAAACAAATAATTGCAAAATATGCCCCTTACACATCTTCTCCAAGAACGAATATTGAACTGCAAAGGCCGAAAAAAAAAGTTGGCAATAAGAAGGCAATTATATGGAAAATGAGCCTATCATGTTGCGCCCTCAATTTTTCCCAAAAATGCCTAATTGGCGGAACTAACACATTTAATACCTATAATAGCGCAAATGAAAATACCTGGTCGAACGGAATTAGAAACAAAAAAAAAGAACAGCACACAGCAAGAATCAACGTAGAAAAATTGTGCAACACAGAAATGACAAAATTACAATTATCTATTTATCTGTCACTCCCACAAAACGAATAATATTTGTAGGGACGCAGCCCCTGCGTGCGCCCGCGTATGGTGATTACAGTGCAGCGAGCGCGCGTCGAACACCAGTAGTGCTGTCAGTGCGTCATGTGCTGGTGCGTGTGTGTGCGATAAACAGCGGACAAGGAACACGTGTGATGCGTACCAAGCCACGGCTGGGCTAGAGTGGCGGAGCGCGCTGTGTTGCCACCGCTCCAGCCCGGCCGTGCCCCGTTTGGTATAAAGACTGCTCTCACGGGTGCGGTGGAGGGGATTTGGATGTAACAGCTCGGCGGCAGCAGCACCACGATGGGAGCAGCGAGGGGCAGTCAACCGGACTGACAACCACTGGCCAGCGCGGACTAACCAGCACATGCTGTGGGCGCACACGGAGTGGCTTGGTACCAGGACTCGAACGTTGTCGTCAGTGTAGAGCGAAGCGCGGTACTTTCTTTCTGCACAATTGGTGCAGTTTCTTATTTCAGTGTCGCGTTGTTTACGTGACCGTATGTGTTACGAGCTGTTGTTTCTGCTCATGTAATTTTTGTTTGGCCGTCCCGGAATAAACCAGCGATTTCTGTTTCTTTCGTGTCGGCGTCACTTTGTCTGGTGGGGTCAGGGTTACGAACCCTTCGCACATGAAGGAGGTTCCTTCTTAATATAACAAAACCTGGAAAAGGATGTCGGAAATACCGAGAAAAAAAATGGCGAAAATGAGCCAATCATGTAACACCCTCCATTTCTGCAAAAAAATGCATAACTGGCGGAAGCAGCGCATTCAACCGCAATAATAGCCAAAAGGGAGATGATTAGCCAAAGTGAATTTTGATGAACCAGAAATTACAAAAAAACAGAAAACAGTGCATACAAATGAACTCAAAAATCCAAAATATGCATCTCATCTATCTCCTCCGAACATGAGAGACTTGCACAAATAGCCTAAAAAAAACCCCAAGAAAGCACGAAGAAGCAATCGGGAAAACGGTCCAACCCAGCATTACACTTTACATCTGCGGAAAAATAAGTAATTGACTAAGTAAAGGCACTTAGTCCCTATACGGTTGCAATTTAAATCTTCGCTGAAAAAAAAAGAAAATAAACTTGCAAAAACAAATAGAAACTTACAATAATAAAAAAATGGCCGCGTATCTGCTCCTTTCGTTGCAAAATGTCGTCAAAAGACGATAGTCTTTGTACACAATCGCAAAGGAAATGTCCCTCTTTGCTTTCCCGCGCACCTCTCATGCTATTCCTGTACCGTCGCGCTCATCACAAGGTAAACCCACTAAAATTACCGCAAAGCGATTTGAATTTACCGCGTTCCACTGCTACAAGCCGGAATGCAGGCGGCCGACTACAAGGTTTATAGAAACCCGTGGCCGTGCTGAACGTGCGTTCCAAGCAGAACGTGGAACCTGGCTAGTGGAACCTTTCATTGCTGTTACCGCGTGATTTTTCATATGCCGCCAGGTTTTCTGCAGTAGATGTAGAATATCACTTGCTATCGAAAAACCAATCCATGAATTTTTCAATAAAGGAAGACTGTAAATACCCCTTGTGTACAAATTTCCTGTCTTATATTTGCGTAATGTCTTGTTCTTGTTCAACAAAGTTGACAAGTATGAACATATGAACCAGGATTAGACATTTACATTTGGCTTTGAGTATATAAGACTATTGCGCAGTAAGCATTTTACTTTGGGCTGGGTGGCTGAATAGAGTTACAGACAGACAAACAGACACACAGGCAGACCAAAATTTCTGGGTTTAAGTAGGCCAAGAAAGACTATCGTCTTTAATAAAATAACACGTTTGGGTACTTGTAGCTCTATCTGGACGTATGGCGGTAGAGAACGCGCGCAATCTAGACAAGTGGCGTAAGAATGCTACGCATCCGTAGGCAGTTCTTCGAACTTCTGCAGATGTTCACTGCGAAGCAGTATGCCTCCACCAGCCAAGAAAATTTTCCTGTCCGCGGCAGCAGAAAATGCCGGGCTGAATGAAAGAAATTACTGGCGCCGCCAGAATCGAACCGTGACCCGAATGGAGAAATGGAGCGACCGCCCGTCGTCTTCCCGACTAAGATACACTTTTTTTTCTTTATTGCCGACTGGGCACAACAAAACAAGCACTACAAAATCATCCCGAAGGTCTGGAAAAGGAGATGAACATACATAAACTCCGGCGCGCTTTTAGCTGGCGGTTACGTTCTTTTTAACTTTTAATACAAGTTCATTCATAACCGATATCACTTCGTCTCCGTATTGCCGTTTCAAAAACACTTCGTGGAGCTTGCACACGTGTTTAACAAAGTGGTTTACCACAGACTTTGCATTGACATCTGCATTCCGTAACTCCATTCTACTCTTCCATAAGCTGTGTACACCATCTGCCTTCCCGTCTCATCGTGTGTCTGTAGCTGGGTTTACACAGCTACAGACACACGACAAGACCGGAAGACAGATGGTGTACTCAACGAGCACAGCGGCGGGCCAACCACCTGCGCCCATTCAAAACCCTTGTGTGAAGTGCAAACCGCATAATATATGATGACGGTGTTCACGTGATGTGGATTAGCGGCGAACAGAACAGCATCCGGGAAAAGTGACAGAGCCTCGGCGGCGAAGTATGAAACAACAGTGATGGGAGGTAGTGAGAGAGCAGTAACCGCGCGTGCCGCCCTGCTCCTGGCCCTTCGCCAGACGCTCCTCTCCGTTTTTAAAGCAAAGCTTTTTACCTCTACCCCCCAAGGGTTCTTTCGCGACCGTTGGTGTCACCAGAAAACTCCAGCGAACAAATAAAAGAATTTACTGGCACAGCCGGGAATCGAACCCGGAACTAATAGACTAACCATGCGAGAGCCCGTTGTCTTACCGATTTAGCTACGAGCCCAGGCGAAGACGGGTAAGACAGGTAGTGTACTCACCAAGCATATCTACGGGTTTACCCCCTGCGTTCTCGCTGAATGCCACGTGAAAGCGTCACACGACCACTCACGCCCGTCTAGCGGCCCTGTGCGCACCTTGCTCATGTGCTGAGTTACAAAAATTAATGGAAGCTCCCACCAATGCATGGAATCTCACTTCTAGTACGCCAATGTGCTAAAACCTGCGGCCTTCAGTGTTCACGTAAACAATCACACCTCCTTGTCGTCCGCCCTCACGCCAAACCAAGGAATAGATTAAATACTCCTTGAGGGCCAGGCCATCACTCCAAGCCCCAGCATCAAGATCCTTGGCCTACATTTCGAGGCTAACACCAAGAGTGCGACTCCTTGCAGCGCCTCAAAAGGAGCATTAATCAAATCATACACATGATCCCGCGAGTTGCCACCAAGAAGCGAGGCCTAAAGGAATCCGGTACCTTTCGGTTAATTGAAGCTTTTGTACTCTCGAGAGTCACTTACGTCAACCCATGTCTTAGCGAAAAGGAAGACATAGAGATGCTTTATATAATGATTAGAAAGGCGGCCGAGCAGGCCATTGGTCTTCTCATGAGTGCGTCCACACAGAGGTTGCTTAGCACGGAGCTCCACAACGCGGTTGAAGAGCTGATAGAAGGCCATCTTTCTAACCAGAAGGTCCGACTCAGAACTGCGGTGGGTAACCGCATGCTTCACCAGTTTGGCTGGGCATCCTAGTGTCCCTCCGCTTGACGTACTCCCAGACTCTTTGCTACTAAAACCAAAGATGCTCCGTCTGCCTAGAAATATGAACCCCTCACATGACGAGGGTCACCGAAAAGCATGGGCTCAAGCGCTAAACACCACCCTCAGTGGGAATCATGCAGTTATCTACACAGACGCCTCCAAACATCGAGGGCAGCTATACGCCATCATCGTGGCTACCTCCAAAACCAACCTCTTGCGTGTACCTCGGTTGGGACCCAGGAAATGACGGCAGCAGAAGAGGCTGCCATCACCTTGGCTCTCGCTCAGCCAGGGGTTCGGAGGGTAGTCACCGATTCCCAGCAAGCCTACTGGAATTACCAGTCGGGTTAGGTGTCCTGACCTGCACTGCGCGTGCTAAAAAACCACTCCCCAAACGCTTGATTTCAGCTCATCTAGACACCCCCTCACACTTCAATTGAGGGCAACAAATGCGCCCACCCAACAAGCCTGCGCTTTTACCTCCCGTGCTATGGAGCTGCACGAGGACAGTCACCCGCTTGTCACGATCAGGGAGATAACACAGCATTATCGCCTTCTGAGACAGACCGTACCTTCGCCTTACCCTGACCTTTCCAGAGAACAACAAACTACCCTACGGCTCATACACTACGGGCTCTTTCCCACAGCCTAAGCGTCTTCACTTAATGTATCCGAATCGCTACGACGCTGAATGTAAATTTTGCTCAGAAGAAGGAACACTCCGCCCCGTAATCGGGGTGTGCGACTTTAGCCCTGAGCACCCTCCTCTCTTTCCGTCAACTACCCAACAAGAGCAATGGGAGATGCTGCTGTCCAGGCCCTCTCTACCTACCCAAGTTCAGCGGGTGGACAAAACACAGGCCGCGTGGACTGCATATGGGACTCACAGAAGAAGGAATCACTCCTCAGGGCTGCACTCTGGGCCGTTCAGAAATCGGAACAGAAGTATTTCTTCTTCCTCCTCCAGCTCCTCCTCTGCCGCAAATCTCGTCGCCTCCGTCCGCGGCGCAGAGACGGAGAAGTCAGATCGTCTAACACCAGGTTGGAGCTTACTTTAATTTCTTAAAAAAAAGTTTCCACTCTTGTGCTACACCAATGCAACTCAGTCAAACACCGTTCATGCGTCATGCATTGATTTAACCTTACCAAGACTATCTCTTCGAAGTAATAAATGGTGTGGTTAAGTGTATTTCACTTCTCTCTGGTTTTGCTATTTGTAGAGCGAAGTGACGTCGCATGAGTAATCGTTATGGGTGCCGTTTACAGCTTTGCTTTTCAACCACATTCACGGGGTGGATTGGCGCGATTTTCTTTACAGCCGTCGCTACTGCCTTCGGTTACTCGGTTACGCGGACGCCGCCCTCGCGAAGCCAAAGCAACGGCTCCCACAGTATCTGGTATCCCTCTTTGTATTGCCACGTATGGTAATTCAAGTGGCGTCGCTGTAAGTGTAGTTTACAGCCTCGCAGTCCAACCACCTTCCCAGCGTTGACTGGAGCCAAATTTTTATTTTTTCTATTTAGCTCAAAATTTCCTCTGTGGCAATTCTACCCAGCGAAGTCCCAAGGCAGTTTTGAACGAAATTTGCATGCGTAAAAACACCGTGAATATTTTTGCTCCCGACGCACGTGCACAAGCGAAATCTTCGCAGTGGACACAGTGTTGTATTTTCGTACAACGCATTTGTTAAAAACAATGGAATGACATATGTTAGCGTAGTGCAATTTAACCTACACTTGCTGAAAAACGAACACATAGAAGCTATCTGTGGGCGAGTGCAAGCCAGTAAAAAGCAGCAAGCTGTTCGCATGCGTGTTACTCTTTTTATAATAGGCGAACCGGTAGTGTTTTTATGTTATGATTCGTGTTGTGTGCTTTAAAGTGTAGATTGCGTTTGCAGTTCGGCACTCAACAGAATCATTTATGCCAGTCTGGTGGCATGATTTGAAGTCTCATGGTCGAATGCGACATAGCCTAAAGTGGCTGTCTCAAAAAACATTTATACTTCAGTTGTGATTCTGAGTGCGGTATACATAAAGGTTTTGTTTCCCGATCATCCAAATGCTCGCTGGGCGTTGCTAGCAGGAACAGCCTAGTGAAGTGACGAAATTTCGTCTATGGAAGACGGTGGTGCAGAAATTCGTTCATGCAAAATTCAAACCGCTCCGGTCGTGAATACGCAGAGACCGCACCCTTCCGTAGAAGAATTTTTCAATTTGACTTACCAGTAGTTTAGAAGAACAACACAGCCAAGTTGATTATTTATTTTCATATCCAAGAAAGCTTTGGTGCAGTATAAACACAGTCGAGCACTACAGAATAGATTTTTAACAGCAGAGCAGTTGTACAACCCGTAAGTTTGGTGCTGAAGAAAAAAAATTCAAAGAAAATGCGGAGCACTCGTGAGCGCAAACCTCACGGTGACCGCCGTGTCCCAGGCTCGTGTTCCAGGCTGTAAAGAAAAGAAAGAATTTCAGCGCTGTCGTCAAGGGCTACCGCGCATGTAATCCTTGGCATCAGGCACCCGACGATATCGATGCATGTAACGATGACTGCTACAAGCACAATGCAAAGCAGCAACGGAACATGTCACTAGGCAATTTTAAAAGTGTACAAATGCGTGGCGATGCGTACTTGAGTGCTCACGTATAAAGAAATCCTGCAGCTTCAGTATGGTTCAAGCCTTGCTCGGCTTAGTGCAAGCTTCGCCAGTTGAGCTGGTGGAAGTCTACAATGTTGAGAATTACTGTGCATCCACCATTCGCCGTGAAGAAGACGGCGACCTCTTCGATACACACGACGACGATTACTAGCAACACAGCCATGCAAATAAACAACACAGTGTCTAGAGTGCCATCCAACGGAACTCTAGCTGGCCGCTCCAGGCATGGCTAGTGTGCCGTCCGACGACATTCGAGTATTTAACACTAGGCTAGCACTGGACCGAAGCGTTTGTCATTGTAGTGTAGTGGATCCACCTTAGCTTCTTGTTGTCAAGGACGGTGGTTCGACACCGGTTCTAGCCGCGATTTTTTCATCTTTAAATTGAAGTATACTTTTTATGCCTTAGGTAAGGTTTGGTGTTTTAAATTATTTCTTTGTGTGCGTTAGATTATCGTATGTTATGTTTAGGCTAGGTTGTCCAGCTTTACGTTTTCTAGAGCGATGTAGGGCCAGACGCCGCAATTTTGTGACAAAACGCCGGTGGACGTCGATATAGTGCACTGCTTATAATATCGTTGGAAAGCACTCTAGACACGGTCAATAAACACTGATACTGAAACTTAACTATGTGTCCTGGAATACAACAGCTTCGCCATTCAAGTCTTGCGCGTGAGTGCAAGCCTACCTGAATTTTATTTATCCAACATATTAGTTATATGTCGTCAATGCCTCAGTATTTCGACGGGATGCAGCACGGGTGACAAAGTCGCGGGCTTCTGCGTCCCATTGAAATTCTTGGCGGATGAACACGGAACATAGTTTCCAACTTCAACCTTTCAACTTGGGGAGTGCCTAAGCAATGAGCCTAATTAAAAAAAAGATTTTTACGGTTTTACTTTTGTGTGGCCGGTTTGACTTCTCGAGGAACACCTTTAGCGTTTTGTGCTCCATGTCATGACCAACCTCGACAATCAGTACTCTGCTATTGCAGCTTTTTGAAAGCACACCGACTTCTTGTTCCCTATATTTCTGGGCTGCCTGAGCCCGCTGGCCTATGGACTCGTTTTCGTCAGGAATCGTTCAGGCTAGCCGATGTTGTCTTCGAGCAAGAAAGGGGGCCTTGCAAAGCTGGAAGTTTGCTCCCTTGGCTCAGACACCACCCTAAAACGTTTTTAGTCCTCGTACACTTACTAGCTGGAATGGCCGTTCAAACACTCTGGATTGTCTCCGGAGATGAAAATACGAATAATTGGATCGATTTGGATCGATTTTGGATCACTTTTTGATCGCGTTGGACGATTTGGATCACTTATCGATTTGGATCAGCGGTTGGACGCTTCTTGTTTCATGTAGTTTTGTTCCATCAACTTAAATCCTGTTCCTTTTACCTTTCCGGTGTTCCTATGCACGCTGCGTTCCATATTCGGGCATGAAGAGTGTGTGAAGACTGGCGGCAGCGAGGGGAGAGTGTTACAGAATAAATATAAGCATTCTAACTTTAGCGAAGCACTTAGAGACTTTTCCGAGCAACTCAACTGTTCCAGGACTAAAAATGTTGTTAATGAGAATATTTAGATCATATCTTGGTGATATAACTGCGTTATTGGGCAGTATGTCATTATTTTGTAGTTTTTTTTGACTGATTTGTCAAAGCAGAATGTGCGCAGACGAAATCTGAACACACGGCGTTCTAATTATAGCTACAGCAAACTACGGAAGTCAGCTCTCTGCGCTCTGCGGGCTGCATGAAGGCCACTTCGCCATCGACAAGTACCGAGTCAGAGTGAGAAATGCAGCCTTGTGGCCTCCGGTCGACATGGACATCTAAACTCTCGTAGAGTACTGCAGTATCTGCCTCGAGCACAAGACTAACCGACAAGTGCCACTCCAGAAGCTGGGCATTCCACTAACAGTCGTTGGCAGAGCGCATGGGAAAACAATAAACCCAGTTTGGCGGTGTGGCCGTCCGTCTACACTCACGCAATAGTGACCACGTCTTAAGCTACTCATGTCGGTGCCAGCCCGTCTTAGAGCTGAACCAGGTGTTTGTGTGTGTTTTGTCTTTTTACAAAGCGGGAGGAACGGCTATCCTTTTAGAGATGGGGTTGGTGTTGAGTACCTTGAAGCGTATTCCCGTGTTTCAACATCAGCAGGCAACAACATCCAGGAGGCCTCTTTGGTGCTACCATTTCCACCGTTATCGTGAAATGCGATACAGCCCGAAGTGCCGGTTCCAAATTACCATTTTTGTGCATTTGCAATTCAGAGTGCATGATACCGACATGGACGTTTTGTTTCCAAGATCCAGATGCACTGAGGGTGGTGCTACCACGAACTACATAGTCAATATTTCAAGATAAAACAGGGGAACTCTTTCATATGCAACGCGTTACAGTAGAATATTGATTATAGTGTCTTCAAACCCACAAGGTCAGCAGTACTTAGAAGCTGCACCTTTTTGGCGAAGACTTTTTCTATTTGGCGCAAGTGTTTCAGATGAATGGACGTAGCCGATTTGAAGGTTTCTGTTAAAAGCAAAAGTTCCGTGAAAGGCGAGCCGAGCAGTATTGAAAACATTTCTGTGGTCATTTTTAAATAAATCGGTCCAAAAGTTTGGCATTTAGCCGTTACGCAGCCCCGGTGAGTGAAGCTCCTTTACCTTTTCATTTGATATGTATTACGGAAGCTAGGAAGGGTAGATGAATTTGTTGCCGGATTTTGTGGGGTGTTAAGAAGAAAGCCTCAGTGCGGAAAATGATCTTTATTATTCTCATTTTGTGCGGCTCGTTCAACACCTCGGACGCAACGATTAATCCCTTGGTACTTGACATCATGGCCAACCTCGATACGCAGGAATTCGTTGCAATCGCAGCTTTCGAAAACTCTACAACACTTCTTGCTCCACATTTTTCTGAGCTCCCCAAGCCCGTTTGGCTGTGGACCCGTTTCCACCAAAAGTCTTTCAGACTTCCGGACGCAGTCTTCGAACAAGAAAGGCGGCTTTCCAAAGTTTTCATTTTTCTTCCTTGGCTTTTAAACGTTCCTCGAGAGTTTCCAGTCGTTGTAGATAATATTGCTGTATTGGCAGTTCAGACGCACTGGGTTGTCTCAACGGACAAAGACATGTCGCTGAACTGGATTCCGAAATTGCGAGTGGGCGCATGTCAGGTTGTCTCAGTGACTCCCACTCACATCGAAGAACCGGTGAATGGGTTCGCCGATTGCGTCCTATCCCGCAGGAACATTTCCAGTGCCTCGGAAGTATTTAGGAATTGGGAAGCAGATGCCAAAAAGTACCCTAAAAATATTAGGGTTAGGATTGTACACCCTAACAAGTACATTGTCGCAGTTCCGGAAGTGGCAGCGCTAATGGAAGCGTACGCAGCTCTGAACACAACTCTCATCCCGCTGTACACACCCGTTGGATTCCCGGGTTTCATCGTGATCCTGGACCGAAGAGCCGACATTGACATGAATCCAAAACCATTCTTTAAAGAACGCACACACAATTTGTACTTCTACGCAATGTACCCGCCTTGTCACATGTGCTTTTTTACGCGCCTGGTAGCCGGACAGAGATCTTCACTTCCGCGAGACACCGACGATCTGATCACATTTATTTTTAGCTTCTTGCTACTTGCACTAGCAATCGTGATTGTCAGCCATCGGCTTCACAGAAGGGGCCATTTTGCGAGATTTTCAGCTATCGTTCTCTTTTTAGCTTCAACTTTCTTGGGAAGGTCGCCTCAAACGCTTCTATCTGCTGGTTCTACTTTGAAAACGTTGCTCGCTTTGTAGATGGTTGGTACCTTCATTGTTGGTTCTTACGCAAGCACACATTACCGCTGATATTACCGCAGTCGGTTTCAATCTTGAGGTGGAAGACTTAGAAGCATTTGAAGAGCTCCTGGATGCAGGGAAGCTTCTCCCGTGTGTTGACTATAGCTTTATGATGTATGCTCTGCCGCATTTCCAAACGCCTTTTCTGAAGAAACTGGCATCAGTCATTTCTACCCGTCCCAACGATTGCGTTAATGTTCGTGGAGAAAATGGATGCTGTCTGCGGGTTCACCAAGGAGGTCATGCTTACGTCCGACCATGCTGCAGTAACGATGTATTCGTTGCCTTTCAGCAAGGTCTCCGAAAGGGACGTGGAAGCCTCCAAATGTTTCACAGGGCAGTTACAATGCTTCCCAAATTGCCTCAACGACGACAGCATCGCCGACTTCTTTTGGCTATTTCTGAATACGGGCTGGACTTTGTGCACAAGATAAAAACCACTCCTGTGTCCTTCGACGAAGAGAACCCTCTCGTCCCCCACCCGTTTTCCAACTACATGTCGGTTTTCGCTATCGGATGCATCAGCGCTATCCTGGCGCTTTGTTGTGAAGTGATCAGTTTTGGTATGTGTCGTAACAGCAGGCTAGAAAGCTGGCGCTGAAAGTGCAATAAACATGTAAAACCTTTTTTGCGAAAGCGGTTAGCGATAACCCAGGCATTTTGTAGTGCAGGCCGCTTTTTTTTTTGCGAAATCGTGGAAACCGGCATGGAGATATTCACGCGTTGTCCTCACACGCAACAACACGGTTGGTGAAAAAAAATGAAAGTGTCTCGTCGAGCAGATGTTTCTTAAATTGAACAGCGTTATGACGGTGAAAACTGACGAGTAACAAACACGGACGCTCCGGTGTTTGCTACCTGTTACTCTTCACTTTATCCCACCTTAGTACTGTTCACTCTACCGAGTGTACAGACTAGCGGAGCTACAAATCCTTCTGGATGTGGACAGTGCGAACATTAGAGCGGGACTGGGACAAAGACAACAGATAGACGACAGGACAAGCGCTTGTCCCGTCTTATTTCTGATGTCGTTGCCCCAATCGTGCTGTAAATTTATCACCATTATGCCCCAACTTGCCCAACAACTTGTTTTACTGAACCTCCTGCGGGTGTTTGTTGTTCAACCAATTCAGCGAATTCGTCATTTTAACGTATGGCAGGGGTCACCGCAGGGAGTTGTGCACAGGGTTGCGTAACAGTAAAGATCATCGCGCTGCCATACGTAAGCTGACACAAGACGAATTTTTGTTATTATTTAGGAAAAAATGGAGGACGCTTGCACTAACGCGTAAGAATTGAAGGTAGCGCAGCTGTACGCAATCTTCACGACCATCACAAAGGTTTAAGTCTACTATTCCAGCCGATTTGCTTCTTCTTCGCTGCCGCAATGACCTTTACTCTACCATTGTTGCTATAAGTGTGAGCGTCTTTTATTTTTTTGGAAGGGATAATCATCAGACATCACCTTGGAGGGGCGTACGCTTTCTTGTTCAGACCAAGTGTTACCACGATTACAGCGAAAGCTGGAATCTTTCTAGTTCCGAGCAAGTGTTGTCATGATTTTCGAAAATGGTGGGCAATATCCCTAAGTGGGTATGCATGGCTTGACAGACGTGCGCCAGAGACGCTGGCATTTTCTTGGTTTTTTTAGCTGCCGGGCGGTCGCCGGAATTTCGGCCAAACTTCATGAGCTTGGCTTGACGAACGTGCGCAAGGGACGCTGGGCGGTCGTAGTGAGGCACGCACACACGAGCGCTCGGGATTACTTGGTTTTAACTGCCATACAGTCTCCGGAACCTTGGCCAATGTCCCTAAGTGGGTATGCTTGGCTTGATGAAAGGGCGTCGGGAACGTTGGGCGGTCGACACGAGGCACGCACACACGAGCGTTAGGCTTCTTGGTTTTTGAACTGTGGCGCGGTCACCAGAATCTTGAACATCCTCCCATAGTGGGTTTGCTTGGCTTGACGAATGTGAGCAGGGGGCGTGAGGTGGTCGCCGCGAGGCACAAAAAGGAGCGTTCGGCATTTTCTTGGCATTTTAACTGCCGAGTGGTCTTCGGAATCTTGGCAAATCTCCATAAGTCGGTATGCTCGGCTTGACGAAGACGCGCCCGGTACGCTGGACGGTAGTCACAAGGCACTCACACATGAGTTCTCGGCATTTTCTTGGCTTGGTTAACTGTCATGCGGTCGCCGTGAGGCCCGCGCTCACGTGCGCGCGCTGGCAATTTCTTGGTATTCTTAACGGCGTACAGAAAAAAATACGATTTGCTAATGAGCTTCGCTGTTAAAAGACACTTGTGGGCGTCAGTATAGATCGTCCACGTGTTGTTTATAAGCGCCAATCTAGATCGTCCTGTGGTTTTTTGCAATAAAGAGAAGTTTGCTTCGAGTAATATTAATTCGTATATATAAAGAGACAAGGCTGACAGACTGACTGACTGCCTGACTCATCAACCGACCACCTGATTGACCGATAAATGACTGATGCATGAACTGTTACGCGAAAAGCTTGTACCTATGGATGTGAAATTTCCGGGAAACATATATGTCATGCCGTAGGGGCTCACAAAGACTGGATGTTGGGTTATTATACGCGTACGGAAATAATACGGGGAAACTGTGTTTCCACAAAATACCTATTATCCCCCATGCCCTATACGAAATGTCAAACTCGTTCTTGCTGATTTATGTAACCGGTACAAATTTCTAAGCAGCAATTTAAGCTTTTCTCTCTAACCAAGGGTTTTGGAAGCCAATCAGATGAGGTTACTGAGTTCTCAATATAGAGCCGACCCTTTCAGATATCACATTGGATTTCGCGGACCTGATATATGTTAGATGTAGAAAGCATTTCAATTTAAGACTATGCTGAAAGGGCGAGAGGGATTTCTTGATATTACTGTTCTGCCAAAATAAAAGCCTAACAGGTGATATCAGTTCGGAGCCAAGCTCATGGTCCTTAAGTCTTGCAACTTCGGGAGTACACTACTATCATGCTTTAGAACCTCGATATGGCTGCGTGTAAAAAACATTCTTTAAACAGCGAAATATATTATTTAGTAATATATTCATATATATATATATATATTCATTACACCGCAGGCCACTTCAGATATCGACCTGGTTAGTGCTGGTAAAGTAGCTCATACGAATGTATGAAAGCTATTTAAAAGGGCTTCTTTATGATGAACTCGCAATGGGGGAATCAAGGTTTTGTGAAATTACGTGTGTTGACGTATTGCTCAGAGTGTTCAGCCGGTTCATATATGCAAGTGACTTGGCTGAGAAAAGTTACCAAAACAAATGACCCCCCAAAAATTTCCATACATTGTCTAACGAACATCCAAAAGGGCGAGCGGTATTGTACAATAAAGCACTCCTTAGTGAGCCAACATGGTTAGGATGCATTATCAAGGCCAGCCCCAAGCCCTGTGCCGAGATCTTTCAATAGACTTCATTCCTATTCCGTCGTATGTGCTCTTTTCCGTGTGGTTGTTCTTGCTTTTTCTCTTTCCAATGCTGCCGCATTTTGTATAGATATACAAGCACTTCTGAAATGGCATCTCTTGCTGAATTTATGTGCATCTCCATTTGCTCCCACCACCAAAAACCAAGTGCAACGCTCAACAGCCTTGTCGTGGCAAATTGTTAGCCATCTGCATTTCAGTGTCACTTTTTTGTGTACTTTCTTTGTATGGAGAAGCCCTTTTCTCTTGCGCTTTTCTCTTTCTTAAGGTATCGGGCGTATATTACATGTTCAAGTCCGCATTTACTGTGCTCTGATCAGGGCAATTCCTCTTGCCGAAACGTTAAATAAACGTCGTTGTTGTTGTTCTTGACGAGTGTCGTACTTTTCAGCAACACTATTTCTGCGCCCTCTCTGGAAGTATTCTTTGTTCTTTGGTTTTATACATACATACATACATACATACAGAAAATAAGGGTTGGCAGTCAAGAAAACCTCGGAAAGCAAAGGGGAGGTTGTGGTGGGTCATAGAAAGAGATGAAGAATTTTTTGAGTCGAAAAGAAAGTGGTGAAAAAATACCCGCCGGGTGGGATCCGAACCCACGACCTCCAGAATACCGGTCTGGTGCGATAACCACTACGCTACCGGCGGGGCTGTTTCCCCAGCACTTTCTCTGGTATTTATGTTAAGGTATTTTTGTTTCCTGCACTTGGGGGTGGTAGCCAGCGCCACTCGGACTACTTGGGGGAACGGGACCTTCTTTTTTAACCCCCGGGCCGTGACTCGAGTGTCTACGACATGTCGAGAGTGGTCGACCAGCGTTGAACCCTCTTAACTCTTTCGCTACCGCCGGAAAATTGACTAATTTTAGGGGTCCAAGAAAACATTTTTTTTCCTGCTAAAATATTGGTTAGGCACTAATTGCAGGAACACAAAATGCAGATTATTTAACGGCCTTTCCAATAACACGAGTTTTTTAAAGGTTTTTATATATCATAGTTGTAAAAAAATATCAAAATCAAAATTTTTGTCAAGTTGTCGAAAAAAATGATAAAAAAGAAGTTGTGTTTATCAAACCACCGGTAGTAGAAAAAAATTAGAATATACATTTTGTAGGGAAACATTTCAAAAACACGCCCTAGAAAAAATGTCGACTTGCGCGGAACAGTTTGTCAGATATAAAAAAAAAATGTTAGCATGCACGGTGCTCGTGTCATGCGGTGAAGCCCAACCTCCAATTCAAAATGTGGAATTTCGGGTGGTTTCCTGGAATAAACCTGGCAGTTTGTCATTATCAGAGGCACCAATTTGCCCCCACATAACGTAAAAACATCATGTCAATGGCTGACTTTTCATTTACAGCGAGCACAATATTTGGGACTAGCACGCGATGTGGAAAAAAACATGCATGAAGTTGAAAACAGAACGCCGTGGCTGACGCTTGTTGTCTGTCATTCACGGTCAGTTATCTCTCAAAACATAAAGCTGAGCTTTATTATCATCTTCTTACTCACAATTGTAGCCTTGCTCGCAAAAATGAGGTACGGTGAGCTAGAATCGTGCCCTGCAATCTTTGGCCGAGTAGCAGTTGCGCGATGAAAAAGATCAGCACAACGAGCCTCCTCTATTGCAGCGCCACCTAACATTTTCAAATGAGACAGTACAAAAACTTCTTGTAGACTCCGTCCGAATAGACAGTTCAACTAAGCAGCAACATTAGACACCCAGATATACCCTCGCATGGAAACGAAACTGGAAGTCGAACAGCTGGCAGTGTAAGGCCGGTTTGAAGCGCTGTCCTCGGCGGAACAGATATCTGGCGACTGGGTGTGACCTTTTGACTTGCATCTGAAGTTCTTATCGCAGAAATCGGGTTAGGGTGGGGGGAAATGAGGAGCGCCGTGCTTTGTTCGAGGATCAGTCGCGGACGCTTCAGGCGCCATGGCAGGTAGCCTTGAAGTTGGGTGACTGCGTAGTAGCGCTAAATATGAATTTCGCGATGCCAAAACGAAACCGAAACTGTTGTAAACTGTTTGCGAATGGTCCTGGGGTAAGTAGAACTACCACGGTACTTAGAACAACGTGCGCAAAGGAAATAAAACTGCCTAAAACCATAAAGTAGCTTTGCAACCAGGCACTGCTTGACATTTTCAGACGACTTCTGAGATTATTACTGTCAGAGCGCGAACCGGACAATTGAAAATCGTTTGCTAGTTCCCCATTCACGGCCTGATAGCAAAAAACAAGTGCTGGTGCAGAGTAATTACAAGTTGCACGCATTCTTCGTTGGTAGCAGTGACGCGCGATGACCAAGCCCCTTTTCCACACCCAGGTGATTCAAAAGCGTGTCAAAAATCACGTTTCCGTAGCAAAAATGAAAACAAAACTGATTTTGAAAGGCCATTTTCTGATCTAACTCCGAAGAGCTTTACTTGTTCGAGAAACGCGTGGAACGCTATGAAAAGGCGCTCCCAAAAGTATCGATCAAATTGATCGATTTTGATAGGCGCGGTAGCGAAAGAGTTAAGCTCCCTTTGGCACCAAGACTGCCAGAACAGAGGCGCTCGCTAAGCATGTAGCGAATCAGAAAATGGGAAATGAGGGGCTCCGTGAAATAAGACAGAAAATAAGGGTTGGCAGTCAAGAAAACCTCGGGAAGCAAAGGGGAGGTTGTAGTGGGTCATAGAAAGAGATGAAGAATTTTTTGAGTCGAAAAGACAGTGGTGAAAAAATGCCCGCCGGGTGGGATCCGAACCTCTGTTCTGGCAGTCTTGGTGCCAAAGGGAGCTTAACAGGGTGCAACGCTGGTCGACCACTCTCGACATGTCGTAGACACTCGAGTCACGGCCCGGGGGTTAAAAAAGAAGGTCCCCTTCACCCCGAGTAGTCCGAGTGGCGCTGGCTACCACCCCTAAGTGGAGGAAACAAAAATACCTTAACATAAATACCAGAGAAAGTGCTGGGGAAACAGCCCCGCCGGTAGCGTAGTGGTTATCGCACCACACCGGTATTCTGGAGGTCGTGGGTTCGGATCCCACCCGGCGGGCATTTTTTCACCACTTTCTTTTCGACTCAAAAAATTCTTCATCTCTTTCTATGACCCACCACAACCTCCCCTTTGCTTTCCGAGGTTTTCTTGGCTGCCAACCCTTATTTTCTGTCTTATTTCACGGAGCCCCTCATTTCCCATTTTCTGACTCGATACATACATACATACATACATACATACATACATACATACATACATACATACATACATACATACATACATGCATACCAGTGTATCGAACGGAAAAAATACCGGTTCTGGTTCAGGCGAAATCATTTCGCTCCGGTCCAGTTCCGGTTCGACAAAACCACGTAACGAACCTGTTCGCGAGCCGGTTCAGGAGCTTGAACCGGTTCGCGAACCGGCTAGATGAGTTGAATTATCACAGAAGTTAGAAAAAAAAACATTCATAGTTTAAAACGACAGTCAAATCAAAATAAAAAAAAATTCAAAATGCTGCTGCTTCCCAAGGGCAGTGGCGCAATTGCAAAGGAAACTTTAAACATATTTTAAACAATTACGAGATATTAGAAAAACAGATAAAGTGGCGACGATTTACCACCTACTTTCTTCCCAGTCTTTACGTTGTCTAGCGACTATTCATAAAGCTACCGCCAAGAGATATGACGGTGGGATATATTTTCTGCCCTTTCCTTTTTTGTTGAAATCTGAATCGTCGCTATGGAATCGTCCAGCACGCTAACATTGAAGCCTTAAATTTAGGCCTGTTCACTGGCTAGTTTAAATACCAGCGCTGAATACCAATGGCGCACATTTTTTATATTTGTAACAAAACAGAAAAAACCTACAAGAGGCACATAAATACTACCAATGAATTCGATTTTTTGGTCACCCTGAATAATTTGTTAGCTTTCACCTTATTGAATGTGTTAGCCACACTTTTGTTAAAAGAAAGCTTTAGTTAATGCTCAGTCACTGCATTATTGCTCTGACCACTGAAATTCCTTTTGCGATAGATATACCGGGTGTGTGGATTACAATCAGTACGTCACCGTACCGCCAGACCCCCGGCCATCGTTCCGTCTGCTACATTGCGGAATCTTATAACAGATTACGCTGTTACAAAATGAAAGGGAAATTTGACGTGCGGAGCATGAAATGGGACTTTTTTGGATAGACGCTATTTTATTCATCCACAGCAGGACTCCCCTCCGGAACGAGTAGCAGTAGGTGTAGGGAGTTGGGCAGTCAGTGCACCTTCGAAAATAAGCAAATCTGAAAGACACAAAACTGCAGAACAAGCAGGAAAGATGATCGCTGGGCGAATGGGACAGTGTGAGGTACCAGCCTGCCTTTCTGCACGTGTCATCTGCTTTATTACTGTTTCTGCTTCCAAGAGAAGGTCGAGGTCTGCAGTTTCTTGCCAAGGTATTAAGTGCGCACCTTAACAGTTTTCCCTGACACATCTGTTGTTATTTGTATCTGTAAAATAACGGAACTTGTCCACTGTACTATCCCCAAAAACTAACCACAGAACTCAGTTCCTTCGCATGGATGACACGTTTGGTTGTGAAAGGCAGGGGAAAAAAGTATATAGCAATATCCACGTTTTGGTGCTTTTTTTTACTTATTTGGTTTTACTTACTTTTTGCGTAATATTTTAAAACAACGTGATGGGCCGTTTCTTTTTTGTTGTTTTCCGTGTAAACAGATTAAAAAAAAAGCTGGCGCAGTTGATGCCCCGTGCTATACCTCGCTCCGAGGCGCAGCTTACGCTGCAGGCCGGCAGACTTATTTTATCCAGCTGGTGATATTAAACGTGGATCAAAATCTCTATACATGGACGTTCTCTATTTTGTATCTACTTCAGAAAAACGGTCTGGGGGAAGGGAGATCGAGGTCACTTGTGGTCAACAGCAAACGGCTTAGCCACTGAGCAGCTCCTGCGGTCACGCTTGTCAAGTAATAACAATTTGCAGGTGTCGGACCTTTCAAACAAATTATGAAATGCAAAAAGTTCGCACACATCGGGTGTGGGCTTTCGCTGTTGCGCAGTGGAGCACCCCTGCAGCCTGACTGCTCCAATAAAGTCGCAGCTATGGAAGGGCAAAGGATTTTTATATCCCCTGCAAGCTGCCGAGAATAACATTTCGTTTGGTCAGCTTGCACTACGCTCGCGCTTCCAGCAGCAACAGACCATTGCTACATGTGCTAATTCATTTCCCCTGTTGTTATAAAGAGCGTGATAGCGTTCAATTGTCTGGAGGGGATAGTGCGCAAGCGGGTACGAAGTTGATGGTACGTGAAAGAAAAAAAAGGCCTGAATTGCATTGACTGTTCAATATCAACAACGGACGGTCGAACCGTTTCGGCATGAACAGGTAACCGTTATTTTTTTTTTCGGTTCAGTTCTGGTTCGGGATCAGCGTGCTCAAAAAATAACGGTTCGGGTTCGGGATCAGTTCCGGCAAAAATACCGGTTCAGTTCTGGTTTTCGGTTCGGTTCGGTTCCGGTTCGACACCCTGATACTTACATACATACATACATACATACATACATACATACATACATACATACATACATACATACATACATACATACCTACATACCTACATACCTACATACATACATACACACACATACATACATACATACATACATACATACAGATAATAAGGGTTGGCAGTCAAGAAAACCTCAGTAAGCAAAGGAGAGGTTGTGGTGGGTGATAGAAAGAGATGAAGAATTTTTTGAGTCAGAAAGAAAGTGGTAAAAAAATGCCCGCCGAGTGGGATCCGAACCCACGACCTCCGGAATACGGGCCTGGATCACCAGGATCTTAATCGCACCGGGCCGGTATTCTGGAGGTCGTGGGTTCGGATCCCACCCGGCGGGCATTTTTTCACCACTTTCTGTCTGACTCAGAAAATTCTTCATCTCTTTCTATGACCCACCACAACCTCCCCTTTGCTTTCCGAGGTTTTTTTTACTGGCAACCCTTATTTTCTGTCTTAATTCACCCAGCCCCTCATTTCCCATTTCTGATTCGCTACATACATACTAACATACATACATACATACATACATACATACATACATACATACATACATACATGCATTGATGCATACGTAATGCATGCTTAAATGCAGACATGCATGTATACATGAATACGCATGTGCATGCATACATACATGCATACATGCATGCACACATACATACATACATACATACATCTGTGCGTGCATTCGTACAAGCGGGAGTAGGAATAGTGCACAGCTTGACGACTATGTTGGGGAACCTGCGGAAACCGGGGATTCGGAGACGCGGCTCTGCTCGTGCTTCCGTCCTCATGGTCGCTCTAAGATCACCCATGTGTGCTATCGTCTGCATATGTCTGCTTATGGAAAAGTCACGGCCACAACTCTAGCCTACCCCGTGTTATAACTGGCCTCGACACCACCCGGGCAACAATAATGGACTGCGTCGTAGAGACAAACGAGCCGTAACCGCAAATAAGTGCTTCAAAAAAGCGTCCCAGCAAACCACGTTACGTCGTGCAGATATCCCGGAGACGTCAGCAATCGACATTGCAGATGTCCAGGAGACATACCGTTGCGGTCGAAGTTACATATATTCAACGTTGCTACAACTGCAAAAAACCCGTCCAAATCACACAAACGATAACGTACAATAGACTTCTCATGGTACTTTTTTATGCTGTTTACGGGACGTTACCTTAGTGGTACGTCTTATGGATATTGTAGTGGTACGCATACAAGACGTATATAGATGTCTGTTCTACATTGGTTTTTTGTCTTTGGCACAAGCATTAGTTTGTGACTTGTGTACGTTAGCACGATACTTGTGTACGTTAGTACGATATTTATGAATATTGTACGTTAGTACGATATTGTGAGATGAACCTGTATGCCTGAAATTTACATTCTTTATACATTATTTGGAAGTTTGGGCGCCCCCTTTCCAGGATTGCCTACGTGTTTTGGGCATTTATACTTCAAATACATGTCTTACTAGCTATTCAGCAGTGGTTGCTGTTTCTTGTCACCTGGTTTCTAGATTAATGTGTTTCCAATTTTGAAGTGCTGCATACTGCATGAAGTCTCATATGTGAAGTGCCAAGCTGACCACACACTCTCGCAGAAGCACACGAAGCACAGCTCTAAACAATAAATGTCGCATCGAAAACAAGAAGCAGTAAGTAACAGCAAACCAGTCCTGATCAGCACAAGCGCCCTGGACACTAAGGCAACTACAGTAGCGTCATCGAATTGTACCATACAGCACGGCCGTACAGGCCTTCTGCAAATAAACTATCACCGAAACAATTCAAAAATTCAAATAATTAAAATGACAGTCTCCCATCCTATCAGTAAGTACCTGCAGCTGGGTAGTAAGAACGCTTTCAAGGTACAGATAAAACACAAAAGAGTTCAGGTAAAACAGTTTATATTGACTTCCAAATTTCGCAGCACAACCACTTTAATTTTCATTCCTATCTGCCCTGGCCCACAGGGTACACATTGTACAATTACAAGAACAGTACAAATATTCATGACTATAAATAAGTCACACACAGCAGAAAGGTTGACAAAAAATAGGAAGAAAAGCAAACATGTAAACCCAGGGTACAAGCACAAGATAGTTATGCAACTTGAAATATCGCACATTAAAATAATTGGGTGAAAAACAACGCAAGAAAAGTGTGAAAACAAAGAAATGATTGAATGGTGGCCGCAGGTTGTCGACAAAGCTGATATTTGCGCAGGATGTGACTGACAATAAAAATCTGGCCCTATTTGATGTCTGTAACTGCAGGAAGATATCTAGTTACACACAATGCAGGATGCCACTCGCAGGTGGAAAAAAGCGTGTTCCCTGTTTCCCAAACCAGCAGAAGTCCGGCGCCAAGTTGGCCGTCAACAGTAGCTTGAGCAGGCGCCTTGTGCAGACTGTTGCAGTAACACCTCCCTTGCAAGCCAGTTCATCAATCCAGCCATGGGTACAGGAAAATCTGTGTAGTTAATAAAGCTTTTTAAGACTGGTATAATACAGAATGGCGACCTACCATTGTCCCTGAAAAGGCAGTGTATGACAGCTGCATCCTACCGGTACTCGCCTACGGTGCAGAAGCTTCCAGGCTAACTAAAAGGTTCTAACTTAAATTAAGGACGACTTAGCAGGAAATAGAACGCTAGAAGATGGGTGTAACATTAAGGGAAAGGAAGAGAGCGGAGTGGATATAATTTAATGTCAGCATTGGCACTACTGAGGCAACCTAACACTAACTATGACAGCTAATGTGAGGTATCACTATATATAAGAACTATATTTCATGAATGGGGACTCTGAGGTTATTTTAGCCCAGCTACAGGTCCCATCCAAACTTGCAAAATATTTTTCTGTGTCTATCCTAACCGCTTGGTGGATTGAAGTAACAATATATACACGGATGAAGCCATGTCCACAAAATGTGGCAAAAGTAAACATGCACAAACCCGGACAGCGTCACTGCCATGGACGTATACTTCCTGCAGCAGAATGGTGAGGTGGGCTAGTTGATATATATGCATAACTAAACCTTCAAAAAGCACATCACTGAAAAACTCCTCATGTTGTCCTGTTCGCTTGTCCTGCTAGGCCTACATTTTTAGTTGAAGTATACGTTGTACAGCAGGAAGCATCAAAGTAGTGCAAGAAATTTTTACTCCACAATCACGTTCAAACATAGTCTAAGTTGCACCAGTCAGCAGCCCGCAACATGTAAGTTATTAGCAAACGACAGGCCAGACACCAGAATCATAATCTGCCTTAAACCTGCGAAATCCCAAATACTGTGTTACTCCGATCACCAAGGTGTGTTACACACTAAATTCATTAAGCTGAAAATTCCATAAGTGACAGAAATTTAACAGCCATTTTTGAATATTTTTACTAGGTTCTGAAAGGTTAATTTACGTTTGCGATGCTGCAGTAAGAGTACGAAGCACGACCAGCGCTGCTCATACTACTGTACCAGTTACGACATGCGTGTAGTTCTGACGTTACAAATAAATTCGAGTTGCATACACGTTGTTCATTCCAACATTTCACGACCAAACTGGGCGTTTGAAAAGATTGAACACTCAATCGAAACGCGAAAAAAGCATCCAGATGGCATTTTAATCTAATGCTGTACTCTCGGAATTCACTCGAGTTATTATTTTATTTTAATGCAACACGCACGGCAATCATTCAATTTATTGTGCACGTTTCTTACCGAAAAATATTATGACGAAAAAAAAAACGGCATCTGCAGAAACGAAACAAAGACCAATATCACGCTAAAAGTACACGATGTGCGTGTAACGCATACACACTTATATTCGCACACGCACTTACTTTCGCACTCTCAAGCTTCCCTTATTTCATTTCATATCCAACCATTCGCCTAGCAAAACAGGACAGAACACAAACACTTCAAAAAACACAGGGCTAGAAATTGCGCGAGAATTGATTCTGGTTACAAACGCAGCAGCCAGGTACAAAGGTCTACCGACAAATCTCCGAAACGCAAAAAGCGAGACCCTCAAATCGTTAGGGCTCACCGCTTACGCGTACCGAAGTTCGACAGCAACTCTGCTACGTTAAATACATATGACAAGAAAACAAGGTTCACTAGTAGTACTCACTTACCTCCACTACTGGGCAGTAATTCTTCGTGCGGTAGATAAATCCATGGTAGTCAAATCACCGAAATAACGAAAGTTGAAGGCGTGCACACCAGTGCCGTCACCTACCTGTAGCACCTGTAGCACGCGTATCGATACGGAGTGCAGTTAATACAGGACGATCGGACTCGCCGCGCAGCGACTTCCGGTCTCGTGTTCGTCCGAGAGAAAAACTAGTTCCTGAAAGTCACCCACCTTGATAAAAACGCGTTGCGAAATAGATGCCCAAGTTATTGGTAAATACAGATATTAGTTGCCAATGATATACAAGAAAAGCTTGAGCGTGCGTATTTTTTAAAGAAAACAGTAATTGTACCGACAATCTAGATTACGGCATTTAAGGAAATTTCAGGGTTTGCGGTGGAAATACAGCTGCCGTGGGGTTGTGGGCGACGTAATTTTACGGTTTTTTCCGAGGCCGCGACCAGTTGCAGCGTATTTTCCGCGCTTTCGCGCGTCGACATCGCCCCGCGTTGACGGCGTCGGCGAAATGCACGGCGACGTGAGCAGATGCGGGAGGTGGACGAGGAGTAAAAAATTTTATTGAACAGGTAGATCGAGCTTCGAAGTAGGCGGGGTCCTCAGTCCAGGACTCCGTTGGTGCGGCCTGCCGTTTTCTCCCTTTCAGCGAGCCAAAGCTGCTTACTTAGGTCCGAGCTGGCAAGTTCACTCTCCCACTGCTCCTATGTAGCTACGCCGATGTCTATGCTGCTCGCCAGATATCAGCGTCGACGCAGCGCCAACAGGGATCCGAAAGCAGGCGACATCGTCCGGATTCCATGTCCATCTCCTGGTTTGGGGTCATTACGTTCACAGATAACAATAATTTTTTTAACGTGCGGTAATTTGGTGCCTTGGGGCAAATTACAAGCTATTTGTGTTCGAAAGTGCGCATTCCTTAGTGGCTAGCTGGGCTTTCATCGGGGAGATCGGGGGTTTGGGAGAGCTTTTTGCGAGTTAAATACGGGAGCTCTGGCTACATCGCTTCTAGTGTTAGCATGATGGGCTTGTCTGCAAGATCGGTGCGTAACGAACAAAATTTATCAACGCCAGAAATCTAGCGGTGCATTTAATTTCATTCGCGGCTACCGTAGCTTGCATAGGGGGAATGATGAAGCGCGATAGCTATAAATAAGGGAGCTTTGGTTGCATCACTTGCAGTATTAGTATAATTGACCTCGCCTCCAAGATCGGTGCGGAAGAAACAAGCGTTAGCACTGCCGAAATTTGTCAAATACGACCAAGACGAATCACCCGACAATATTCGTTGGCAGCCTGTGTTAGGGTACCAAATTCTTGGGTCCACGCATTGTTTTCCGGCGTGGGCGAGTGGATTAGAGCTTAGGTGCTGGTGTTGTGTTTTGAAAGTCTAAGTTTCGAATCTTGGCAAAACCTCACGGATTTGTTTAGTTTTTTTTTTTGCAATGAGGGTGTCATCGACTTTGTTTTTCACAGCAAAGTACCTTGCCGTTTAACCTACAAGTGTCGTTTGGCGGTAACCTCAGTATCAAGGCAGCCCCGAAATTTGCTTTGCTCACACTTTGAATTCATGACGCTGCAGTCGGTACGTAACACCAAGGTTAAATCAAGTAGCAAGTAAAGTTGTGCTAATTGCGTCTTCGTTCATCATCCTATCTTATTTTGTTCAAATTTGACGGCAATGACCCCCGCCCCAACTCTTCTCCCCCCCCCCCAAAAAAAACACCTTACAAGCTCGTTGGCAACGTCGCTTGTAAACGAATTCTGCACTAAGTCCTTGCCTCTTTTCGTGAGGTTCGGTATTGAGCTACTGTTTTGAAGGTCAAAGGTTCAAAGCAATAGTGGTGGATTACAATACTTGCTCAAAACCCCTCGGTAGAAAACCCTTCCAAAACGCATACAAAACCCTTCGGTAACTTCAATACAGTACGCCTACGGAGAGTTTGAAAATAAAGTATAGCAGATATAGCTAAAATAAATGTCACTGCGATAGACATGTTCGAAATAAAAAACGGACATACCAGCAACATCTGAACAACGTCAGCAAAATATGTTCAAATACCGTCCCCAAATGAAGCAGCAGCAACATCGAGAGTACGTCTTTAGCAAAGATGAAAGAACGCCCGACATTAGGGTACCGGCAACGTTATCTCAACATCCAAAGATTTTTATTAAAATATTGCACGTTGTACGGATGTCTATTAGAGATACTGCTGAGACATAGACGTTCGGATCTTTTTGGGACGTCGCAGAGATGTTAGTGGTTTGCTGGGGTAATATGTGAGTGTTATAAAAGGGCTTGCTTTCGTTCTCGTGCTTATTAGCTCGTCTTTCTTCTTGATTATTCTACGTAGGAGTGACTATACGCGTTTTTTTGTAGTTTTGAGTGCCGTCAATAACGTTTTTTTAGTCATTGCTTAAGTTGCCATTTGTTTTCTGCCGTCTTGCGGTGGCCTTGGGTTCGAGTCCCGCAGCAAATTTAAATTTACGCCATTTTCTGGAAAGCTCAATCACTCTTTTCTTGGTTTCGACGTCGCGTGATTTCCACATTACCGAGTCAGTCAGGTTTTCCCACTATAAACGTACCATTTGGAAGATATTCGCGCATTTCAGAAGATATATTGAACAAAGCATAGACGTACCGAAAGGCAAATGGAAAAGATGCGGTTAGCAGTTACTGTAGCGGGAAAACTATCTGAAAGGAAGCTGGCGAACTATCAGAAGACGAAGGAGTCTATGGTGAAAGCCAGAGTATGCAAATGTCAAGTGCGGATGGTAAAATCGAATCGTCGGTGTAGTTACGGAATTCAGAACGAAGGAGAGTATAACATTACTGCCTTTAGCACTGTGGAGATTGAAAAAAAATCAGGAAGTTAGAGTCGGACAGAGTAGACTTCGTAATAGCAATGGTGGAATTATGTTTTAAATTTTCAAAAGCCATCAATGATGCGAAGGTGACACGGGGTGTAAAAGGTTGCATGCGTGAACCTCAATGCGGCCTTCCAGGAAGTACGCTATTTCTGTGAGCGCGCATGATGGAAGACTGGTTGCAGGCAGTTTGTGAGGTCGAAGATGTAGTATGGGGCAAAACCGGGGCTATGCTTTGCATCCCACCTTTGCTGTTCATGTATGCCATATTTCGCATGGTTGCGTTGCTCGCCAGGCTCCTGCAACAATTCTATGTGGAGTTGAATGTTTGCAATAATAAAAGGGCAACAGCCTTCAAAGAGATAAATTTATGCCACCAAAGCAAATCAGTCACTGCAGCTAGAACCATAAGGTCTTCGATATACTGAAGTATGCTTGGGCGTCTCCTTGGAGTGACGTATTTGTGCCTTAATGCCTCCACCCCATGGCAGTGCTCGTGTAAGTAAACGGCATCTGTGAACCCCGCTTGCATGGGAAGGCAGCCGGAAATTCTTCCAGGCTTTGCACAACAACGTCGAATCTGTAATGATACGCAATGCAGCTCCGAGTGAATGAGTGATTTCGCTATATCAGAAAGATTGCGAAGTCAAGCACTTGGATTCCCGCGACAGTGGTGTTTTAGCTCAAGATCACGTCGTTTATTTGTTCGGTAGAGTGATCACGCCATCACTGATGGAAGGTTTCAAGACAATCTTTCGGCGAGGGCATTGCCAGAGGGCTTTGTCTTTGCTAAGCCGTTTTGCCTGCACGCCTTCGTCTCATGGCCTTGACATTCTTCCATCAACATACGGGTCCGCGTCACATGCACATCCTAATGATACGCGTTATAAATCTGCAGACAGTAGTTTATGGTGCAATAATTATTGGCTTCAGCAGCTCTAGACGACTGGGAAATCAAGTAATCCAAGACGGAATTCACATGCGGACACGATTTTGGCAGTGTTGCAAACCATTGCCGAGAGCCAGCGTTCCGCTTATTCCAAAGCAGTCTAACACTGATCAAAAATAACCACTTTGTCAACTGAGGTAGAAATGTACGACACATTGGCTTGTAATGCGGCTTACATGACGCGAATGTCGCCGACGAACTTCACCCAGTCGCTGCAGCCGTGGGGACGCAACGGCGACCCTTCGCCCACCTAATACCCACATACCGTATTTGCGGAAGTTTATCGCGCTCCCGATTTTACGCGCCGGTTAGTTTAGTTATGAAAATTTAACAATTAATTCACCTATGATTCTAGCGCGCCGATGTAACAGACATGACGCCATATACCCGGAGGAAGACCTTTGATTTGACGCACGGAACTGTCGCAGCAAGAATCCTTTGTACTTTATTAACTTACTCGTTCAGCTCCCACTGGCATAAAAACTAAAGTGGAACATTGAAAGCCGTTTTCGGTGTTGAGCCCAATTGTGACGCGCACGCAAATTTAATGTATACTTTTAGCAACGAAAGGTGTGCATGGGAATTGTGCAAGTACGGTATTCTAGTTTACTCTACCTCGAAGAAAATTATTATTTCCTCGGGGTATCTAGCAGAGCTAGATCGACGACGAATCGCCTGCTTGTAGAGTAGCAACTCCACCTGCTTGTCGTCGCCGTGGTTTGCCGTTTTTTCACCGTGAACTTTGTTCAATTCAGACAGACCAGAACCCATAGCACACTCTACAAAAGGTGCCAAATAGGTTGAACGTCAAAAACAGGCTAGGACTTCATGGTTGTACTAGCCCGCACAGGGAGATGTCGATCCATCTCTCGGAGGAAACCGGTTATACATCTTCGCATGGTTTGCATGTTCTCTGGAACAGGTACGGCTGCGCCTGAGAGGACAACCCTCAGTGGGGCTTTATTTAATTCATGGCAAGCGCGCTTTTATCCTCTTGACATATACTCCGCGCGCTCCATCCGCATGATGATTGTGTGGCACCAGTGAGGACGAGACGTCGTGCCCGATTTTGAAGTTGGTTTAACTGGCTCGAAAGAAAACTGGGTCGTGATGTATTTAGAGCATCAAACATACAAAAAGAACCTCCCGGAATGCTAGGGCTGCGTGAAGTTTCTTCAAGCGCCTTGAACCTTGGCCCGCTGCTTCCGAACGCCAGCAGAAACCTTACGGAAAAGAATTTGCAGTCAGAGTGACTGTAACAACAAATATTTCTTGGCTAAGAAAATATTGGCTAAGAAACACGGCCAAGAAACAGAGTGACATTTCTTGGCGAAGCCCAACGCGCTTCACCGCAATGGGCACTCCATCTGCCTGTCTGGAGCCATCGTATACTCCCCCAGCATTCAGGAGAATACCATATCTACGCGAATGTACTTGCAATAGCTTCGGAAGACATTAGAACTGTCCAGTTCTGACCCAACGAGCAACCACACCAAGCATACACTGCGCAAGAAACAATAGATTTTGGCACCACGCCCAGTATCGGCGTTCATTTAACTCGCATTATCACCAGCGGCTTTCGGCGTTGTCGGCATAAAATGAACATCCCAGCTTTAACCGAAGATAGGAAGGGAAATGTCGGTGGAAACTGGTATCAGGGAAGCGCCGTATCCAAATGCCGTCCCATTAGCCCACCTTACCCTACCTTCTCTCACCCTAAAGAACGCTTATGGCGCCTAATTCAAACTAACACTTTTTCCTGTCGCGCAAGAGTGCACCTAGTTCACCCCACCCTGCATCAATCCCCAACTGCCCTCAATGTGGCTTGAAGGGCACCATCATTCATACCAAGTGGGCATGTAACGAAGATCCCTTTCCACTAATCCGTAAGACCTAGCAATGGAAGACGGTGCTGGGTAGCTCAGATCCTAAGATATCGAAAATTATGGTGGAATGGGATGCCTTAAGCACCATCAAGGTGGAACGCCTGGTCACCCCCCTCGGAACCACCATTTGCAATCAAATTTTTTCTCTTTCAGCCAAACGTAGCTCTTTCTCGTAACATGCACGATGGCAAGGAACTTCTTCCATATTCACGTGAGCAAAACACAAAACCGGCCCTCCGAATCGACCAAGGGGTATCCAGGAAGCTGTCTGTTCCCATGCCCTGATATGTATGGAGGAAAGAAAAGCTTAAAAGCTTAACAGAAGCCCTGAAGTTATTTCAAATGTAGCCGAAAAAAACATTTTATGGAGGTCGCCCTTTTTTGCTTGCGTTTTGCGCGCACATGCTACATTCTCCGTCGTCGCTCCTCCAATGTCGTCTGCTTCGTCTCCTTATGCCGACCTTTGGATAACGGCTGGGCCGCGCAGTGACGTAGGGCCTCGGTGGGACGGCCTTCCAGGCCGTTGCTAGGGCACCCAATCAGCGGGAAAAAACAAAAACCATAGGGCTTCCTCTACAGCAGCTTACGGCACTACTGCTCACCTCTTCGAGACAGGCCCGGAACCCACCACGGTCCGTAAGCGCTCCTGTAACGCCGCCATACGCCGCGTCGAAGAGACGCAGGCTCGCTCATGCTTCCCACTGGCATTCCTGACTGGCTTGCCGTGGCTGTTCCATGCTGGCTTTGTTGTCTCCTTAGAGGAAGAAGAAACATTAAAAAGAAAACTAAAGCCGTTCGACTCAATGTGAAAGCTGTCGGAAGTCCAGAGCAGTGATTCGCCATAATGGCCTGTTCCGCCGTTATCCGCTTACTGCGACAACCCCATGCAATTCAAGTTTACTGACTTCGCAGTGCTCGCGCGCCCCTGCCTGAAACTGCGCCAGCGGGAGTTCTGATCTCTTTGTTTTTTTCTCCCCGCACGTGCCGGCGTTGCCCTGCCTCATTTTGCGTTTACTATTATAAAAACGACCCCAACTGGCCTATTTAACTAAGAAAACGTGGTCGCTGCCGGTTAATTACGTATATTTTTCCTGAAATGTACCTATAGTTTTATTTGCGGTAAACAACGGGAAGATGTATGACAAGCGCCAGCGTTTCAGGAGTTTCAAACGCTTATTGACTATTTAGACCGCTTCGCTTTCGAAGCCTCTAGGGTACGCCGCGAACAACAGTGTCACCCCGGGACGCCACCTTGGTGTTCTATATACTTTGGTCGAGCGAGCGAACTAGGACGACAAGGCGAGCGCCTAAAGTGCTCTGCACTTAGAACATATCAGGTACCTGTGACCTGCTTCATCTGTCGCTGGTCTAAACACGATTCCTGGCGTCATAGCCGAGCAGCGACAGTGGGGAGGTGTTACCATGTTTACGGCTCAGAGATAGCTCGGTGTCTCTCCCCATGAGAGCGCTAACGACAGATATCACTGGCGATCTGGTTGGTGAGTGATCGGGAAACTGAATATGAACGAACCCGTCTGTTACTGGCCACACGTCTACCCGCGAGGTCACCCTTATCACGTGTTGCGATCAAAGCGTCCGCATACGCTTATAGTCTGCACAAAATGATGCGTGTTTGAAAATTCAGAGGATGATCACGCTATGGGATGCCTCATTCGATGTAAGCTGTGCCTTGATTGCAACGAAATAGCTGACATATGGCTGCAAAAAAAAGCCTTACCATGTTCGTTGTTGAGTGAGTAACTATATATCTGTCGATGAAGGCTGCATTCGAGAGACCTCGTCGTCACCATGCGGTGCTGCATGCCCGTCAGAGATAAAGCAAGTGTCGTACCACCAACGGAGAGTGCTCTGCGGCCGCGGTCCATGCACTGTATTAACCGCAATGTCTGGAGAATAAACAGGCTCTCTGCAGTGTGCGAAATATTGCATTTGACCAGAGACGTATCCTCAGTGCTACCGAATGCAACGTGGAAGCTGGGTTATCGGGGAATCGTTGGTGGTATCATGACGTAAGTGACATATCTGCACACAACAACATGATGGTACGTGCTAGGTTGTACTCCAAGATCATCACCTCACCTGTAATCACAAAAAAATTCGGGCACAGGACGGGAAGGACTTCCAACTGAATTTCATTTCCAAGATATTAAGATATACAGGTTGTAGCAACAACACTAAAAACATGGCGGCATCTCTACTCCGTGGCTAATGGCGAGGGTGCGGAGTACGGGGTCTCGAAATGACATCCAAGTTGCACCCCGAGTGACATCCGATTTGCGCCCCGACCACCATTCAATTTGAGCCGTGAGTTGCACCTTGATTAATGTCAACTGCAACTCACGGCTCAAATCGAATTTGGCTTACGAACATACTGAGTGGCGCACACACACACCTCACCAGTTCACATTAAAGAGCATTCTCTCTCTCTCTCTCTCTCTCTCTCTCTCTCTCTCTCTCTCTCTATACACAACACAGAAGAAAGAAGACATGGACTGGTGCTACACTTCCAACAGTTTAATAGCAACGAGAGCAACGTACATTTATACATACATCCTGACATGCGTAATAGACGTGCCCACAGCGTCAGCGCAAGAATTTATATAAAAACCGCCCCTCAGCTTTGAACAATACCACCGAAGTATCACTAACGCAGTCACTTCCTTTCAATCTTTAGGAGTGGTTTCCGAAATCCCCCTCATCTGTGGAAAGTCCTACATCGGCCAAATTGGAAGATGTTTGAACGACCGTCTAAGCAGCATGCGCAAAATTATCCAATAATGGCGCACGTTTGACAACGCATTGTGATTTTTGCAAAAACCTGTGAGCCACGATTTCCCGAGATTAAGATATTGGGAAAAAGCAGATATCAGAAGGCTCGAGAACTGCTCGAGGCGCATCGTATAAGGTTGGAGGGAAGTGACTGCGTTATTGATACTTCGGTGGTATTGTTCAAAGCTGAGGGGTGGGTTTTAGATAAATTATTGCGCTGACGCTGTGGCCACGTCTCTTGCGCATGTCTGGATGTATGTGTATGTACGTTGCCGTCGTTGCTATTAAACTGTTGGAAGTGTAGCGCCTGTCTGTGTCTTCTTTCTTGTGTGTTGTGTATTTGCGCCACTCAGTACGTCCGTAGACCTAAACCAACACGCCTAGCAACCCGTTCTCTTGGAATTTCGCTTGATTTTCGCGTGATGGTGGTGTGCACACGGATGGACGCGGACGGACATTGGGGGGTCCTCAGGTACTCCGCACGGTTACAGGCGAGGGAGTAAGCCGTTTGACTCTCGGGCACTAACTCACGGTCGTAGCCCAACCGAAGCGTTGAGGCTGCGCGAAAAGACAACCAAGTGGGGAGGTCGAGCTTTGTCTGTTTTCGCACGTGCCACAGTTTGCAACCTTTTCTTTTAGCAAAGCTGTGGTACGTGATGCAAGTCATTCATTGTTCGAGAGTTCAAGTTCAGAAAATACATCGTGTGTTTGCCGTGTTCATTTGGTCTTCAGTTTGGGAGCGTTCAAGCCGAACCAATCTTTTCCGGCGAATTAAGGAGGGTGGGGTTGTGTTGTGTCACGTTTACATTCGCCAGCCTGTTAATCTGTTTTTGTTCTTACGGGATACGAATGACCCTTTTCTGCGGACATTTTTACAAAGTGTGCTGCCAAAATCCTTGCCAACGTATGTTGTCTCGTCCGCAGACGAAAGCTGTAGCAGCCCTAAAGGCTATATGAAGGAGGTTGTAGACTCTTTCAGGTTTCTAGCAGTACGGTTTCCACTGGAGTGTTTAGCAGCTGTGTCAAGAGAGAGAGCTAAGAATAACTTTAATGAAAACCAGCGATGTTAGCCGAGCCGTCGGGCTGGCTTGCTACGCTAGATGAGAGAAGAAAAACAAAAAGAAAAAAAAAGTGAAAATGAAAAGATGTCATTTTATGCGGCCAAAATTTTCAATCACAAAACTCTGTCCAGTTGTGTGCTCCGAAGAAACTCCAAAAGAGCTTTGATTGCACGCGCAACCTGACTGGGACCCAGAAAGGCTCTTACTAAAGACTTAAAGGACACGTTTGTTACCTGTGGCACTTTACCGATCAGTGTATAGATCTGTTCCTGGCCAAGACGTGTTATCTCGGGTTAAAAAGATGGCCGTCCCAGCATCCGTGAAAACCTTTTTCTTTAAACTACACACCGGTACACTTCCCGTTAAAACGTGGATGCAGGAAAAAGGCTTGTTTGTCGCTGGTCCCACAACGTGCACTTTGTGCAACAAACCAGAAACTGTTGAGCACGTTTTCGCGGAGTGCTGGGACGCCATCTTTTTCTGGGATGTGTTGCAAAGGACCTTAAAGATAGACCTGCCCGTTTCACACCAAGGCATACGATTTCTTTGCGTACCTAGAGACAACAGTGTGCCGTATGGCCTCATCATGGCTCTAGGATTGCATGCCATTTGGAGGTCGAGGATGGCGGTGCGCCACGCCGACCCGCACGCCCTCACTGTGAGCAAATACTTTGCACAGAGTATTAGCTTGCTCTATGAAGTGCACAAGTTGCAGACGCCCGATATGGAATGGCTACCTGTACTAGAAGAACTGTATACGTTTGATGTTCATTTTAAGTTTTTCTGTCAGCCGACCATCGGCCGAATGTTTTTAATCTATCCGTGATGTGTATTGTGTGTGAAAAAAGGTAATAAAAAAACGGTAGTAGTCCAATGGGTTAAGACGACTGACACTAACGCTCGAACCCTGCCGGTGCCTGTGTGATTTTTTGCGATTGTACAGTCTTTGTCAAACTTTTGTGGGACACGGCGACCGTGACCGGAGAAGGCACGCGGCCACGCAGCGGTGCTCCGGCTGCCGCTGCGGCTGGTAGCGCGGCTAAAGATAGCGTAGGGAACTTTCGCCCTTGCCTTGGTTGTGTGGCTAGCGCGACAAGAGCAGTGCATGGCACGTTTTTTTCAGCCCAGGCACTTCGCGCCGGACACACGAAGGCAAGAGCGGAAGTTCCCCTCGCTCTCTTTAGCCGCGCTACCAGCCGATAACGGCAGCCGGAGCGCTGCTGCGCGGCCGCGTGCCTGCTCCGGCCACGGTAGCCGTGGCTCACAAAATTTTTACGAAGACTGCACATGCTATGCGCACGGACGCGGAGGACATTCTGCGGTCCTAAGGTACTGCGCACCTAAAAGATTAAACAATGTTGCTGCGCAGTGTACAGCCCACGCACGTTTCTCAACCACCTATGTAAAGTGCACTCCCCAGGTAGGCCAGATCTTCGATGGTCAAAGACACGGGGGTCATGCTGAAAGTTTTTGCCATGGCGGTGCATTTCATCTGCTTCCACCGTAATGAATTAGACAGGCGCGCTCCCTATTGAGTCGCATTTCTCGAACGTGTCACTGCCACGAGTGCGCACATGCCACGTATTCACCATGGTATTTGTGCACAGCAGAGATGGCCAACCGGGGGTGAAGAGCCCCACCTATCACTTTGGCTGTTCCTTCCTGCAGAAGGCCCGCGCAAGACGGTTCAGGCCGTCGGTCCGTGTGCACTGGTGGAGCGCGGCGGTGGCTAATCCGGCGACGCCTGTGTGGAAAGAGAAGATAACGTTACCGTTCCTCCCTAACCAAAGTTGAGGGAAGCGCGAAAGCTTCGTCAAATCCAAGGTAAGTGCGTCCAATCGATCGTCACACCAATAACCCACATCGCCTTTTATGAACGGACCCATGCGGAGATGTTTTGCGCACTAAGTAAACGCATTTACAAAACAATCTAAAGGAATCCGATTAGGGGTTAATGAGATGAACTTATGCTATTGTACTTTTCATGGAATAATGTGTGTTGCTCTTATCTTGAGCCGTTCGGTTTTCGCGATTTTCAAGTAACCGTTTTGACACAGTGGAAACCCCGTTTAACTTGTGTCCAGAAATGTTATCAAGAGCGTTTCGGTCGACAACCGGTCTGTGAGAAAATACATTAGTTTTTCCTACAGGACGCCATCATCATCATCACCAGCCTATCTACGCCCACTGCAGGGCAAAGGCCTCTCCCATTATTCTCAAATTATCCCGGTCCTGTTCCAACTGCGACCAATTTATCCCCGCCAATCTCTTGGTCTCATCTGCCCATCTAACTTTTGCCACCCCCTGCAACGCTTGCCTCCTCTATCGATCCACTCTGTTGCACTTAATGACCAACGGCTATCTTGCCTTCGCATTACGTGCCCCACCCGCGTCCATTCCTTCTTCTTAATTTCTTCTAATATGTCCTTAACACGCGTTTGTTCCCTGACCCACTCCACTCTCTTCTTGTCTCTTATTGTTACACCTATCATCTTCCATACCATTGCCCACTGAGTCGTCCTCAATTAAAGTTGAACGCCATAAGTTTCGCTAAAGAAGCTTGCGCTTTAGAAATTTGGCCGAAACTTCCTAATGGGAAATTCCATATAATGGTTACAATTGCAGGGACCTCCTGGAAGCATATAATGGTTGCAGGAGGTCCCGCCTTCGCTTCTGAAACCTTGGGACCTCCTCTTGTAAATTCCCCCCAATGTTAATACATTCTTGTACCTTTCTGAATAAATTTGAATTGAATTGAATTTAATTGAATTAGCAGTGTAATGAGTCTCAAAGATGAAAGCACACAAACAAGACACGGGTGGAGGCGAGACGTGAAGGACTGCGCTGATCCTTGTACCGCCTCCTGCTCAGCGCAGTTCTTGTCTCGTCTGGGTCAGTGTCTTTTGCTGCGCTGCTATTTTTCAATCATGCACCATTACGCGAAACTCGCCATTTTAACCGTCTTCATCGCACACTTGTTTGGAACAGCCGGGCAGACGGACATTTGTGGTTTAAATCCTCCGAAAGCAGTTGCTGTGAAAGATTTTTTCATTTACTTTAGCTGAATTTGGCTCTGCTGCGAACGTGCGAACAAGTTTTTTTGTAACATTTACTGTTTTGTTAGGCTCTTATAAATCATCTCTGTTTATTAGTTCTTGAATTCTCCGAATGTCGAATATTTTGGGTGCTGTAATCTGTGTTTATTAGTTATTTATTTCTCCGAATGTCGAATACTTTGGGTTCTATAAAGACAAAGTTGTTTCAAACACCAGCTCAAAACAAGAGCCCACTCACAAGCAAGCGCAGCCATTGCATAGCACGAATATTCTTTGAATTTTGTTTGTACGTAATAAGAATGTAGTCAAAATCGACGTTTGAGCACTTTACGTCGTTTACTTAAACGAAGCTGAAACGCTTTCCAAAAAAATTCAGTTAGGGACACGTTTATATAGTTAGTTGCGTGCTGACTCCACATATTGCATAGAATTTTATCGTAAATGAGTCCAACACCATTTATCTTGCAGAACTCGCGGTCCTGTTTAAATACGCGCGCTCTTTGTCTTTGATGTCTCTGATTGGTTGGGCGCGTCATGACGTCAAAGGAGGACACTCTTCGGCCGCGCGAGTTGTCGGAAGCATTGGGAATGATCGCAAGGCAGCGGCACTTTATTTTCCGGCAATTTAGCTTGTAGTTTAGTGTTCGCATTTGAGTGCAAGTTTATTTTCCAACTTCCGGTGCTGTTGGTTCAAGTATCTTGGAGCTTGAATTTGCTTTACACGACCGAGAACCCCAAAGGAGAACCCCAAAGAGGGTTCCGTCAGAATATTTCTATAGTGGGCAACAAGCATGGGGGGTTTCTATTCTTTATGTTAATATTACGTCCTGCGTAACTGCTGTTACCATATACGAAACCATTTATGCCCAAGATTAAGCGGCGTTTTATAAACAATGTACGAGCGAAAAGCACGTACTTGCACTACGCGAAAACATAGCGTTCATGCGCTGTAAACATATATGCGAGACATATGGTACCGTTACACGCATAAACCAACATGCACACTCTGTTTCCAAATCTTCTTTGTTTGTTGTCTCCCACCCCAGCCCCCTTACTCATCTACCATACACACACACCCACACACACGCGCGCGTGTGCCATTTGAGAAGCGGCGCCAAGAAACCTCCGCGATCACTACCTGCACTTCGATGAGTGGCGTCTTACTTCTTGACTTGCATTTATTCTGAAAACATTGTAGCTTACTGGTGCCTCCGCAGCATTATCGACTCTAGTTGGGCTTGATTTTCGCGTTTGCGTAGCGCATTCTGCTACAATATTACGGCCGCATCGTTATAATTAACACACCATTCGGACAAGGCAGTCACGTTGTAGTTACGCGACTTTAGGTAACAATCACCAAATGTTTGCGATAATGAATGGCTGGCCTGTTTCAGCATTTCTAGATTTAAGCATTTACCGTGCTAGTGGAACAAAGGCCGTATATTTACCCTTCGCTCCTACTTTTTTTTAGTCCTATCGCTATATATATCCACGACTATCGCTGGAGCACAGTTGAAGTTCAGCGGCAACAATTGCTCTTCAGGTTATAACATGGAGGCACGCGGAATCTTGGGCAAAAAATGAGGCTCCCGCAGTCACTCACAAATGATGGTACGTTGGTGGTTCGCAGCGGTGTTTTTTTTTTTATTCCAGTCATATTACCTTCTCGTGGCATGTGTACTTGCAAAATAAGTAACATGATGGTGTTGGTTATTTTACTTTGTAGGAATACAGTTTGCCTATTTACGAGGACAGAACTTCTATCTGGATTGGCACCTTCTTTAATTTCGCCAAAAATTGGGTTTTTGAACACTGTTCTAAGCCCATAGAAAAAGAAAACCGACGCGTTTAACGAAACAGGTATTTCTTGAACAAATGAGACTTTCTTTCTCGAACTGAACGAAACATCCCTGGCCAAGTACAGCGGTATTCACCATCCTTCCTAAATATAGCCTCTAATGTTAACATTCATGTCCGTTGCATCAACAAAAAAAGGAAAAACGCATTGGAGCGTTTTACAAGGTATCTAACGTAGTGTAGTATATTCTCTGTCATCAAGCACAGCCACGTCGGCTCTCGCTTCCCTATGTTATAAAACATCCCGGCGTGGTATCCTGCTTAATTATACACCATGTTAACGCATGCCTTGTTTGGCGATCGTGCATACCTTTTGGACACGAAAATTGTACAAATGAGTGCTATCAACAACAACAACAACAACAATAACTACAACTACAACTACAACAAGCATCATTCTTTTTTTGGCGAGCCTCTACAGGAAACTTAGCGAAAAGAGCATGGCAGAGGCGCCCGATCCGGCCGGAAGTCCAGGAATGACTTTTTCCGGCCTGTTTTCACCTCCGCAGTTCGGTCTTCCGGCATCGCGCGCCCAGATAAGGGGCGAGGCATCGGGCCACTTTTTTTGGCGTATTGCGCTGCTTCTATTTCATTTATTGCGAAAATGTTTCGTACACGGGAACTATTCACTGTGTACTTTCTGCTAGTCAACTTTTCTTTTAATTCTAAAACCGCTTCACCTTCTCGTTATACCTGTGCACAGAAAGCGCCGCTTGCAAAATAAAGTTCAGGGTACCACGCCTAATACCATAATTTGAGCAAATTATGAAGGACATGCAATTTCTCATCCCTCATTTTCTAAAAGAGAATAAAGATATCACTAATATTATAAAAGCATGCCGTCCAAAATTATTGAGAAGAATATTACAAAAATATTGTTTTGAAAAATGGGTATTTTGGCAACTCGTTATGAGAAAATGTAGCTATTGGCACCCTGTGTTATGAATATACTTTTTGCGTTTGTATAAATAACTTATTCTGTGAATGTCATCCCATCTACATTTTATGTATCGTAAAACTGTTGCATCGTGACGTGTTTAGTCATGTTAACGTGTCAGGCAAGTGATGTTGGGTTTCTCTAAATGGTTTGTCTGTTTGCTCGGTTACCATGGGTATGAAATTTTATATTGGCCTGTTTTAACTTTGCGCTACTGCTGATCATACCTCTGCAAAACTAAGCTCCACTCACTCACACTTCAACAGGAACAAATATTTTTGATCACGCACTCACTTGCGCTCACGCTCACCGCTCGCCGTCACCATTCGCCCTCACTCGTACTCCATCGCGATCACGATCACCACTCATCGCCTCCCCTCACACGCGAGTGTGTGCAGCATACGCTCCATGAGCCATGAAACTGAGCAGCAGAAGGCCATCCACATTATAATCATAAATAAATACGCCACCAGAGAATTAAATATAGCGTGCCCCATAGCAGGGGCTCAGAGGCGACTTATTCCCGAAGCTAAATGCAATCAATCAAGCGGGCGGATCCAGCGACGAATAGCCAGCATCGAGTAGAAGCACGAGAGTGGCGCTCACCGCGGTAAGGCCCGCAAATGGCGCGAGTAGCGCGACTGCACTTGCGAGTGGTGACAGGGGCTTACTGCGCGTAGGGCTCGTCCACACTCGCCCTCACACTCGCCAGTTCAAAATGATAGCGAGGCTCGCTCACCACTCACTCTTGAGTGGTGAGTGGGGAGTGTGTCAGTGCTCTCCTGAGTGAGCCTACCGTCCTGTGCTGCTGATATCTGTACAGGGGCAGGAGACCTAGTTAGGTACTTACATGCAGCTGTCATCACCGTAGCCTTAGTTTGTCCTTGTGGGAAACCAAAAACTTCACAATAAACCAATAAATCAAAAATAAATTTCTGGTGACACCATATTATTCGTTAACATCACTCTGAACTTACCAATAATATCCGTAATAGCTGCACAGTGCCGTGGGATACATTCTCAAACACTCTCCATGTAGTAAGACTAAAGCCCTATATTTCTCATCGTTCAGCCGATCTTCAAGGTACTACTACAGTGAACCCTTGAATAAACAAGGTTCTCTCTCGCACAAAAATGCGGACGAGGCATTTTTTGCATCAACATTGGGAGGCGTTTCATAGTACGCGCTTTAACTGGACAGGAGTGATTGGTGGCCACCCATTCTGCTACAGCCCAGATAACGGCAGTGCAAGAACGGCGCCGGACCAGCGAACATACAAGTGCGAGGTGGAAAGTGGAGAAGCACACAGGGGAGCATGCGAAAAAAAGCAGGACAGGACAGCGGAACCCAGCGCTGCATAAGAGATGACCTTGGTATCATTTTTTGTGCTGATGATATGCAGTCGCAGTTGGCTTAACCAAGGCCGTAGCAGGTTTACGAGGGTAGAGTGCTTGCAGCATAGGAAACACCAGGGTTTCTTGTTATGGTAAGGCGGAGTATGAAAGCGGCCCAGGGTACAGTAACATGAATTCTGGACGGCACGACGTTAGTGCCATATGATCAGTAAATCATGTGTAAGTCTTTATAGCATCGGCCCTCACGCTTTCCACATATAGTCGTCTTAAGGGTAAAACAAGCCTCATAACATACCATACCTTAAACCATGATTACGCCATTATACAAAACATGTTAAAGCTGTGTTCAATGTTAACGTAAGGATAACATAAGGGTCATAAGGTTAAGGGGGACTCATTGATATCGCAGTAAGTTCTTCATGACCCGCGTTCTTAATAACCATCGTGAACCAATGCGAAAAGCTTTACAAATACAGTTCAACGTTCAGAACAGCCTTGTTTGCTTATTTTAGAGAAGTCCCTTCCGAACTGAAATAATCAAATAACTCCATTGTTTGCTAGATTGATAGCGCCATCTTGGAAAACTCGATGAACCAAAATACGTTTCTTGTTTATTTTTATCTCACTAAAGAAGTGATGTATTTTTATTAAAAATAAACTAGAGCGTCCTGAACATTTCTATGAATTTGTGCAACCTGTCGTATCGATACCCGATGCTTTTCAAGCTTTGTGGTCATTAAATAGCAAGTCACACAGGAATGTGGCCCGGTGAGTCCCTCTTAATGTGCGCAAATAGGCCTGTGAATCTGATGTGTTTAAAAACATTTCACCTCAAACCACAAGTGACTGAAGCCATCTACCTCCCCATATTGTATTTGCAATCAGCCACCTCGCTTATGTTGCGGCTTTTCACAACTGGAAAACGACTGAAGGCCAAAAGCTCGACGCAATCTTCCGCAAGGCATACAAAGCGGCACTCGGGCTGTTTATACATACCAGCACAGACAAGGTCTTCGAATTGGGAGTTCACAACACACTAAACAAAATAGCTGAAGCTCAGCACATGGCGCAGCGCGCAAGACTATCGCAGACAAGAACGGGACGTTCCATCCTACAACGGCTTGGATATCAAGGTCAAGAACTACAAGACAGCAAAGAACGGGCCTCGCTCACACGGGACCTGCTCCATAACCTCCACGTGCCACCAATCCCTCGCCACATGCACCCTGAACACAACCAAGAACGTAGGCTCGCCAGAGCGAAGGCACTCACGGCAACGCATGCTTCAGACACCGGAGCATACTACGTGGACGTGGCCAAATACCCGGACCAACTGAATACATATGCCGCAGCCGTAATAGCCGCTAACTCTGGAGCACTGTACACGGCAGGCAGCGTCAAGGCCAAGAACACGGACCACGCCGACGAAATAGCGATCGCGCTGGCACTCACAAATCCGAAATGCACCCCTGTGATCAGTGACTCACGAACAGCGATCGCACATTATGCCACCAATTGTGTCTCCCCCGGCGCTGTGAGGGTGTGCGGGGCCCTACATCCCTGAAGAACATCGGTGACTATAAAGTGGTTCCCGGCGCACGCTGGCCCGCTGAGCACGGGCGAAAACCGCAATGAGGAGGCGGACCGGGCAGCGCATGCGCTCACCAGCCGCGGCGCGAGCCCAAGCCCCGAACTTGCGGCGCAAGAGCCCAACGAGGCGATGCCACTCACCACTTACAACGACACCTTAGAATGGTACCGGACCAACCGCCGGAGTTTCCCACCACCCCACCCTAATCTGACGAGGCAGGAAGCAGTTATGTTTAGACAGCTACAGACTAATGCGCTAATGACTCCGGTGTTAGCTAAACACATTTGCCCAGAGGTGTTCCCGAATGATGTGTGTGTGCTGTGCAAGAAGGATAGGGCCACGGCAGCACATATCCTGTGGGACTGCAGAGTATGTCCAAGTGAAGCTAGTACAGCCGAGACGTTCCCGCCGCACCTAACAAGTGCGGCTATGAGCAAGGACTACGAAACACAACATATGGCCATCCAGCAGGGGTTGAACGCCCTCAAACGTCAGCGCCCCGAAAGTGCTGTCTCCACCGGAGGCGTTGCATGAGTAGGTGACTGACAACGAGCGGCAGTACGACACGACGTAAGGCAGCGTCCAAGTTGCAGGACAAATAAAGATGTTTTCTCTCTCTCTCTCTCTCCCCATATTGTGGATAGACAGAACAATGATGCCGTCTTTTCCGTGTTGTTGTAACGCTGCAACATTTACACCTGCTTGCGTGTGTGCGTGATTTACGCGCTTTTTTGGTTCCTCTTTTTAGGTATTTTAAAGGCAGCGAAACTGATATTGCCTTACCTATCTATGCTGTTTTATTTGTTATACCTCCCTCGCTGCAGTGCTTTCGGCGGTATGGGTATTGTGTAAATCAATAAAGAAGTAAATTAAAATAGATAAATAAGTTTAGGTAAACAGATACATTAAATAATGCATAAATAAGGCGTTTTTCGTGAAGTTCCTTCTTTGCAGGCGCTTTGCACATCTATAATTACCGCATAATACTACAAATTTGTTAGTAATATTAGCATGGCAAGGATAAGAAAAAATATCGCCCGAGCCCGTCACGCTGTTTAGCGATGCTATTTGTTCTATATGGAAAGGGTGAAGTCGTAATTTGAAGAAAAAAATCCCAGAAACGAGAGTAACTCTAGACGCACCCAGGAAACTGTCTGCCACTGTGGCAGACTGAGTGATAGCTGAGTGATTTTCTTCGCATTTGGTAACGGAGCTCGTTTAAATTATGGGCGAAGTGGGGAACTCTTTTGCGAGTGACATGTAGCCACTGCGTCCAGCATTCATACCCTTCCAAGCATTTTGCGGCATCGAACATTGTCGAATCACGAGTGTACCTCTCATATGGGTAAGTGTGGACGGAGTAAAGATGTTTGTCGTTAGCTGCCAGTATTGTGCGACACGAACTCGTACTACAAACGCAGCCTTTCCAAGGGAGGGTGCCTTCATTCCACTGTGAAAGACATAGAGAAACACAACCAATACATTGCGATACACGTGCTATATAATAAGATCACGTCCAGCTCTCTCTCGAACGCTCCTCGCTTATCTGGGCAGCGTGTTTTGCTTTGCCCTTCTTGGCGAAGAACGTCATAATTGCTGTCCTGTCATGAATAAATGAAACGAAAACACGAAAATATGGACGAGAACACACGAAATTAAGCAATATTTCTATTGGAGATCTTTTATTGGCGCTGTTGTGGTCGGTTTATAAAGTCGCTCTTCCAAACTTTGATACTGTTGTAGTGACATGCGGCTATTTTTCTTTACCGAAAGAAGTAGCGTTATTTGTGTGTTTTGGTTTATATTTTTGTGTTCGCATTTCATTTGTCGATGACCGTGTACATTGATATGTATGGCACGTGAGCGTCCCTCATGAAGACGCTAACCAAGCTACAACTTGTTTCGGCGGGTCACCCTATTCTCACCTGACTCATTGTGTTTTTGCCATGAGAAGTTGTGCCGCGATGTCGCTTCTCCATCGGAAATTTTCTAATAAGAGCAATGCAATTACTTTCAAAGCGAACGAAAACTGGACTCAGCTTTGCGAAAATATGAATAGTCAGGATAAAACCTATATTTCTACCGTTCACATTAGTGAGGGGTGGATCATAGTTATCTTACTTTCGCTGTAAAGACTGCTACTGCCGATAGGACGTTTTTCTTTCTCGGAGCCAGACGACTCCACTACATTACAAAAGCCACTACAGCGACAGTAAGCGGATGTAGACTACAGCCAGTGTAGACCGACAGCTGTGCAACTGGAAAATGGGGTAAGGCCGGAAGGAGCCAGGTAACGTATGCACACAACCTGCAGCTTGGAGCGCCCTGCCACACTTACCTGCTGTTAGAGAGCTGCACACTGGGGCATCAAACAGAAGTGAGCGCGGTGGCTCAATTCCAAGGAGATCCAAATCATTAATATAGTTGACGCTACTTTGAGTAAGTCAAACTTTTCAACTGCATTTTTAGCGTTTGATCACCTTACAGGCCTTTTCAACTTTTTCGTCCTGCGTGCGGCAACTTTTAATATTGGGCTGCGCTATTACCCAATGTATTTGCGCAGTAGACAGAACCGTCTAACGGAGCCTGTGGAGAGGTCGCGGGTTCGATTTCTGGCCGCGGCGGCCGCTTTTCTGATGGAGGTGGAAAGCAAAAAGACCCGTGTGTACGAGATTACGATGCATGTTAAACATCCCCAGGTGGTCAAAATTAAACCAGAGCCCTCCACTACGGTGCGCCTCATCGCCTGCGTTGCGTCGGCCCGTTAAACCCCACAATCAATCAAATCAAAATAACGGCGCAAGCGGCGGACAGCCCAGAACATGCTAAGTTATCTTTCAAGGCTTCAAGAAGGAGCAAGTCTCTACGTAAAGATGTCCACGCTAACGGAATGTCTTCAGAATAGAAGGAAGGCGCTCTTTTGTTAACTCTAATCCTTTCCAGCCAACGAAAGGCATTCGGAGGATGGAGGGTACATGTAATCTCCGAACGAAATTCCTTGTCTCGGTGGTAACGTCCAGTACACGCTTATGCAATCCTCACTGGAATAGAGTAGATATTTGAAGTGATGAAGATCTTGTACGGATCGGTATTTTACATTTCCGCTACACTTAGGCACAATAGAAGAAACGATACGCCAACACAACTCCACCAGTGGAACATTTACTGGAAGCCGTAACGTGCATGCCATTCCTATTGGAAACGCTTGAAGAAAACAAGCACTCAACGTATGCTGATCTCCCGCCATGGAGTAAATTCCCTGACGCAGCACTAACTCAACAAGCAAGCCAAATTTGGAATTTTTGGGGTGAACACTGGCAGTCGCCTGCCGATCGTCCCTGAGAGGAGGTTATGTGCTTCCAGTGAGCGCTTGATATCTGGTTTTCTGGTTTGGGTGATATATTATCGTCCCCCTTTCAACAAAATTTAAGTTTTCGTCAGCGCTCGGTAAAGGTGTGCTTCTTCAATTGACATATGCCGATCACGGTGGCTGAGCCCGCTATTCACGCGCAGGTGGAAAGGCAAAACGCCGTCTGTCAGGATTTTGGCAGCCGTTATTGATCCTCTTGTGATCGAAATCAATCAGGAAGAACCTCCTACTACTGCGCTCATTCTAGCCAACATTTAGCCTCGGCGAGTTAAACCCCCAAATTTCTATTCCAATGCGTTATGCCTTAAGAATATTTGCAAAGTTTTTGCTTTAGCACGCACCACATTTTTCCTGCCAACTCCTTGGGCGAGTTCCACAAGCTCGCAAATTTTTTATGGCACAGTGAGCGGCCTCAAAACTGAAATGCCTTCTTAAAACACCTGTTTTAGCGCAGCTCTTAAGCGCTCTCTACTGTGGTTTCACGGCTTCGTCGTCCCTCGTAACCGACCGAATGAAGTGGACACCGCACACAAACGAGACAGAACGAGCTGAAAAGCGGAAGAGGAAAGTGCGACGAAAGTGTGAGTGGCATGGCGCACTGTAAAAAAATGGCCAAGTTTACGGAGAAAGCTGCTGGTAAAATGTTGCCGGACACATTTCCGTAATTTAGACAACGGAAAGAATGTTAAGAACGGACATTCCGTAGTACGGAAAGGCCGTAACAAAACAAACACTCCGTTTCAAAAAGCACGTCTTTCCGTAATTGATAGAACCTTCAGAAAAGAAAAAAATACTTCGACGAGGGATCGAACCCGCGACGTTGATCGAATGGGCACGACGCTCGAGACCACTGCACAACCGCACGAACGCTGCACTTGTACCAAACAACCTGTATATACATGGATGCCCACCCTGCGTGTGCCATACAACGGTGTTTACTAGCTGGCTTACAGATTTCCTGGCTGATAAAGTGCGATTTCTTAAATAGCGCTTGCGCAGTAAGGTTCCGCGGAGCCCCCACAGTAGTTGATCGCCATCAACTCCGCTGTTTCGAGAAAGCGCTCGCAAAACTGTGTGTGACTGGCTGCGACTGCGATTTCGCACTGCATGAATAGTGCTTGCCTTGCGTTGGTTTTAAGCTTTAGGCTAAATACTTCGGCCGATTATGATTCCTTAAGAACTAAATTACCTTCCGCAACTCTGCTTCTGCACGCAAATGACCATATGTTTTCTACAAGTGTGCCGGTCACACACGCATGTGCAGTTTGCAGTTCCGGGGCAGCGACGTCGCCGGAGCGTCGTAAAGACAAGATACAGCGCTCGTGTTGAGCGGTATGGGCCTCATGGTCCTCACTAAGTTTACTATACTTTAGACACTAACGAAACAGAGCCGCATTCATTACGCCACGAATGTTGTCCGGGTGCAGTTTTCGCTTCTCGATCGAGTCCCGACGATGGACTCGACAATATATTTCTTGCAGTTATTAATAAACTTATCTGTTTCTGTTCTGCATCATACAGAGGCAACGCCCGTATTTTGCAAAGGAGTAAAAACTTCTGTTTGATGTGTAACAGAGAGAGCATCCGTATACTGAGGGGCGGAGCGCACTTCCGGTAAATTACGGGTGTTTTCTTTGTTCTGCATCAAACGGAACACGGCTCTGTTTTATTACGGCCTTCTGGTCCGTAATTTGTCCGTAAAATTACGGATTGTTTATACAGTGCGGTATGCCGAGACGTCGCGACACGTTCCCCCCGGAGGCGAGAGAACAAAGTGGCCGCCGATGATAGAGCGAGCAGGAAAGCGGAGAATGAAAGTATGGTGAAAGGCGTGAGACATGGCCCCCTGAGGCGACGCGCTACCATACAAAGCCAGAGTAAAGCCGCCGAATTTCTTAATAGAGATATTTAGCACACCGTCTCCTCCCTCTGTTCCGTTCGTACCGTGTTGGCCGGTATCCGACTGGGCACTTGCGGATTCGTTGCATTGGGGTGGATGAGCTCCGCGGGCCGGCCTTCGCCATGCCCGCGCATTCGTAACGGTGGGGAGTGTCCTCCTCGCAGTGCCCGCGCACGCAGGCGCAGTCCGGTCCCGGGACCGACGGTTATAAGCGCGGAACAGACAGACGTAATGCTCAAATTCTATATTTATAAAATAAAGTTTTAGCAGTCCCTCTTTTCCGTCCGTTACGTGACTGCTGTGCTAACCGGGACCCAGTCCATTCCGTCTTTTCTGTCCGTTCCGTGAGTACCGTGCGGACGTGGACCCGACTGGGCACTTGCGGGTTAGTTCCGGTGGGGTGGCTTAGTTCCGATGGCGGGCCGCCCCCACCTTGCCATGCGCGCGCATTCGTTCCGATGGGTGCGGGCCTCCTCGCCGTTCCCGCGCGCGCAGGCGCAGTCGGGTCCGGTACTGACTGTAAGCACGGAACACACAGAACATACGGAGTCCTAGAACTCTCTAATATCGCGGGAGCTTAGACCGGAGGCTCGGTCAGCGCCTAACCACGCTGGGAATCGGCGAAATGAGCGGGAATAGATCGCATGCGCATAACGATCCGGTAATGCAACCGTTGTCTGTTATGCTGTTCCTGCAAGCACCGCACAACCCCTTTCAGATTGTAGTTAGCCGGCTATTGTCATTCTTAGGTGGTAGCAGCCATAGAGTTTCTTTGTAAGTATACTAAACAGGACACAGCACCTGGAATCCATGTCGTCACCGGATTTGCTTTCTTTACTATGCATTAACGCGTCTACGAGCTAAGAGGTAGCCGAAATGTCCCCAGTTGTGTGGTAGCCGTCAGATGTGGCAACTGCGTGTTCGGTGAAAGAGCAGACAGTTCGGGATTGTACCTAACGTGGGCTATGCCGGATTTGGAGGAACGTATTAATGAGTGGGCAATATGCCGCCGCCAAAGTTGCAGCTGCCGAAAAAAAAAAAAGGCAGCTACTTCACTCTTTGGATGATGGCGAGGGTGCGGAGTACGGGGACTCGAAATGACATCCGAGTGGCGCCCCGAGTGACATCCGATTTGCGCCCCCTCCGTCATTCGATTTGAGCCATGAGTTGCACTTTGATTATTCCCTAAAATCTGTAACTCACGGCTCAAATCAAATTTCGCTTGATTTTCACTTTATGGTGGTGTGCGCACGGATGGACGCGGACGGACATTGGGAGGTCCGAAGGTACTCCGCACCGTTACAGGCGAGCGAGTAATTTGACTCTCGGGTACTAATTCATGGTCGTAGCCCAATGGGTAAGATGACTTACCCTAACTGTCTCGTCTAGCAGACACAGACTCGAATCGTGCCGGTGCCTGTGTGATGTTTTTCGATTGTAAATGGTATGCGCATGGACGCGGACTGACATTGTGCGGTCCTAAGATAGTCCGCACGTAAAAAAGAAACCAAACGGACTTCTACGAATACCAGATACAACAGATAGGGGCGCCTGCGGTCGTCCATACCTCGTCTCGCCCTCAACTGTTTAACGCCACGTTTAGCTCTTCCTTCATGTATGAAACAACTCGCTCAGGAACAAGGTTTTTTAAACTGTTGTTTACGATCTCTGCACCGGTTCACAAAAGCGATGTTTTCAGTCCGCAGGCTCAAAAACATTTCTAAGCTCTTTAAACAACTTTGTATTCAAAATAATGGAAAAATTATTAAAGTGAGATACTCTAGTGAGTTTCTCCTAAAATATTAACAGTGTTGTGAAATACCAGCTTGATCTGCAGAATAGTAGGCACAACCTTTCAGGCAAAAATAAGCTTTACTTCCATTTTTCTTACTGATATAAAAACACTCCATTTTTTGCGTTTTAGGGCACTGTGTTCGAATATACGGCCATGAAAACGGTTCAATTCAAGCCAATGATGAAATTAAGGTTTGAGCATGGTATAATGGCGGCCCATTACAACACAGACGGCCTTGATGGAGCCGCATAAACGCTATCGGAACATTCCACTCTAGTGTATATAGTTAGAAACTCTATCGTAGCAGCCATATCGCGTGCGCCTTCTTCTCGTCGATGAAGAGAGCCGGCCATCGGAAATTGGTTCTGTCGCGCGTCCAGGAACAGCCTAAGAGCCTACGCTTGCACGACCTGATCATTGTGCGTATGCGAACTACTCTCGCTGATTTCGCCGATCCGCACCGTGGTAAGGAGCTTACCCGTCCACCGTCGACGCTGTCAACATATTATTAAACATTTCGGTGCACATCACGCACCTTCGTGCGTTTGGTGATGCGGCGATCACTTCGTGCCACGCAGCATGTATGAGCCGTCCCCCAGAACACCGCAGTTCGCCCTGGCACAAATTTCGGTTGAGAGAGCATCGTAATCGTCAGATAAACTTTTACGCGCAAAGTTTAGCTCTTGAACATAACGAAAAAGGCGCCACCCTACGACCACGGGTAACTTCTAGTTGAGTTTCCTTCTCGGGGTCTTTGGCGCAGCCAGAAGAGTTATACCGGTGAACGCAAGAGCTAGTGGCCATTGTGTGCGGCCGCCAGATACAATATTGGAAGAATATCAGAGCAAGCACCGAGGTGCTGCAGCTAGAATTTTGCATTGCTTTTCGTTTTTTTGAAGCACAATGGAGAGACGAGCTAGCTGGTGAACATCCATGAGTGAAAAGTAAGCGAAAACAGACACAGGGACGAGAAAGGGACGTTTTTTTTTGTTTCGTGTAGCTATTAGAGCAAATGTTTTGCTTATTCCTAGGACAGCGCTCAACTTGGTACTACAAGCACTCTACTAGGGTACAAGTTAAGAGAAGCAATATCTGATGCAGTGTATCACTCCGCCGAAGCAACGCAGTCGTGACGTCCACGTGCACGCGCAATTTGCAAGGAGAGTGCGCATAACGCGTGACATCGCCTGTCTTCTCTTGCGTAGTCTATTTTTAGAGGAAGATTGTTTCAAAAAAAATCACGGGAACTACTCCAGTCACGTACACAATTCGCACAGCAATGCACTCTACGCTGCGCGGAATAACACCTGGCGGCTTTCGTGAGGTGTACGGGCAACTTCCGTTTGCGTTTTTAAGTTGTGCCCGACTATAGCCCCCTACTGTAACAAAAAAATTGATATTTTGTAAAAGCAGAGAGTAGAATGCTGTTGATGACGAAAGTATGCGGCACTTTTTTTCGGCTCGATTTCTATACGCTGAGTTTTGAAAAGGGCAACTGCGAACGCAATGAATAGTTGTAAAGAAGAGAGAGATAGCACAGGAATACAGCACGTGCGGCACGATTTCCAGCCTGCTAGGCCGCGGTACCAAAAATACAGGGCACTTGTTTCCTCTCGTAGTTCTTTCTATTTTTGCTTTAATTGCCTTAAAGCAGCTGAAACAGCCCCAGCCGACTTGCTGCCCTGCTTCCGATTTGGTGATACTTAACCTCTGCTAGTGTTTCCGCCACGATGAGCAGCTTGCTGCCTTGTTTGGCTCAAAAACTTTTGTCGACTTGCGGCCTGTAGTTAAAAAGTGAAGCGGCAAGTAGCTGTTTTGCCTCAAGTGCGCTTGAAAACGGTTCGACAGATCTCTTTGCCAATTCCAGGATTGCGGTTAGAAACCTCCGACTTTAGGAAAAATTCCCCGCATTTCCCCGCGGGGAAGAATGTGAAAGTGCGAATGCACGAGTTGAATTTGCGCGGTTCGGTAATGTTCGCGAAAGAGAGATCACACACACACACACAACTACAAAGAAAGAAAGATGCATTTATTCACAGACACCTATTTGTGTTGTCGTTGTACGTGATTGCTAGAGCGGATCTCAGCTTTGAAATTTCGTGTCAGTACTCCTTTAAGCGGGTGCATTAGCCCTTCTCACGCCCGATTCCTGGCCTATCCCCCACGTGGGTATGTGCCATGTCAGCGGCCAGGCAGCGCGCGCCCATCTCCCCCCGCCCTTACAAAAATTTTTATCGCGGTGGTTTTGAAAGTTTATTGAGTTTTGTCGAAAGAACTTAACGATTTCTTTTTAAGTTTCTATTGACTCTGCCTATAGAGTTTCAAAAGTTATTTGGCCACCGCGTTCCTATTGAAATGGGACGAAGAGGTTCAATAGACTTTTTCTATCGAGTACTTATTGAAACTTGATAGACTAGATCTATTAAGTTTCTATTAAAGTTCCTTATAGAGTTTAAAATGAATATGTATAAAACTTTTTATTGAGGTTCAAAAGACTTTTTCTATCGAGTACTTATTGAAACTCAATAGATTAACTCTATTAAGTTTCTATTAAAGTTCCCTATAGTGTTTAAAATGAATATGCATAAAACTTTTTATTGAGTTTCAAAAGACTTTTTCTATCGAGTACCTATTGAAACTCGATAGATTAACTCTATTAAGTTTCTATAAAAGTTCCCTATAGAGTTTAAAATGAATATGCATAAAACTTTTTATTGAGTTTCAAAAGACTTTTTCTATCGAGTACTTATTGAAACTTGATAGACTAACTCTATTAGGTTCTATAAAAGTTCCCTATACAGTTTAAATTGAATATATACTCTGCACATTTTATTGAGTTTTAAAAGAATTTTCATCAAGTACTTATTGACACTCAGTAAAGTAACATAAACCAAACTTTGAAGCTAATAAATCTGTACAGGGGACTGTTTCATTCGTGTGTGGGAAGAAACGTAAAAATCAATGTGTGCATTTCATCTGTGATAAAACATGCAAACAAACGTCACATGGCTGCTGTTTTTCAGTTACACAGGCTTTATTTTTGTTAGCGGTACTTTTAGCCGCCTCACTTCAATTCCCGCGAAAGGAGGGACGAAAGGCTTGCCTTAAGCCTGATCGGGTCCACTTTGAACTCCGTGCTTGTGTATGCTGCAAAACAAACGAATTCAGAGAATGAATACAGAGAAACTTGGCATGCACTTGAACATAGAATTGCGGCATTAAATTCGTGGTTATCTAGTGCTGCATTTCTGAGCCTAGCAATATGCAACAGCAGTTTTTAAAGTGAAGCTTTCTATGGCCGACTTGTGCGTCGTCATCATTCGCCGAAATCCCCCTGCCACCTCCCCCTTTCCCGCAGCTGGCGGCTGCTCCCACAAGTGCTCCCTCCTCCATAGAAGGGAAGGTCAGCTCGCTCCGATGTTACACAGAGAAAATAATAATGGAGCATAATGAGACTAAAGTACACAAAAACCGGCTAGCACTTTTCTTTTGAACCGGGTAACTCAAAATTCGTCACTCTCTAGAAGTATTCCTCCAAGAGGAATTTAAAAGTTTACAGGTTTTGCCCACATCTGACTAACAAAAGCAGAATTGGCCAAAGAAGGTTAAATGGGTGGGTGACAACACTTCTCCCTGTCAGCTGCCTTGAGTCAGGGGAACAGGTTTAGTGAGACCCATTACAGGCAAACTGTACCATTCTCACCAAGATATCGGTTACAAGCAAATGGCACCACAGCACGAGCCTCAGCATAATGCGGATTTTTGCTCTGCAAACACCATTGCAAAAACGGCCTACCACCTCTCCCTGTGTTGTATCATTTCACTGGCAATGAACGGTGTACCCACATTCAGGAGCATCTGTGAAACTACAACACGAATTTGCTGCTGAACAAAGCACAATGCTTCGCCAAGAGCATTTTCTATGTAAAACCACAAGTTGAAGCACTTCAAGGTTTTAAGAAAAAATGGGCCAGGCAAAGCATTTGCAATACAGGAGCAAGAAAGTATGTAGTATTTAATGGTATTCCACATTGCAAACAACTTGATGACAACAAATGTGGCTAAAACAAAATTGCTCGCAAAATAAAAAACAATGCACAAAAAGTGCAAAGGCTCATCAACGTTCACCTTATAGTAGAGTAAATTTATTCTCCATGCTACACGAGGTATGAATGAATCTTTTTTGTAATGAGCTAGACTGCAGTCCCCTTATAACAATAATGAAAAAGCAGTGGCATTAAATTATTACAACAGCCTATTGTACCTGAACTGCTATTAAAATGCTATGTGAAAGTACCTTAAAGGAGCCATGAAGAGAAACCACAAGTTTGGTTCATTCAAAAGATTGCCTCATTAGAATCATACTGACACCACTTTTAACAAACTTCGTTCAAATAAGCTACATAATTAGGAAAAAATGGAATGACCATGCGATCCACTAGCTCATTTCCCGCAACAGAACCTATGATGTCATACCAGCCAGTTCTGCGATTGGCGGAGGCCGGCAAAAGCAAAATAGGCAGAGCTTATAAGCTTGCCGAACGAGCGATTTGCACTTAACTTCAGGGCACATTCTTTTTCAAGCCTTAAGAATGGTGGGACGAACAGTGGAAGTTACGAAAGCATACGTAAACATAGAAGGACCGATGCATACTGCTGTTGGTACTGCACGCACTATGCTTGGTTTAGCTGCACAGGACTGCGGGGCTTTCGGGTTGTCTCAGACGACACTGGCCGATTGACGCAAGCAACGTTTTCTTACGTGACCATATTTGTTGAGCGAGCACAGTGTTTCACGAAACGATTCTCTCCCTAAACAAAAACAACCCAGGTTTAAATAGGGTCAAAAACAAACCAAAGGCAGCAAACGGCTTGCCACGGTATGCTGGTGCCATCTAGGTTCACTAACGGTAAACTTCCCAATTGTCTCCAGAGCGGTCGGTTCCAGTGATGTCAATGCAGACCACGAAAACACACGATTTAGCGGGAAAATCAAAATTTTACCTTCAATTAATTCATTTCTCAGTGAATAAAGCATCATTTGCATTCGGACGAGCACTGGAGGCACTATAAAACACGAGATCTTTCGAATAACCCAAACTTGCATTTTGTCTTCATGGCTGTTTTAAAGCGGTCATAAAGACAATAAAATTCCTCAAGGAACTCGTGCGCTTTCAAGGCGAAAACCTGGGCACAGTTATTAGATTCATTACCGCTAAATTGTATTTGCACATCTTCGCTTTGGTTTCTTTGTCCCTTGGCGCATATTACTTTGACCAGCTTCTTTTCTGAGACACCATGCTTGCGTCTTGTCCATTTCGTTTTGTCGCTTTCGATTACACCAGAGAGCAGACTGGCACACGCAACGGCTTCCCTAGAATTGGGGCTTTTTGTGGTTGTTGTACACCTATTATACTCACATGACATCACGCTCAGGTGTTACGCGACACGAACTTTACAACTTTTACGTTTCATAGTTTTGCGATTTATGTGAAGCAAGCACATTGGCTCCTTCAAGCTCTCGACTCCTGGCCAGACCACAGCGCTATCTCTGTACGTTGGCACACGGTGGAGCAACAACAACAAAACTTGTCATCGTTGCTCCAGAAATGACCATCAACTTTTGTTCCACCGCTGGCAACGTGCAGAGATGGCGCAGTAGTAGCGCACGGAACTGGTGCCGTGGTGACCCAGGTTCAAACTCCATCGAATCACTCACATTTATTTATCTACTCTTTACAGCGGCAACCATTTTTTTGACCGGACAACTACGGCGACAACACTTTTTCGCAGAATGACAGGCTTTTGCCATAATACAAATTTGATCCATTAAAAAGACTGCAGCTTCGTCCCAATAACGATACCAACTACACCTCAAAATTCAAACAAATAATGAAGATACTAAGGAAAACATTAATTAGTGGCGACTCCCCAGCCACTTTCCAGCGATGTCTATGACCAATATCAGAACAGCACAGAACTACCAAAATATCAGAACAGCACAGATAGCGGGGAACTTTGTGATGTGCTGTGCCAATTGTGTGCTGTGTGGCAGGGTTAGCAACCCTGTACTCAGATCTCATACGCAAAGATGTTCAGTCTTGGTACCATTTGTTTTGAAGAATAGACTGAAATTCACACCTAGTCTGCTTATAAAACACCAAAACTCATTCACTGCATCACATATGTCGACCACAATGTGGGCTCTAAATGGTTGATTTCCCCCACACATCAACTGAAGACTGAATCAACTCATTGTGATTACCCATATATCCATATATAGGATATCAAAGATAATAGGGTACATGTACTACCAAAAGTGGAAAAGCTACCTACCAATGATGGCTTTCACCTTGACCGGGTCAAGGCCCTCTCTCTGCGCACAGCCAGGGTGCGCATTGGACTTGCGTCCATAGAGGGACTTGCCCTGGAGTTCCTCTTTCGTGAAGAGCTGCCTCAGCAGGCCCCTCGCGAACTTTGCAGGAGCCCCGGGACAGCACTCTTTCAAGGCCACCAGTCCTGGTTCCTCTACCAACACGCCCAATCCAATGTCAATCTGACAAAAAAAAAGAAGCATTCAGCAGTTTTGTCAATAGCCCTGTTGTGTCGTCAAGCCCAGTTCTCTTCACAAACAGTACTAAAAATTACGAGGTAGAGGTGCACATCCCACATATGGTGAACAGCAACAGCTGCCACTTCAAAACAAAACTGCTACCAGGCACTGTTTGCTGCACTCACACAGTGAGAGCCAGTGCAATGCATGCTCTAATGAGAAACAAAAAGCTCAACACTGATTGCAGGCCAAGACACTTAGCTGCTGTGTTCGCCACCCATCATATTAAGGGTTCGTACAGGCTCCAAAATAAAGTATTCAAGGGCTTAAGGACTTCAAATGACCACATGTAATGTGTCCTTGAAATAATCTGAGATTATGTTTTCAACACAATGCAAAAGTTTCTTATTGTGCAATACCTAAGAACATTAGCGCACGAAATTTAGGTAGGTGCTAACGAGTTCATGAAAGCTCCCCCAGCTTTATTTTTCTTGGGTGCTGTTTAGAGGGGTTTTTTTTCTTGCTGTTTTTTTCAGGCTATTTAATTCAATTGTACCGTGTTCAAACGTACGTAATGTTGCTCTCATCTTACTTTGTCAGCAAAGGTATCAGCTGAAAATATTAATCGGTAACTGTTGCTGCAAGCTCTGCCTTTATCTTTCTCATGTTGCCAGTCCCTTCTCGACGATCTTTTGAACTGAGGTTTCAGATTTTGGAATATCTACTTGCTTCGATGTAAGTAATCATTTGAAGATCAACCAAACAATGCCACATTTCTCTCTATCTCTCGTAGCGCAAATAAAAGAAATTAAATGAAAAGGGGCCAAAGAACATCATGCTGTGTTAGTGCACTGCCTCTCCATGACAGAAGGCCTTCGCCACTTTGCTGTCTGGTAACATTTCATTGAAGAGGTCACCTTTAACACCCACAAAATCTGTCACCAATTCATGCACTTCCACGTAATGACTGTACTGGGATGGCATGGACGGATCGGTTGCTGATGCACAGCACCAGGTACTTTTAAGGATCTACTACCTCCTGTCTTCATGTGTCATGGCTTTTTATCGCTGACTCTCCTACTGATGAAATGTCAAACATATTCCCACAAAACCTGCATTTTAAACAATTTGCATTCGTTGGATGTGGCGAAACTCTGTCGTTGGATGTGGCGAAACCCCCCTGCTCTTGCTGTTCCGCGACTTCGCCATGACGATCCATGGCGTTGTTGTTCAGCTGTGTTCCGACCTTTTTTTGTGCTCCTGGTGCGCGCCGTACGATGGGCCAGTACATGAGCTGCACAGACGGTTTTAAACTGAAGGTGGTGGAGCATGCGTTGATGCACATGGAAACCGCGCGGCTGGGCAGCATTTGAGTGTTGACCCACTGCGTGCATGCTATGGGCGAAAACAAAGTTTTTGGTCAGTGAACAAGGATCGTCGTGTGCTTCGTGGGCCCAAAAAAGGGAAGTTTCAGGTGTGAGAAAAGAAGTTTCGGAGTGCCTTGACGGCACGGAAGACTGCGCGCTGTGGGCCAACTATGAATGTGAAGCCGCAAGCGACTTCAGTGAGGAGGACAGCTCGACGGCGAGTAGGGGGACACTGGCATGTTCAGAATAAAAAAAATTCCATTACATAATCACCCAGGTGTTTTTACGGAAATGGTAAGGCTCTGCCGCGCTTCTCTTGGCAACTTTATTGTGTGGAATTTCAACTTTTAAAAAATCTGTTACAATTTTTTCCTGCATAATGAACCCTCCCCCCAAATTCATGCCGAATTTTCTGAAAAAAAAGTGGGTTCATTACGCGAGTAAATACGGTATTATAAATACCAAATTCCACATCAGGTTGGCACCGTCATGGTCACAAAATTGTCACCACTAGCAAAGCTCAAACATGCAGGTACACAAGAGGAAATTACCTTGGGGCAAGCACGCACGTTGGGCACACCTTCTTCTGCTCCAAACAGAATCTTTCTGGCTTGCTTCAGCAGCTTGGAGGCCTCTGCAAATTCATGACCATTTATAAATACACAAAGGAAACGTAAATGTCATCGACATGAGTCAGCTACATGCCTTATCGAGAGACAGATGATGGTTTGCCTAGAGCAGGATAAAGGGATCTTTCCCCCTTGAAACTTCTCCATACAGTGTAAACAACCAACACCACAATTCATTTAGCGCCACTTATCTTACTCACTTGTAATGCCGCAAACTTTCCACAACTTGAAAGCTAGAGGCATGACTACACTCGTGCATTTCAGGGATTAAGCTTACTTTATCAAATTCTTTCCATGGTTAAAACAAAATTTTCAAACAACACAAACCTCCGAGAATAAAACCACTGATGGAAAATGCTGACACTTGCTGTCGTTGACCCAATTGCATATTAACTGAGAAACTTCGATTAGGTTTCAGTGGTGATAAATCCCAAGGAACTAACTGCTTTATGGTTATGGTTTTTTATTATTTCCCCAGCCTTTGAACACAAATATTGGAGGCTGATAGGATTATGCTCCATTTATAAAATTACCATAGTAAGAACTACATTCATACACAAAGAATAAAGCATGGATACAGTGAAACCCCGCTGATACATCCCCTGGACTTGCGACTACCCGCTTCATACGACGGACCGTGGCACAGATAAACCGACATTTTTCGCTGACGCTGCTGCTGCGTTCCCGATGCCGCCCCGCGAATTCCATGTAACGGCTGGCAGAATCTTTGGTTTCACTCTTTGTAGAGCCACGTGTCAATTCAAGTGGCGTCGCACGGGAAATTGTGGGTGTCCAACCACCTAACCAGGTGGTTGGAAAGCTTTGCTTTCCAACCACCTTCACAGCGTGCATTGAAGCCAATGTTTTGTTTAAACGAGGTTTCAGCGAAAGGAACGCAAATCGTGCGAGAATGTGCTGAATGTACTAGTTTAAATAAGTCCTGAGCCCACCTGTCGCGTCAGACCGTCTACTAGGCCGGCATTTACCCGCACCCCGGTCGCACGACAACCCCCGTGATACAACACATCGGGGTTCCACTGTACTAGTTCTCCAGCATGAAATCAACAGGTTTCCAATGCAACGTGCTTACTACCGCTGAAACTTTTGAATGCTTCTTACAGCCCGAAAAAATGTGCAGCAGCAGCCTGTCTATTACTATTTAAAACAAGGCCTGTAGTGACATAACAGGTTCATTTTTTATCTATGAAAGATGTAGGCGGTAAAATATGGTTGTCACTTAGTATTCAATAAACCAGACAAACAATAAAACCACCTTTTCATAATTCTGTGTCTAACCCATGCATACACAAACCTAACCGAAGAACAACCTTTTCCTTCCGACACTGTTTGGCACCTTACCGAGTTTAAAAAAAAAAACAAGACGGGGATAAGCGCTAACTTCCAACTAAATTTTTGTTGATCAGGCATGAATATACAAGACTAAAAGACAAGTGAAGAGGTACACATGAGATTACACATTCGGGACCAATGTTTCCCTGTATTGTCCTTCAGTGTTTTTTTATGCGCTATAATTACAATCATGCAATACCAACATGCCAGAATCAAAGCTCTTCCTGAGATTTCAGTCCAAAAAGTAAGCTCTACCTGAGGTAGCTCCTGATTCACCTTAAACATGCCCTTTTCCCAACCAACAATGCAGACTACGATAGCTTATCTGAGTTTGTAGATTGCATGCATTGTGTGCGAGACACTGATAAAGCTGAAAAGAATGAAGCGTTCCCTGCACGCAAAACCGACCCACATGCCTGGACAGCACGTGAGTGCCAGCACCACCGCACTGCCTCCGCACACAAAACGACACAGACAGGCATAGCTACAGTTTGCCGTCGCTCGCCAGAAGACAACATATGGCTGAAAACAGTTACACATACGAGAAAGCGAGTGATAGTGTAGAGAAAAAATGAGCAATGAACCGCGCTACCAGTGCAAGTGCTGATCAAGTATCTGCCACGATGTTACCCTTCAATTTCTCTACCGGGGTACGGACAGGGCATACTGATGGAGCAGGCTGATTTGGGTGCTTCAAAACCGCTGCCACTGAGACGGCCTTCCCTACTGGTGCAAAAGTCAACTCCCACCCACATGCCGCATGTGGACTGGCATGTCGCACATTAGCCTTGTTTCCAGGTGCCTAACTTGCTGCGAGAAGGGTGTCTTAAAGGAAGGTTTCTGAGACCAATTTGGTCTTTTTTTATTCTTGTCCTTTCCAACCTTTCGAAAAGGCTGCCGTATGGTGTAAGTTAAGTTTGCTTTCTGAATATGGGGGTTAAACTTTCCAGCAAGTTGTGAACATTTCCTAATTACCAGATTAAAGAACACAGTCCATGGGCAATAATGTCCTCGGTCTACCCTGTCACGAGTTCTTCAAAGAGAAGGAATGTTCAGTTCTGTCTATCCTGCAGTTAACGAGACAAGTGCACAGTGCCACTTTCCCCACATCATCTTCCCTGGCAACTTGCTGACGTCAGCTATGACATCACATTGACAAGCAAGCAGAGCTGAACTTAACAGATTGCTAGAACGTCTTACCTGTAAAACTTCTGTGGAAAAAAAAATATCTTGATATTAACCACAAAATTAGGCAGAATCTAAATACAGACGGCTAAGATGGCATAAAAACGAACTGCAAAACAACATGACGCAATTGCAGTAGTCAGTGCAGTGGCCATGAATAGCACGTGGAGTTTCCCCTTGTGCCATTTGTTAGATAAATAAGGCTCTACACAACCACTAAATAGTCAAACAACAAATAGGTTAAACTGCACAATGCAGCCACAAATAAGACTTCGATAAATTTGTGTGGAGGCATATGTAAAGAACCTGTGTATATTCCAGGCACCTTGCAACACTGATGGACCTCATTTTGCTGGTATGGCATTACAAATATTCAGGTTGTGGACCTACACAAGACTTCTTACAGGACATTGGGACGGCAATAGAATAAGTGGGACTGCTTGAAGTAGATGTGGATTGCCAAATATACTGCATCCCAAGGTAACTCAACTGCCCACGCCCAGAAGGGGTAATCAGGGGCACGACATTTTAAGCCAAATTTTACATGACATGGACAACAAGGCCCTTGCACAAGTACACTAACATGCAACGCAACTAAAATGCAAAAAAGGACATACCATGAAGGTTTTCCAGTTCTTCATTGCGCTGCTTCAGCTTTTCCACCTCTTCTTGTAGCGATGCACAGTTCGAGCACAACTGCATTTGCAATTTTTCAACACCGAAGGCATGAATTAGAAACAACCACAGCAAAATCTCAATGTTTACATATGAAAGTAACATGTAAACATACAAAAAATAGTGCTATGATGCACTTCACACAATGTAAACCAATGCAATTACATAAAGTGAAGGTTATACAACCCCACTTCTACAACTAATTGCTTTCACTTAAACTACTGACTGTAGCCAAAGATATAACAATTAGCATAATTAGCGAACAGCATGCGCACTGTAAAAGTGTTTTTCAGCAATTGGTGGCTGAAAAGCTGCCCACATGAAAACGTCAAGTTGTTCACATCACGCCAAAAGATACCACACATTTACTACCTCTGTATATAAAATTACCCCTGAAAACTGTATCCCGCCAGATGCTGACCAGAACAATGTATGGCACAGTCTGCACACCAGCTCACCAAAAGTAGACTGCCATAAAACAAGTTGAAGCATGGAAACAATGACAATTTTGTTTGCTTTGGGGGTGGAATGGCAAATCTTTGACATACACCCAAGTACCCGTAGGCTTGCAAAAGTAGGTAGCCGGTATACTCTCTAAGCGTTTCCTGCCCTTGCATATTACTGCAACGAAGTATATGTCTAACCCCCCCAGTTTTCATTCTGGTGTCATCGATTCACTCGGCGCTGCTTTGGGCTCCTCCTCATCACCGCTGGCACCTCTTTCCCAACTATTCTCCCCCTCTCCTCCACCGATGCCGCTTTGGCAAGTTGGGCAGTCGGCAGCCAACGGCGGTATGCGGTTATCAGATGATAGCGAAAAATAAGCGGAAGCACGGATGGACGTAAAAAATGCACTGACGATTGCTACTCCCTAATATGAAATTTGTGCGCAGCACGAGCTGCGGATTTCTCTGTCACGGTGCATTTCTGCTGAGTCTCAGGAAGTGTTCGCGTGATCACCGAACGTACGGTGGCGTGCGCTACTCTGCTGCTACCTCACAGTGCGGCACCGCGGCCGGCCAGCATGTTGCAAATCGTGTTTGAACCTCCCGCGCAAATGTCACGTGGTTCGTCTTAGCCCCGCACAAGGGAGCAGCGAGCATGCTGTTTGAACCTCCCGCGCAAACGTCACGTCGTTTAGATTAGCTGAGAATGGAACAGCGTCTGGGGAAAGTGTCAAGGGGAGGGCGCTTCTTGGTGGCGACACATGAAACGTGTGAGGAAAAGGTAGTGTGAGAGATTACCGACGCAAAACCCATATCGTGATCGATGGACGTAAAAAAATGACATGTCATGCAGTTCGGTTGGCTGAGACATGAAATGACGTCATTCTTTAAAGTCATTACGACAGTTGCGACAGCAGTCTAAACCCGGCCTAACACAAACAGTCATATGCTTACGACGCGGGAGAGACACAGGCAGTTCCATGTTTATCTGCAAGAGCAAAGCTTGGATCTGCCAGAGGTTCATTTAGCTAATTGGCTAGGAAATATGCTCCATCGCAACTTAAGAAAAACGTGTTTTGTTCCGTTCGTCCAGCTCTGCAGGTCATCCTTGTTCACAGAGTGGAAGGGCACTAATTTTTTTTCATTTTCTCCCCCCTCCAGTTCGTAAATTCTCATCTGTTTAACTACACCTCCTGCGTCCTGATCTCTTGACCACCCGGTAGCACCCGGTCGATGCGTACGCTGTCGGGGCGCGTTGGCGAGCGAGTACGGCTATTTCACGACGCGTGACTTTGTTGGCGAGCTTCAGAAGTATGGCACGCATTTCACGACGCTTGCCTTCGGGCCGCGAGGCGGACGGTCGTGGCGGCGGCAGCCGGTCTCGCGAGAACAACAGCTGCGGAATGAAGTCTCAGGTAGGGAGAGAGATTTCACAACGCCTACTACGAGGCGCCAGCCGGTATCACCAGGTGGTCATGCTAAGCACGGGTCTCAATTCGCTATACAAACCTTGCTGGGACTTGGGGACGAGGCGACTGGGCTCGGTGGTTCCTCCATCGACTCGGAGTCGTCCGACCGTGGTGTAGCGCACGTGGCCTTGGCTGCGGCGGCTGCGGCCACCAACTTAGTGCGCTGCTCTTCGAGCTTGCGAGGCTGCCCTGTTAAAAAGAAAAAAAACGCGAGATTAAGCAAAAAAAAAGTGACAAAAGTCTGAAAGGTCACTGTACTTGTATAGATTCTTACCTGCATCGAGCAGCTCGGCCGGTGCTGGTTGGTGAGCGTCACTCCATTTGAAAAAAAACACCGACCCACGCAGGTCGTGAATTGCGGACGGCTTGGTGAGTAATCGGTACCCCACCTTGGTATCCACCAGATACCTAATGGGATATACATCCCATTTCTCCTCCAGGGTCCACTTCACCAACACGTGCGTGGCATTCTTGGTAGGCGCCATAGCCCTGATCTCTTAAGTAACGCCGGTAACGCGCGGCAACCACAGCGGCAACCTCAAGGCGTAATGAATATGGCGCCGTTCTTGCACGATTGGATTGACTGCGGCTACGCTTTACAACGTTGCTTACAACGTTGCTAAATGGACAGCATGCTGTCCATTTCTAAAATTTAAAAATTTGCAGATTTTTTTATTTTGTTTTTTTTATTCTTTGTGTGACATTACATTTAGTGCTGCAACAGAGTTGACAAAAAAAGATGCAAAGTGTCTGTTTTTCTGCTCAATGGCTCAATGCTCAATCTTCAATCTGGGAGCACAAAGGGGTCTAGTGTTAAAAATGTCTGCCTTGTTCCTTTTTGGAACAACCTTCTAGTTCACTCTAACCCTGCTGACGCTGCTGCGTTAGAGAAATAGGTTCTGGAGAATGCACTAAATTGATTTCGTTGGAAAATAACTGACAACACTCAACAAATTCACTAACGGTCGCATATCTTTTCATGCAGAATAGACGGGGTGCCCGTAGCGAAAGCCCCGCGCTGTATGAACCTTGGTATTATGTTATATGTATTACGTCTGAATGGGAGGAAGCCAACACGCTCAGTTACTGCCGTCGGCATAACTTGCTGCTACTGCTGCTGCTGCTTATTCCCTGCTTACTTAGTAAATACGTATTGGGCGTGGATTGTACACACTTCACAGGTTGCGACGAGCAACTTGAAGTGTATTTCTTACAAGTAGTGTTTGCTGCTGCATTGTACGTGTTTGTCCACCTGGAAATGAAAGGGTAGATGAGGGTACACATGAAAGACCATAGAAAAATTGGCGCTGGAAATTAGGGAGTGCTTTAAAACCAAACTCGCATGCACAATGGGACACAAACGCTACCAATAAGCGAGTAGCTAAACCAGAGTAGGTGAATATAAAATGCGCAAACACCGTGAAACATGTTGCAACCATGTTGTGTTACACGTACAAAAAAAGAGAGAGAGACCATTAAAGATGTGCGTTATCAAAAAACTGGCTTGAGTGGTCCAAATTGCCAAGCTCACTGAACCATTTGCCAGTACACGTACCGTCTGCCGATAGTAATCGTTATGAAATTCGCAATTTACCATGTTTCTGTTATTTTTATAACTTGTGACTGACACATTATTTTCATTAAAGTTTTGCTGTTCCGGTGAGGGGTAGTCGCACGATGTAGATTGTATCACGCCTGAAGGCGCTTGCATCTCGAGTGCTACGCAGAGCGCACGATTCTCTTGCCAAACCAAACTAATAATAGCCTTAATTACTACATTATGTAGAATGCTAGAAAGTTGTTACTTAAAAAAAAATGTTGGAAAAGCCAGGGCCAACCTTTGTGGAAAAAAAAAAAACTCGGACCCCGAAAGAAAACGCAGTGTGGTTTCTAGAAGTACGTTTGCGAAAAGAAAAAGGAGAAAGGTTGGAGCGCATAAAACCGCCTAGGAAAGATAATTCATTTTTACCATCCTCTGTTGATTGGCCGATCCCCTGATTGGGTATGCGCCAATAATTATCAGGATCAACAACAACAATAAAACCGCCTGGACGGCAATTAATCTATTAGTGAGAGCGTATGACACCTTAGCCCCCCCCATGGAAAAGAAAATCGTGGCTTTACGCCTGGGCAACACCGCTGGGTTGATTACCTGGCAGTAAAGAACAATAATCTAACTGGAAATGCGTAGTTTTGTTGGTTTTGTTTCTTTAAAGCGTTCAGTGCTCTGCGTAGGCACAGCCGTACACATCGAATTACTTGATGTTAATCGACAAATATCTTCGGCGTTGGCTGGGCTCTTTTATTTTATTCCCAAAACGTTTTGCCCAAATTATTACAGGAACAAATAATGATGTCACGGGAATGGCCCATTATCCCAGAAGTACCACAAAAGCGGCATAAAAGCGCGGGTGCGTTGCTCTAAGTTACGTGTACGACCACAGTTTTGTTGAGACAAAAGCCTCTAATAACACAAAGTTAATTATTTGCGATGAGAATTGGTTTTGTGCAGTGCATAACGAAAACACCGTGAGCACAATCTTTGTGCTGAGACAAAACACCGACGCACGCGACGGGAAAATTGTTCGTAAAGCGTATAAAAAGAAAAATAAGACTCATGGTGGGGAACGAATCGACTGGTTGGTGCAGCATTTGAACGCGAGAAAACAGTGTACACACACACAGCTGTGTGTTGTCACTTCAACCCATAGAGTTTCTCGCTACCTTACCCCGTCCCATTTTTAGTGTTGTTTCCTTACGTTCGAAAAACAAGAGCTGTAGCTGTCGCTACATACCATAAAAACATCAACCCATTTGATACTTGGGGGGGCTTTTAAAATTTGTCTAGCTATTTAGGATGTTTTAGCTGGTATATTCTCTCTATGCGTATAACATATCCTGAAAGCTACAAGCGCGGAAAGGGCCTTTCTTGGTTCGTTGGCGTATGTGGTGTTGAGGGCGGCGTTGATAAGGGCAGAACAAAACAGTGAACTTGTCATCTGCGTCCAGAAAACCAAAAACGCAAATACGTGATATATATTTCGCTGATTATGCGGCGATCGCCTTAAGATGCCGTACAAGCGGAAGTACGGTCGGTATTTGGTTGACCCAGCGTGCGATGTTCCGCTGCGGTCGAAGTACCGCTTCAAAAATGCAGCAACAGCACTAGCAGTAGCATCTGCAAATGATTCTCCAGTGATCCATGAACTCGAAGAAAGCGTGGGAGGGGGAGGTGTCGGTCTGCCTCAAGGCAGCGAAGCGTCAGCGTCCTCTAGCACTGCTGGTTCATATCAAAGGGCTGACGGACGCAGCTGCAGTGAGCAAGAGTCATTTGCAGAGCTTGAAGAAACAGGCAACGAAGCAAGCCAAAGCGAAGAAGAAACAGAGGATTCCAGCGACTTCGACGGAGACTCTTCTTCCGAAGACGATGATTCCTTCAGCGATGAAGATCTGCAGAATGAGGACGTCTGTCAACCAGTCCCGTCGGACATGGTGAGTCCCAATTTAATTTCCTGAAGCCGAAACAATTGGTACGGATGTTTGATTATCGGTCTGCGTGCACGGTGGCCGATGTCATGCGCACGCTCTCCGCAATGCATTCTTGTTTCGCTCGACGAAGTAGATGCCGATTATTTCCTTGAAATGAGCAAAAATCGAAAATTTTCTCTTTAAAACTAAGCAGAAATCGACGCATTTCTCGAAAAGTGCGTTTTTAAACATGCAATAATACGTTTTGCTAATGAGAGATCGGCATAAAAATAACTTCTTTTCTTCTTTTAAAGAAAAAACGTGTCCTAACACAAATGCTGGTTTGACATATGTATACTCAGCCACTTATGCATGCACTCGCCTGCCCGAGCACACATTCACACAGACTTCATCGCACTGTATTGGGACCGCATTCTTCAGTGAGGCCTCCTCACCACACTCATAATCTCTCTCCTTCAAATAGTTTTGATGAGGATGGTTGAATCCTTCTGGGGGTGAAAAATAGAGCGAAGCTAAATTAATCTACCAATTTAAGGGTTGCTAGCAGTAATTTTGTGGTGTGAGACAGTGGAATTCTCCTCAGCTATGTGTTATGTAATAAAGGGCTACAAAATATTTTGTACTGCCTGGGGTTGTTGAATGGACATCAAAATTGGACATCAGAATGGACACCCACAAAGCATTTTTTTTATATTTTGCATGCAACACAGGTACAGCCGCCAGAGGCTGGAATTAAGCTTGCAATTTTGTTAACAGCACCACAGTGCCTTGGCCGTTATTCCACCGTGGCAAGCACAAGGGGGATTAAAAGAAATACCAACAGTGAAGGACACAGCCTCTGATGCATGCCGCACTGTCTGGCTGCACTGTCAGTAAACTGCACGCATGCGTAGTTCTTTCAGAGCGTGTCAGAGTCGTCTACTGCTACGGGAAATGCTTGATAAAGAAGCGGCAGTTGGTCATTTATTTTGTGGCGTCTTTTTATGTTCTGCCACCACTGAGCAGCCTGTTATTTACTACATTCAGGAGTGAAGCGTAAAGCAGACTGATTGCAGCCAGCATGACGTCCTTCAACGATCATCCTGCTCAGTGGCGACGCAGTGTGAAATGTACCTCAAAAGAAACGACCGGCGTTGCCTCTTGATGAAGCATTTCCCATAAATGCTGGCCACACTCTCAGACGTTCTCGAAGAAGTGCACATGTGCGCAGCTTATTGACTTTGCAGCCAGATGGTGCAGCATGCGTCCGTGGCTGTGCGTTCCGTTCTCATTTCTTTTAATCCCCCCTGTTCCGGGAGGGGGATTTAGTTGTGGCGGAAAGAGCTTGCAATGTCTATAGACAGATTATTGCTTATTCTAAGCTTACATCACACATGCACCTGCACAGCCTGCTATAATAGACAAGTTAAACATTTGGGTTGCATTATGACTGGGAGCATACTGAGAGCATACTGGGAGCAGAGCCAAATGCCACCAGTGTGTTTTTAATCTGCTCTTTCCTTTTCATGAACTGTCGCATGTAAATCTTCTGTGCAGATTTCGTGTAAACAAAGAGCCTTGTGTGCTATTGCTGAATGGTTATAGGAGGAAAAAAAGAACTGGGTCTGTTATTTAGACTACATCCTTACGTTAGCTTGTCCCATGGTTAGAAAATAGTGTATAGGTATTTTGCAAGGATATGACTGAACGTGCAGGAAATAAGGAGGACGAGACTCGCAAAGTCAGTTGCAATGCAAAATGTCGACGTGCCTTGACCTACCATTGTCATATGCTGTGGTGGTGAAAGACTAAGGCATTGTGCGACTTGTGGAAACACATTTCGTTCGATGTTGATTATTGGGAGTGTAGCTACCGACTTAGAAAAGCTGGTAAGGCGCTCAAAGCTGGTTGAATACGAATGAACTTTACATAGGTATTTACGTGTTGACTGCAGGGCCAGGTGTGGATACCGAATTCTCACTACAAAGTTCCCAGGCTACTTCTGGGGATTTTGGTTTGAAAAATTAGGGCCTATACTTCCAAACACTTTGGGTATCCCCCACACTAGAAGATGTCCCCGTGCCTCCCCATTGGATTACAATGCTAAGAAGGTGTCATTAATGCGTCGGGAAGTCCTTTCGTCTGAGCACTGGGCATAGCCAGGTTCACTTGGCTGCCCACTGGACAGGCCGTCCACTCCATAGATTGTCCTCTTTTGGCCCATGCCACCACCATCGTTGAAATGGCTCGGCTGTGAGTTGAAATAACGGAATTACTTGGATGTTTGGGTCTACAAAAGATTTTGAAGCGCCGGTGTACCCTTGGGAGACGACCCCACTTGAATGCCATGTTGTAGGCAGCAGGCACCAATTTTGCCGATCGTGACGTAGGCACATGAAGCAGTGTTGGTGTGCCTTTTTGGCTTGAGTTGGTTCAGGGAACAGCTCGATCGTGACACTTATTAGATTATTTGAGAGGTCGAGCGTTGCACGAATTAGGTGTTCTTTGTCAACCCAACCTGTGTTTGCCAATGTGGGGCTTCAGGAGTAGGAGCAAGCTTTGGCCTCCAAACCTCATGCATGGAATTGGCACATCAACTGGGGGCAGGGCAGCTACGGCTCCCCATTTGATTGGAAAAGCACCGGTGATGGGCACTTTACCAGCACTTGGCTTGAGCGTCAATCCCCCCCTCCCCCCCCCCCTCCTCCACACCCACCCACACACTCACATAGACTTTAAAGAACCCGCCATAGTGGTTCGGTGACTAAGGCGTTGTGCTGCTGAGCCCAAGAATGCGGGTTCAATCCCGGCCGCGGAGGCCACTTTCAAGATGGAGGCAAAAAGCAAAAACGCCCGTGTGTCAACATTTTGGCGCATGTTCAAGATCCCCAGGTGGTCGAAATTAATCCAGAGCCCTCCACTATGGCGTGCCTCATAGCCCAGCTGAAGCTTCGGCACTTAAAACACCCAAATTTTTATTAGACTTTAAGGTTCCTTTTCGCCAGGCCATGTCCAGTTGGCCCATTCTTTAACAGTACCATGTGAGCGTTTGCTGCCATGCTGCACTGAAATTGGCCCTTGGGCTGTTACATTCCTAAATTAAATTTTCCTGCCTTGAAGCATTGGTGTACTGCCTGCCTGCCTGCCGAAACAAGTGCTGGAAGTCATGACAGTGGAGGCCAATACTTCTATGCAAAATGTGAAAGAAATAGTGTTTTGAAATAGATTTGGTGATCTACAGATAAATACACTGATTATTTGCTGTTCGTTGCGCAATGATGAAAAAAAAAACAGCATGAGAATAAAGGATGCAGATGAACTCAGTGCAAGCAACAAACAGCTGGCAATTTTTTTCTACGTGTCCCAATAAAAGTACCCCTTGCATATGCTTGGGCTGACTACTGGCATGCTGAATGCAGTACAAGAGATGAGGGCCAGAAACAAAATGTAAAAAGAAATCACTGCAGGCATTTTTGAAATTCTAATAATAAATTGTAGAGTACACATTTTGCCGTGCTCTTTCTAAAATTTTAGTCATTTATTACTATAACAAAGTGAGATGGAGGGCGACACAGTAAACTTAGTGGAGGGATAAGGTAATAAAATTTGTGGCAAGGAATTGATTTGGATGACTCAAGATAGGTGTGGTTGAAATTTTATGGGAGAGGCCCTCGTGCTGCATGTTGATGAGCACCATAACAGCAGAAGTCCATTTTAATTACCTGCCAGTAGGTATTGAGGTAGGCCAGTTGCACTCTGCGGTGAAACAGACTGGGAGCTCACGAAGGCCTTGCCTGTTCTGAAAACAACGCACACCTCCAAAATGGCACCAGTACGTACGTTATCATGTGCTATGAAAACTGATGCTGTTTAAAAGCTGGTTTACATATTGTTCAAGAATGGCAGTGAATGGCAGTTGTTACTGGTTCATCACCACAAAGGTCAAGATGGATTGCCTGTTTGGCCTGTCCAAGAGAGGAGTTATCTCCTTGTAGCCTGCAGAGTGATTTGCGGGCTTTTTTTCTCGTCAATCGAAGCTCATGCGCTTCCAACACTTTGATCCCACACACTCTTATTAGGAACTCACCCCCCCCCCCCAACTCCTTTCTTTTTTCTTACACTTTGTTGGAGCTCTGGCTGGCTCCCCATGCTGCCATCAATTTCATGGCTTATCAGGAGGCCCTCTGCAATCCCATGAACTGGATCCTCAAAGTGATCCACCCCAACTTCCAGAATTCCAAATCGTCGGCACCATGAAACTGAGCTTTGGCTTATACCCCTGCCATACGTCCACGAAAAATGACATTAAGTGCTTAAGGCCTTAAGCTTTAATGCCATTATTTCGCTGCTACACACAAAAATCTAATGCCATTTGCTACAATGTCATTTTTGTTTAAGGAGTTCCGCACAACTCATTCACCTTCACGAACGCCTTAAATCTGCCTACTCCTGAACGCGATGAGCACCAAATGAAACCAATGGAACTCTGAACTCTGAACACCAGAGGGTTGAAGTGGAAGCGTAACTGAACTTCGAATTAAGACGATTTTTTTGTGCACTCTTGGTAGTGAATTTCTGAAGAAGACGAAGTTAACGAAAACAGTGGCAAAAGGCAAAACATCATGTTACTCGTCGTGTTAAATTTTTCGGACTTGGCTACCGCTGGCACGGTACGGCCGCTGCTGACGCCACTTTTAGAAACGGCTCACACCATTTTCAAGAAAACACTATTTGTCATTCCTTGCGCTGCTGAGTATGAGGTTGCGGGTTCGATTGCCGGCCGCGGCGGCCGCTTTTCTGATGGAGGCGAAAAGCAAAAACGCCCGTGTGTACGAGATTTCGGCGCATGATAAAGATCCCCAGGTGGTCAAAATTAATCCGTAGCCCTCCACTACGGCATGCCTCGTCACCTGCGTTGCGTCGGTGCGTTAAACCCACAGTCAAGTCAACTATTTCTCATTTTGTTTTCTTTGCAAAAAACATTTTTAACCCTTGTACGACATTTTTCTCTACGTTAAAGACTTCTAAAATATGAGTGAATGCCTTTTGGTCATGATCACCATCATGCGTAACACATTTAATGCCTTTGCGTTTTCGCGTACGGCTCACCTAATTTATGTCATTCGGTATCTTTAGACCTTAAACACTTAATTTCATTTTTTGTGTTCGTGTGGCACGTGTATTAGATCCTTAATAGTGAACCTTCATCTCTCTCTCTCTCTCTCTCTCTCTCTCTCTCTCTCTCTCTCCCTGCAAAAATTCCAATTCAGAAAGGCTTTTTGGGCTTGTATCAGAAAAAAAAGCCTGTCAAGACCTTTTGAGGTTGATTGCAAGGAGCGCATTGTTGTAGAATTTAATCTTTGTGTAAGACAAACAAGTCAGTGGTCACATGGGGAATCATGTTATTTCTTGTTAAGAACTGGCCGCGTGCGAGTGCAAGAATACCTTAGTTAGCAAGTTTCATGTGTGATGTCAAGGTTCATTGTGTTGCTAACAGTGCAAAGTATCCGTTGTAGTTACTTCACTAATAAGCATTTTGTGTTTCTCTGTGCAGGATCAGCCACTGTTTCCAGGCTCAAAGATTACTAGAGCTGAGAGTGTGCTTCTGACAATGGGACACAGCCTTAGGCATTCCATGTCTAAGGAGGCAACGGAGAGTGTCCTAAAGCTCGTGGAGGCTCACCTTCCTGATGGGACAGACTTTCCCTCAACAAAGTATTCTTTTTATAAGAATTTCTTTGCGTGCAGTAAGAAGACACGCCATTTCTATTGTCCGTGTAAGGCATACATTGGTGAACTTGATGACGCCACTGATGTGATTACATGCTCCGACTGCAAAAAGCTACTCCAAGTGAAATATTTGGGAAAAAACTCATTGTATTTTTATATGCTTGACTTGGAGGAGCAGGTTCGTACCGTTCTGGAGGAACGCGGCACTGTGCCAAACAAATTTGCTCCTTCATATAATGCGGTGACATCACACAGAGTGCAGCTTACCACAATTTGCCACTACAGCCAGGGGACCTTACAGTCACATTTAATACAGATGGTGTGCCGCTGTACGAAAGTTCAGGTTTTGGAATATGGCCTTTACTTCTTCAGGTAAATGAGCTGGCCTACAAAGAACGTACACAAAGGCTCCTCCTGGCTGGCCTCTGGTTTGGCCCGAAAAAACCAATAATGAACTGCTTTCTCCTCCCTTTTGTGCAAGAAATGAACTTGCTTTCAACCCAAGGGGTCCGCTGGAAAGACAGGTCTGGGGCAGAGAGAACATCTAGGGTTTTTCCTGGCCCATGCACTGTCGACACTATTGCAAGGCGAGATGTAATGGCCATGGCACAGTTTAATGGCGAGCATGGCTGTGCATGGTGTGAGCAGCGTGGTCAGATTGTTTCGAAGGGCAGAGGGCACTGTCGTGCATACAGTGCCAAAGTACCTGTCCGAAAGAGACGGACCGATGACTCTTTCATAAAGAATGCCAACAAAGCCCCGACTAAAAAGAAAAAGTCCAGCTGTGGAATCAAAGGTCTCAGTGTCCTAACCTTGCTTAGTTACTTCAGCTTTAGTTGTGGATTCGTAGTAGACTACATGCATGCTGTGTGTTCAGGTTTTGTCAAGTCTACAATGTCGGTTTGGCTGGAATCTGAAATGTGCAAAGATTTCAGGATTCGTGAGAATGTTGAGGAGGTGAATGAATTGTTGGTACAAATGACACCGACCTGGGAACAGTCCCGGCTTGGTCGCCCACTTGCGATGCGTGTTCACTGGAAGTCATCAGAATGGAGGAATTGGTTATTGTTTTATTCCCCTGTGATCCTTCGTGGTTACATTCCTGCACCTAACTACAACAACTGGATGAAGTTCGTTGAAATGATGCATTGCATGCTGGCTGCAACCATATCAGTGGAGGTTCTTGGTCTGCTGAAAACTGACATGAGGAAATTTTTGGAGGAGTACGAAGGCTTGTATGGCAAAGAAAGCATGTCATACAATGCGCATCTCCTCATTCACCTCGTTGACTGTGTCAGTGACTGGGGTCCTTTGTGGGGATATTCTTTATACCCATTTGAATCCATGAATGGCAGATTAGGGAAATTTGTGTCTGGCACGCGGTATGCAGAAGTGCAGATTGTTGACAAGTTCAACATTCTTTATGCTCTTCCAAAGCTATGGAGGCATGTATCCCAATTCAAGCTACATGGATATGATTGCGACAAACACTTCGAGCGTCTTCTGAAGGGATATAGCCTAAAAAAGAATTGCGTACGTGTTGGGAGTGTGCTGCTGCATGGAAAAGGCACGCTAAGAAATGGCTTGCTGCACAACAAAAAGATGAGCATAGGAAATTTCTGCTACTGCTCTGCCGTATTGGACAAGTCTAGAAGGTCGAACTCTTTCATTCAATCAGGATCCATAATTGGACGCATTTCAGACATCATGGTAACCTGCACCTGTGGGCAAGCAAGGGGAAGGTGCAGTTGTCTTGTGACGCATGTCAGTCTTCATGTTGAAGTGTTTAGGTCAGTGCACAGCGTTATAACAGGCAAATACAACAGTAGTGGCACTGTATTTGTGCAGGCTGAACCAACAGGTCAATTTGTGACTGTGGCAGCCTCATCTGTGACTAAGTGTGTGGTGATGAATCATAATGGTACTGTTTATATGTGCACTCTGTGGGATGAACTTGTTCTTGAGGCTAAATAATTGTTTTTTGTTGAGCCAGTTGTAATTGTCAATTGTAATTCATTGTAATTCATTGTCATTGTTCATTGTAATTGTAAGTTGGAATTGTTCAATTGCATGAAATGTAATTGTTCAAGCTACAAGGTGTGGCCGTTGTCCTGCAGTGTACACAAATAGCTGATGACGGTGACATTTGGTAATATGGATCTGGTGTTTCAATTTTTTAGGGTTTTGTGTGCCAAAGCATTTCAGACATCATGGTAACCTGCACCTGTGGGCAAGCAAGGGGAAGGTGCAGTTGTCTTGGGCCGCATGTCAGTCTTCATGTTGAAGTGTTTAGGTCAGTGCACAGCGTTATAACAGGCAAACACAACAGTAGTGGCACTGTATTTGTGCAGGCTGAACCAACAGGTCAATTTGTGACTGTGGCAGCCTCATCTGTGACTAAGTGTGTGGTGATGTGTGGTTTGTGTGCCAAAGCAGCACCTGGCCTTTGAGTTATACCCTAGTGAAGGGTTCCACATCAATTAAGACCATCAGGGGATCTTTAAAGGGGTCGTGAAAAGAAAATGCATTTGTCTTTGCTTAATTTTGTCTGCTTGAACGGCCTTTGAAGAACATAAATCCCAAATATTTTCGCAATTCATTGCTTCTGGAAGTTAGAAGGCGCCTTTGAAATTCTCGTTTTGAAGCACATCGCAAGCAACCATGCACGCATCGTCGGTCGGCAGCGCAACTAGAGTGACGTCACGTCAAGTACATTAGATAGTTCAACGCGTTCAACATTCTTTGTGTATTTTGTTCTGCAAAGCTGCAAACCCGATATTTTAAAAATAATGCATCCTTTATTCGTTGCCAAAAAACAGTTTTCTATCCATGCGAGCGGTGTAGTGACCGCTGAGTTGTCTGGCAACCATTGCAGCAAAACTCTGACATACTGGCTGTTTGTACAGTTTGTAGCGCTGAATTTCACGTTATTTTGCGTAGTTCTCTTCGGAATCTTACCCTCTTTGTCTGAAATGGCACAGAACCGCTCAGGCAAAAAAAAAAAAAGTGCCCCGTATGCGATTTGAACTTGCGGCCGTCGGGCCAGCCCAACATTGCGGACAGCCTAGTCGGATACTTTGTCCACTACACTACCGATGTGAGAAGTGCGTTCGGCGAAAAACTGCTGTATAAAAGCCTTTTCGCATTGTTAACCCAGAAGTTTGTTGTGTTTTCATAAATTCTAATCAACCCCGAGCTTTAACCGCCAACTTACTGTTGAGCGCTTCTGCAGTAAGCCAAAAGGGAGCGTATGCAATGAACGAAACAGCGTTAGCAGCATTGTTTATTGCAAGAAACAGGAAAGAAATCGTCGAACTGCGTAATAGCGGGACTCGGCGCTGCATCACTGCTTCTCGCTAGTTATTGTTGCGCTCGAGTAAATGATGGATGGGTTTTAAGTTCCGACTACTCGAAGTTCCTTCGATGAACGTGTTTATGTAATAAATTCTCACTTTAAGCGTTCGGTCATTTATCTCATCAGGTCAGACGTTTCACGTTCGCGCAACTCACGTATATGGGCTACGTGAGACAGATGTCGGCCGACTTGTGCAAGAATATCGGCTAGCAAAACGACAGTATAGACTCGTGCGAAACAGCGTAAACAGTTTACGAATGCAGTTTAGGTTAAACGTGGTTACTTCTGCCTGCGCCACTCGCCCGCGTTGTTGACTGAAAGTCGACCATGTTGATCAATCGTATCAGAGATCAGACATCTCCCCGTTCAGTTGCAGGGCGAGTTTCATCATGGCGCCGGTGTTGCAGCTTTATCTGACTCTTTGCGAGCCTGCTCCATGCCGACATATTGTGCAGACAAGGGAGAACTATGATTGGCTGCTTACTGACTTACTGAAACGTCACTTCACGAGTTGAGGAGGAAAGCCTCTGTGAAACCGAAACTGCATTTGTTTTCCTATTTGCCGATATCGGGCAACGAAACGGGTATGCATTATTTGTTTATCAAGGTTCCATGGTTATAAGCGCACACACAACACAATATTTTTGAAAATCTCTTCACGACCCCTTTAACAAGTACCAAAATCTCGAAACACGGGCATTTTTGTTTTTAGGGTCTATAAGGAATGTTCATTGATCAGTTTCTCTTCTTGTTTTTCTGGTAAAGCAAACATATTCTTTGTGCTTTGTTTTGCTGATGCCTGTAGCCTTCCCTTTAGTGTTGTGGTAGTCTAAAATAAAGAAAGTCTTTTTTTGTCCATTCTCCATCTGTGCATTACATTTTTTATATTCTTTTTGTAGAAATAAGTTTCAGGAAGTGCATCTTCCCTGTTATTAATGGAGCCATGAAGAGGAGTACAACCTTGCTTAATTTGAAAGAATGAATTTTTTGAAGCTCACTCAACTTCCTGTCACTGTGAAGAAGACTTTTTAACCACAAAAAATACGAAATATTGAAAAAACCTTAAAATTTTGTCATACACGACATCAGCAATGACGTAATAGGGAAATTATATCTAAAAACAGAGTTATCAGTGTGTTAACTCCATGTTAGCAATCACGTAATGCAATCAGACAGAACTAGGCGCACGTGCACTGCGGTTGCACAGTAATGTCTCTTGGCTGTGGCTTCGGTCGGCCACCACCAATCATAGTAACACATCCTGGTTATGTCATAAGGAATCAACGTTAGAGGGGCTGGTGAGTCGCTGTTGCTTCCTCTGTTTTGCTTAATATCTATAGATTGTTTGATATTTGCGTTAAAATTGTTATCATTGTTATTGGGACACAAGCCTTTTGAATGAACCAAACTTGCATTTTATCTTCAGGGCCCTTTCAAATGCATGCACACGTGCACTTGCACACACTGCAGCACATTACAGCCGAACCTGAATAACTAAAACTAAGCCAATGCAAAAGTGTAGGCGACCATTTTGTATGTATTTCAGCCAACTTATCTCAAGCACGGTTTTCTGACACCATTTCAAAGACATCTTGCCTGCCTAAGTTCAAAATAACTCCCATCAGTTGGAGGTATATATTGGAACTCAGCATTGGAACAAGGCTTTTATGTTACAAACTGCATTGTGTTGAGGTTTTTTTAACAAGACTTAGACTATTCAGAAAAAAAAAGAAGTGGGACCATGAAAGCCACAAAACGGCATGTGCAATACATACACTTCAACTTTCATTGACAATTTTGTTTGCACCTTTCTTCCTGTTTCTGACTTCCTAAACCCAACCCCAGCCCGCATCATCCTTATGGGCCCTCCACTGCCTGGCACTCTAGGTTGTCTTGGTTGTTTTTTGTTACGAGGTGAATCTAGTATCGTTTAAAATTGGTTATAATCAATACTTAAAACGTGGAATGAAACAGTCATCACTAGATTTTTACTCCTTGTTAGTACACGTATCAAAAATTTGAAAAAAGTTCACGTGTTTCATACATGCCTGTGCCACAGGAATGTCAAGTGATTTTTTAAAATTTTTGTAAATAATTGTTTAAATTACTAATTAACAAACTCTGCATTCTGTTTTAGGGCACACGCTTATGTTAGCAAATTAGATCCTTCTGACAAGTGAAGCGAGCCCACTTTATGAAAATCTCATTTGGTTTTGGTTTTGGATCAAGGTACATGCCCCTACAGATCGAGTTCACCCTCGATACACGCATTGCAATGGCGTTGCAAATATCGTGTGGAATACCAACAATTTGAGTTTTATGTACGTGCCAAGTACTCCTTGGTCATGAAGCGTAGTGCTGCGTGCAGTGTATATATAGGGCAAGATTAATTTAGACAAGATGCAGGCTCTTAGAAGTACTCACACTAAATTTTTGCTTTTTGGTTTTCGTGCTGTAAACAATACCTCTTCGGCCGCTATAATTATGAAAAGCGGCCAGCAGCATGCATAGAAATAAATACAATGCAGTGATTTCAACCAGTTTTGGTCGCCAGCAGCGCAGATGGACGTTCTGAGTTACGCCGAAATGTATTACGTTACAAAAAATCACGCGTTTTTCGCATCGTCCGCTTTGATGGCACGTGGTCTGCATGTGAATTCGTGTAATTAGGCGTTATTTACCGGATTTAAGTTTTAATTGGAACACATTAGAGTTCACTTTTTGTTCATGATGTCTGTCTTCAATTGGTTTTGAAAGCCTGTATATACAGTGTTCATTTTTTCTCACTTTACAAGAATTGACGATGCCATATATGTGACAAAAACTGCCTGGCGAAACGAGACCACTGACAACAACAGCGCTAGAGAGTGCTTCCCATTCCTGAACGGGATAGCTAAATCTGATGTGATGGGGGACTACTGCGCACTTCCCTATCATGTTAAACCAACAAGCATAGTCACTTTATAGTGCATTTCAGATCTGACATCACCCGTACGTACGTGCAAAACCAGCAGGGAATTATTATCTTAATACCAGGCTCTCGCGGCGGGGCAATTAAAATTGATTTTTGACATGCATCTCCGGCCCCGCTCTATATAGCTGCCAAAATTGCTGGGAGCGACCTCCACAAACTATTGAAGCCAATTATATCATTTTTTTAAGATTCCAAATTTGGTGATTGCGGTATATGCATCCTTTAACCTGCATATGTAACGGACATTTTCATTCTCCGTGCACCGCCTCCATTGAAAAAACTTGGATGAAAAACTTCAGAACCAACAGAAACTTTCTTAAGTTATCACGTTAAAACTTCAATAGAATTTCTAGTGAGCTTATATTGAGTTAGTTGCTATAGTGAAGACCCTACAAAAATTCAAAACAGCTTTCATAGAGTAGACTCCATAGAACTGCTATTGAACGAGTTCAGTAAAATGTGTATAGAATCTTTATCGAGCCTGAGTAGATTGAGTTTTTATAGGGAGGTCTCTTTTGAAATTCCATAGAGATTTTGTAGATATGAGTAGAGTGAGTTTTTAATGCAAGGTCTCTTTAGAAATTCCATAGAGATTTTGTAGATATGAGTAGAGTGAGTTTTTAATGCAAGGTCTCTTTAGAAATTCTATAGAGATCTTATAGAGATGAGAAGAGTGAGTTTTTATGGGTAGGTCTCTTTTGAAATTTTGTAGAGATCTTATAGAGATAAGGAGAGCGAGTTTTTATAGGGAGGTCTTTTTTGAAATTCAATAGAGATTTTATAGAGATGAGGAGAGTGAGTTTTTATGGGGAGGTCTCTTCTGAAATTCTATAGAGATCTTATAGAGATGGGGAGAGTGAGTTTTTATAGGGAGGTCTTTTTTGAAATTCTTTAGAGATCTTACAGAGATGACTCGTTAGGTCATGAGTCTGGCATGAGTTTCTAATGAGTTCCTTTAGACTCTATAAGAACTCTATAAAAGTTTAATAGGATCGCAACATTCATTTTTGTAAGGGCGTGGCCAAGGAAGACGAGGAGATTCCTGGCCAATCCCCCACGTGGGTATGTGCCATGTCAGCGGCCAGGCTGCGCGCGCCCATCTCCACGTGCGGGGACATCGCCGGTGGACGCAGGTTCAGGGTCGCTTAAGAAGTGCATTGCACTTAAAAGTACATTTTCATACATTCACGAGAACGGATTTGCGGGATAGTTGGTAGCACATCTTGAAGAGGTTAACAGCACACTTAGAAGAGGCCACTGAGGAAAGAAAAGACAGGGCAAAGCGCTGACTATACCTGGTTTTTTTTTCACACAAGAATAGCATACATACCCTGACATATCCAATAGGAAAGCTAACAAAATTGCTACAATCGTTGCTCGAGATATTACTGCGAAGCAATATCAGTCTAACCCCCAGTTTTTATTCCGGTAAAGCCGCTTTACTCGGCAATTCTCCGGTGCTCCCCCTCGCCATCTCTGCCCCCCTAAAACAATTGCTATTCCCCTGCCAATAAGCACTTCTTTCACAAAATGCGCTATCACCTGACAGCGGCGCTAGCGCCGTTTTCAAATGATTGTGCAGCTCAACGTATCAGTTGTTTCTGAGTCATCATCACAGGACTCAATGCTGGCATGCGGAGTACTGCGCTGGAGGCCTCTAACTGGACAAGGAGTTGCAAGTGAATAATTAGAGGGGCAGTGAAGGCTAAGAGCAAGTTGGGCGCAGACAAAGTTCAACCGCACCACCTCGGCGGCGAAAGATGCTTTTATTGCCGAAAAATTACCAAATGGAAAATGCATTTCGTTCCTCGCGCCATTTCATGACGATTCACGTGACGTCACAGGTTTCCAGAAGCTAGTGAGACAGCGCCTGTGGTCTAGCAGGAAATTAAAAACCTGCAGAGCAAACAATCGCGGCCTCAGGATCCACTGGTCGCGCACTTGGCGCATACGACCAAACAATTTCCTTTCGTACACTTACGTTTCCAACCACTCTCTGTCCGCCGCGGTGGCTCATTGGCTAAGGCGTTGTGCTGCTAAGCACAAGGTCGCAAGGTCGCGGGTTCGATTCCCGGCCTTGGCGGCCGCTTTGCTGATGGAGGCGAAAAGCAAGAACACCCGTTTGTATGAGATTTCGGCGTACGTTAAAGATCCCCAGGCGGTCAACATTAATCCGGAGCCCTCCGCAATGGCGTGCCTCATCGCTTGCTTTGCGTCGGCGCGACCGTACAATCAATCAATCAATCAATCAATCAATCAATCAATCAATCAATCAATCAATCAATCAATCAATCAATCAATCAATCAATCAATCAATCAATCAATCAATCAATCAATCAATCAATCAATCAATCAATGCAACTCTCTATGCGGCAATCTTGGTGGCGCACGTTACGTGAGCTGGTGGTTAAACAACGTGAATGGCAAAACGTCTAGCTGACAGCGCAACCACAGCGCGAACGACGGCAGAGACGCCCTTTTGAGTTGCATTCTCGTTATAAATAGTCGGATTTTACTCGGTTAGATGCACTGGGCATAACAGTTGTGCGCCATCTGTTACGTTAACAGCGCTCAACGTTAAATTTGTGCGGCCCTGTACATCGGCATCGCGACAGGACTTTTAGTAGGACTTTTCGTCAGTTTGCCGTCGCGATATCGTAACGCTTGTTGCGACAGCTGTTGAATGTTTTGCGAAGCGAGTTGCCTATTAGCCCATCGACCAGAAGTGTGCCTAAAGGGCTTACAAACGCCCAAGCCACTACAAACAAACGCCTTGGAGCCAGTGTAGAATGAAAAGAGCATAACATGATACAAATATAATTTTACCTAAGTACGTAGCGTAGTGGACTATGGCAGCGCACAACGCCCAGAATCGAAAAACCCGGTTTCACGCACCGATTTTATTCAACTTGAAGACAAGAAATCATGTCGAACAAACACATCTCCACGGCATGCGCTTGGGGGCCTCAGCGCAAAATTAACAGGCGATCAATTTTTTTCGTTCGTTGTAAGTTTAGCACTAGCATATTGCGATTTAGGGGGAGAACAAGTCAGTTCACTCCGGCGCAAGCCGAGAAGGTTTTAGAAAAAACTCGCACACACTCTACATACTCGGTGCGGGTTGAATAATCACTAGCGATAATTCCAACATAGTAGCCACAGTCCATTCTTAGGAGCACTCAGTCGCATTTCATTGCGAAGTGAACGCAAACACAACCCACACACAGCGTCGGCCGGCGGCCGGCGTGCGAAACTTCGTTTTGGCAGACAGTGCTACGTGAGCGGGCAAAACGCTTGTCGTATCAGAGCTAAACAACTGTCCACATGGAGCGGAACAGTGGAAGGCCGTCGCGCTGCTGTCGGCCAGGATGTAAACAAGGAGATAATAGGCACATCCCCATTAATCCTATTATCTCCCTATTATCTCCCAAGGCGATAATAGGGACATCCCTATTCGTGACTACGCCGAAACTACAATAACCAACGCAACCTCCGATGCTGCTGAGGCTTGGCCGTTTGCGAATGTCGGCACGGCTTGAATTATGTCCGTACATTTATAATCGTTTATGGCTTATGAAACTTAACGGGCCAAGAAATATTTTACGTGACTCTTTGGGAGCTTTTATGCGCGGTTCTGGTTCTGTTGTTCGTCACGTGAGTCTAGGCGCTTCCGCTCAGCCACTGTTGACGTCATCTCTGCTGGGCGATAGATAGCTAAACTTTTTTCATTATTTGCGGGATTTTTTTCAAGTGACTGCCGGAGAGGGTGGTTTCTTCCTTCTCTTAGGATGTCAATCTATCTATTCAGACTACTTTGGTTTTGTATTCAGTGGAATGTCAAAGAAAGGGAGCCGCCCTAACCGCAGAGTGCCTGGTAACTGTAAAAAATAACGAGCACACATAAAACAACTGCACCTACAGAAAGGAAAAGCTTCATGGAGAAAATATTCGGGAATGAGCCTTGTGCGGTTCAAAAATGGTTTTAGAGCCAAACAGAACAACTGTGAATAAAAGGCCTTAAGAAGCGCAAAATAAAGAACAGCCCTTGGTGGAAAGGCTGGCCATTAGGGCACAATGAGAGACTGAGAAAGGAACGAAGAAACATGGAAGGACCATTAATTTGAAGACATGTGAGACAGCTTTATATACATACAGTGAGTTGCAGCCACGTCTCGTTAATATGAACCTCGTTAATATGGACACCCGCAATATGGACGCAAGTTTTGGCGACCGGTCTCTCGCCATGGAGTTTTGCCCCGCTAATATAGAACCCCGCTGCCCGGACTATGGGCGGCTATTTTGGCGACGAAACGGGTGAATACCGGCATTTGTGTCTCGTTAATATGGACACGGGTCCAGAAAACAAGGTATAGAAAATAAGACTGGTGCTCGGGCGCCAGCGCGTACGAGGAACTCACTGTTGGCCGAAGCACACAAAGCCGAAGCAGGCATTTATCTCAGAACGCTCTTCCTTCCGTTACCATCGAATTAGATCGGGAATATTCGTGATCAGCGAACAACACTCCAGGCTAGTGACGACTTCGTGAAACCCTTTCCCTATCAAACAAGATTGCCCGGTGAGGCATACGCCGGAAAAAGCTAGTCATGAGGCTCAGGACATGTCGATAAAAGTTCATTCCAATATTCGCTGCGCGTAAATGAAAAGGCAGTACGCTTCTCTGGTCAGTTTGGCGGAAGCAATGGCTCGTGGTGTGTGTAAATGGGCCGAACATGAAAAAAGGGATGTGCCAGTTCAAAAAGTGCAGTACATGAAATACTGGAGTAAAAAAACATCAACTTTGCATTGATCTAGCGAAGTCGACGCTGCACGCAATTTTTAAAGAATCAGAGAAGTAGAGGAGCGTGCGAACAGCAAGCTCGAATTCCTTATGGCAGCGACACCCAAAGTGTGAACTCCTCGATTTTGGCCCAATAAAGCGTGTTCTTTTCTGGAACTATAGTTCCTAATATTTGTGTTTTTGACCTTCATTCTTTATTATGGACGACTTACATCATCAACGATATTTCTGGGGGACGGAGGGGTCCATAATAACGAGACATGACTGTATGGCATCGGTCAGAGGCTACATCGGCCCGAGTCATATCTTTCTAACAGATTTAAAGATTGACCGCAATATGCCTGCCCTAAGTTCGTCTGAAAAAGGGAAGTGGTAAGTTTATATGGTGTGCGACTGGTACGCGATATTAATTTAGAAAAAGGCTCGGTTCGGTAACGATTAAGAAATCAGCTCATTGGGCCGGTAGCCTCTCCAATATAGTGTATTCGCCATATTGGCATTGCGGAAGCGTCCGTTAAACCTGAATTATTGATACATAGGTTGGAGTGGTATGGACGCGCCCAGAACCAGTGATCATATTGTAGGTTCGTAACAACCGCGGAAAATATCACATGATGATAATTATTTAAATCTTTCAGGGCCACCAATATGGAGGAGAGTAGGGATTTCTCTCTTGGAGCCAAGGTCTTCCTGGGTGACTGGGCGGTCACAGATAATGGAATCCGGGCTTTCGATCGATGTATGCAAGCCACAAGACTTCAGGCGTCTGCGACCATTGAATGTTTCAAAACTGCATTCCTGCCACATGGTGGTACACACGTCGATGGAGGCAGCGGTCAGCGCCGGGATATCCAAGGCCTCGACATTGGATGTGGCCCTGGCAGGTAGAGCAGTTAATTTCTTACGAAAGACTTAGTCTTTCGACACGGAAGAACAGAGTATACGGGTTTTCTGCACGACGTATTTGATACTTTATTTTATTGTAGTTAATTTGATAGCGAGAAATATTGCTTCAAACAAACGTAGCTTTAGCTACAAGGCGTGCGAAATGTCAGTGGAGACGTGGAAATACGGCCCAGTAGAGCAATCTGTTTTTTAAACGGTAAAGGACTTCAAGCACATGGCGCCATCTCCCGGTTCTCTTTCAACACCAGCGACATAAGTTTGGTCAACTGCGAAAAAGGATGAACAGATCAAACATTATGACCTTGAAGTAGAGTGTCTGGCTCCTGTCTTAAATGGTTTCGGTGAATACTTCGCAATCCTTCAGGCTTTGTTTGTCGAAGAGATGTTTTTACTTTTAAACAGCTCTGATTTGTAGACATTCTTGGTTAACAACAGAAATTACGCATGTGTAAGATTCCTTTACTTGTAGTGTGAAGCCTATCACCTATATAATTGGTGCTTTGTACAGGGCCTTAACTGCTGCTTATGTACCAGTGAAGAAATGTAATGCCGCGAGCATCCCAGTCGTCAGCGAGTAACAGGTTTCCGCTGCCTCCTTTCCCACTTGCCACTGTACATTCAAACCGACACAACTCACCGTTTCCTTTTGCCCGCTGTAGGTGTCATGTACGATTGATTGGCTAGGGACCACTGTAGCAGTATTACACGTCATAGGGCTAGGATGTTCTGTAAGTAGCGATGTAGCAATATTATTCGGGAAAAACCTTCGGATTTCGTGCAACATATAGTCATGAAAGTGTGAAAGTTATCTGCCTAGAGCGCGAAAACCGACCGCAGAAATCATTCACTGATGTCCAACCACTTTCCTGAATTGGGGTGTTTGCCTAGAGGAGAGCTCCACAGAAGGGCAAAAGAGGATTTTAGTATCAAGTACTTAAAGACTGAAGGCGGGCGCAGTCAAAATAGATTGCGAGAAGGGGAGACGTCTAGCCAAAAGTCACCTGCAAGTATTCAGCAAGTGCTTAATTGTGGGAAGTTTCTCAACACCGCATCATAATGAGTGCAGTTTTTGTTTCGCCCCGTTTTCAGAATTGAGAGTTTGTAACGATGGACACTAGAATGAACGAACGAATACAATTTTTACTGAGAACAGCTTGTCTAAAAGTAGGAATGTGGCCTGTTTCAGCGATAAGGTCAAGCCATTGGACAATCAATACAGTCGGGTGTCCGAAAACAAAGCGCAGTTTCGGTTACAGCTCAGAACAAGCAGAACTAGCAAAAATGAGCGCCAAGTTATTTTTTGTTTCTAGATAAAGCATGCCTAAGTAACTGGGTATGCGTACTGCTGGTTCTACACAAAACGTGGGCCAGGTAGAAGATGAAAGTAGGTTTTTATTTTGCATTGTTTATTTTCATATTACCCGGAATCGGTCTTACAGTGATCAAAGAATGAATGAATGAATAAAATATTTATAGCACATACGAGTGGCCTTATTACCACGCAATATGAATCCGGAGTACCACAAGGCCAGAAGAAATCCCCGAGCACGGATCATGTCCCCAATGTACAAACAAACTAAATACCGGTTATGTGGACACATCACCTGTGTAGTGAGGGGACGGGTACGAGAAATCACATCCTGCACAGTCAATACCACCGCGATTGATTTTGCCGAAGGAGCTGCAGTTGCTAACGCCATCACCACTACCCAACACCAAATCACCATACTCACCGACTCTCAGGCGGCAGCAGAAATTGCCTACAAGTTCCAATTTCTGAAACGGCACTGCATCTTCTTTTAACAAGACCGAGAATTCCCGAAGTTTATATAGTTTGGGTGCCCGGACACGAATCCTTTGAGGGGAGTGAGGCGGCTCAAGCCGCTGCCCGCGCTTACACACCTGGTTGTTTTTGTCACAGGGCAGTCACCACCTTTTCCACCTAACCCGCAACCTCTCTTGCGCTACACAGACATCCTGATGGATAACCGACCCAAACGGCGAATTTTCCCAATTCCACACCACCAACTCAGAAGGGATGAAGCAACAACGTTTATAAGACTCCAAACCAACACCTATCCACACCTTACCCCTATTCGTGCCATTTATCGATCAGAAAATACGTTTTAACCTGTCTTTGCGTATAAACGTAGTACTTTTGTTGCGTTGGCGCAGCGCCAAAGGAATTTGTGTAGTCTAATTTTTACTGCGCAGCACTTTAGCGTCCGCTGCTGTGGTTTGGAGGCGGTGACGGCGTAGTAACCGAGCGAACGATGAAAACGCAGAAGACTCAAAGAAAACGGGGAAGGAGAGTGTCGCGAAATTGTGACGATGAGGGCAGTTCGCATAGGCGGCGCGAGACGCTCCTCCGAAAGTGTGAGCGGAAGGGCAGCAGGCCGAGCCAGCACCACACACGTGTGGGAAAACCGCCCACGGCGTCTATGGCGCCCGAGCAAGGAAACGCAGAACCAGGTGCCCATTAAAGCGAGAGTCTTGTTTCAGGTTCACAAAAAGCACAGAAGCCCCGTCCCCGCCGCGTGCTCCACGTTCATAGGCCCTCACTGCGTGGATCATCCAAACCACGTGAAGTTTGCGCGGGAGGTTCAATCACGGTTTCCCACAACATTCTCGGCGGTGCCAGCGCGCAGCGAGATAATGGCAGAGTAGCGTGCCCACCGTGCGTTCGCGCTTGGGGCGATCCCCTCCTGAGGCACAGCAGCTATGCGCCTTGAACGATAAGACCGCAGTTCGCGCTGCGCAAAAACCCTGCATTTGGGGTGGCGTAATCGTCAGCTATGTTTATACTACTGGCCGAACTATTATCTGATGCGGCGCAAATGTCTATAGTCGCTTGTGTGGCATGTAAGTGACGAGTGTACGCCAATCACAAAGGTTTCGGTATCGACAGGCGAACTGGATGGCGATGATGCAGTGAAAGTGAGAGAGAGAGAGAACTTTATTGAGTGGCAAATAGCACTATCTCCAGCACGTTCTATACACCAATGTAGACTCCGAAACATGTGTAAAATATTACACATCTTTAGTCTGAACAGGCTACGTCCCGATAGCAAAGCACAGCACGTTCTATACACCAATGTAGACTCCGAAACATGTGTACCAGATTACACATCTTTAGTCTGAACAGGTTACGTCCCGATAGCAAAGCACAGGTATCATCCGTAACTCCTATAGCTGTTGTTTCAATATTTAGAAAGCTGCATTTACCGCGGGAGGCTCAAGGGGATCCTGGAATGCCCTCCGCAGATACATGGATGTACATAAAACAAAATAACGCAATTATTTACCAATCATTTCCACCAGTAATTTTGTTAATGCGATAAGTCTTAGTTCAGAAATTGTGAATCAAAAACGCCCATAGGCGCCGCGTGGCGTGTGTTCTCTTCTCACCACTCTCTTAGCTGTTGACGCCGCGCGAGCATTCCCTCCCATGATGCTTTGCTCCTCAGAGGTGCCGTCTCAGGCCATTTCTGGTTTCGTGCTCCGCGACTGCCCGTTGCGGTGGCTGCTATTGGATGCACTTCGAAACGACAATTTAAAGCGCTGTAGAATTCGTGGCGACGAATGCACGGGATAGGAATTAATCGCTTTATGAGGCGCACGGGGAGGATCGTAGGTCTCTTGTTCTCTTCCCTGCAGCGCGCAGTTTATCCAAAAAGCACCGTCTCACATCCGCCACAACGGTACGGGGCTTTGTTTTGCGTTGTCGCGATAATTTGTGCCGGCGGCATGTGAAAAAACATTTTAAGGTGCCTGAGAAGGCAAAAAAACCTTTTTACTCGGCAAAATGAACAAAAGTGTGTTCTCCCGGCCATGCTGATGTGAAGTGCAGTGTTTTTACGTAATTGCCAATTGCTACACAAGATTTTAAAGGGAAGTCGTAATACATTGGGCACAGCATTTTCGATACCAATGCCTTTATCAAGCAGGTTTTCATATAGTCTTCTTGGCGAGCTTCCTCTCGCTGCGGAAACAGTGTTATAAAAGGCCATTTGGAGCGCTAACAATTCAAAGTATATTTTCACTGCTGACAAGTGGTTTAGTAGAATAAGAATGTATAACTTCCTTCAATTTAGCGCATGTTGTAACTATATAAACATATATTTATATCGTTTCAACATGCGTTAAATGCGTTACGACTACATAGTCATAAAGCTAGGATGAATGGAAACTCCTGTTAGTGAAATGTATAGATATTCAAGGGTTTCGCCGGCTAACCGGTATTTATCTATGGAACCCCAAGCTTCGGAAAAAAATTCACACGTGTGTCGATGTAAGCAAACAAGAACTTATTTGTCAAACAGCCTTTCCTTTGTGAGTAAGAGTCGTCCTCCTTTTACGATGACGCAGCCTCACTCTTCATCACCTTCTGCCCCGCCTGCCCGCTGGGTTCCAGAAGCTTGTGGCTGTGGACAACTCCGAGGCTATGCTTGAAGCTGCAAGGGTGAAGTCCCCGCACGACAAGATTGTGTACAAAAGATTGGACATTACTGTAGACGAGGACGTCGCTCGCTTCATCAAAGAGAACGGGCGCTTTGATATGGTGTTCTCCTTCGGCGCCCTTCACTGGATTCGGGACCAGCACCACGCTGCCAGGAATATCGCTGAGCTCGTCACTCCAGGCGGAGAATGCTTCTTGTCGTTCGCACCAAGCATGCCCCTTTTCGACATTTACGCCGCGATGCTCGAATCACCACGCTGGAGTAGCTACTCCGAAGTAAGTTTGTATACCGTCATTTATAACGTTTGTATACTAAACTGTTGGCTAGAATCGTAACCTAACACTTTATTTGTGGTAGCCGATGCTGATTGAAGGGAAGACTCATTGGTCATCCGCGCTCATAACTTGGGTGGAGATTGTTTTCAAACGTAAATGGCTGTTTACCGAGAAAATGTTCCGCTCAAATGAATTTGCACCAGTATAAAAAAAGGAGTGTGCAGAGCTCAAAAGTTGGCGGATAGTCTGCTTGAAAACCTCTTGTGAAATAAACAAATAGCAAACAGGCTCAAAACAGTCGGCTACGAATCGCAGCGCTCTCTGTAGTAAACGGCTTTGGAGGCTTCCCTTATACCCAAAGATGTTGCAAACCTTCTATGAACAGACAGGTAGGCGAAGGAACTATGATATATAAAAAAATCACGTTGGCTTCTGCCAATGCTATGCTCGGTCACTTCATTCCTTGAGTCATGCAGCTGGAATATAGACTTCAGAATGTTTCCAGGGGCATGGTGCACTGAGGACTCAATTTTGGGTTGTGTAACCATATTAACATTTGGTAAACCTCTCCCCCAAGCCGAGTTGCGTGGTATTAATATTTGAAGTACTTTCTGACTTTGAAATTGTGAAGGAATCGAGTGTTGTTACTGAAAATTGATAAGTTTGCTGCTTAACCAGGCCAAAACCCTTTTGGAAGCACTCTATCGTCCGCATAGTGCCAGCCTCCCAATTTGTTGGGACTTCTTTCACAATTTTATGTCATATCGTAACCGCTCCCACCAATAGCAGTAACTTTAACATTTATACTGAAAAATATGCAACAGCGGCTGAACCCTTTGTCTAGATTCATAAATGCAATTGTTTTTGCAGTGGCATCACGTTGCCAGCCAGGGTACATTGTCACCATCATTAGTGATCGAGAATTCTTTTACAAACTACGGAAAATTCAGCGTCACATGCCACAAGCTGGGGCATCACTTATTAAATGTCGATTTGTATTACCGTAAAACTACCCGCAGCTCCTGCTCTGCTGTAAAGGCCGAATACACGTGGAGTGTGCTGTACCACCCAAAACTATATAATGGTGAAGAAGGCTGCGCGAAACCGAGAAGCATAAGTTCTACCCCCACCATGGATTTTGACGCATTACTCCTGTATATTCGAGACAAACGTGTACTTTTTCTTTTTCTGCCCCCCTTACTCAATGCCCTACACAGTGGGCCTGTAAGGTACTTGTAAATAAATAAAAAAAAAGTGCTACGATTAGCTTATCAGCATAACTAAACTGATACTTTCGTAATTGTTCCCTGTCTAATAATGATCCTGTAAATAAAAACACGTAGACCCTGGGTCCCCTAACACTCTAGCAAATAAATAAAGTGCAATAAAAGATATTCGAATCATTAGTTTAGTACCGGGAGTTATAAAACTGAACTGACTACAAGCAATACCAGAAAAAGTTAAGTGGGAAATGGCAGGAGCCAAAAACGAACACTGTCATCGTAGTTTTGATAGGAACTGGCTGCGCATGAAAGGGGGAGTTTGAGTAAAAACTGAATACCATAATACGTGCAAAAAGTGCTTGCACGCAACAGGGAGTGGTGTGGAAAAAAAAGATAAGGAAACATTGCTCAGAAAAAAAAAACTAACGAACACATTTAGACACTTCTAATTAAAAAAAATGGGGCAGATGGTGAGAAAAGGGAAATATTCTGCCTCCAACACAAATTATAATCCTGACACTAAGATGTCTCTCCGAAGTTAGCGGCATTTCTAAACCTGAAGAACAGTCGAACGCATTATACACAGGAGGTAGAAGAAACACCAATAAGGCATGTAATAGACCTTCTCACTCAAGAAACTTTATAGCTCCTCTTTCCACCGTGACATTTTAAAACAGCATGAAAATTGTCTGCGTAACAGTCGTGCAAAAATGAAGAGACACAGATAACGTGGCTGAAAATTCCCCTGTTCAAGTGTTTTCTAAACGCGTAGAAAAAGTATTCGAAGATGACTGTTATGTCTTTCTCTCTACCCTAATAATTACTAACTATCCTACCACTCTGCAGTTCAACTTGCCACGAAAAAGAAAGAAAGAGTTATGACAAATAAATTACCATGCCGTAAATAAATACTAAAAAAGCAGGTGACTCATTGAGCACCAGGATTCACTCCTCGCTCACCGTATTATTTTACTGAGGCCGTCAAAATCAATATTTCAAGATTTGGGAATGCTCTAACGGTTGTTTTCTAGGATGAAATGTTGTGGAACGAGTGCATACTAATCACATGTCTTTGAAACTCCTCCAAAAAGTGCAGGTGTCTCGACTAGGTATTGTTGCATGAAGCCTACGGCAATCTGAAAACTACGTTGTCCTACTTTGTTAAATTCACAGCGCAGTAACCCCCGTTAAAATGGGGAACTACCACAGTCCAGAACCTAAAAAAATCAAACACTATTATCGGGACAAGCAGTGCGGCCATTGAATATGTTTCTTACTTATGGAACGCCCCGGGAAGTTGCTGAAGGACGCAGATTTTTAAATCTGTCGAAAGCAATAAATGCGTCCGGCGAGGATACGTAGACTTAATTTCATCAGCGGCAAATTTCTACGGGAGTACATTTGAGTAAGCTTTTGTGTGTGATTATGAATTAATTTCACCATCAAAATAACTATGGTCAGTAACCGATTAGTCATAAATTGTACCAAAAAAATGGAAGCGGCTTACCTAAGCTAACCTTGAATATGCAAAGCAAAAGTGTGGTTGAGTCTGGTTGTGTCTTGCTTTCGCTTGGTTAGCCTTTGATGTAGCTCTATTGTCAACCACGGCTCAAAGCTGTTCGGTCGCGTGCAACGCTCGCAGAAGGAGGCACTGGGTCGCTTTCATTCCCGGGCAATGCGGCGTTTCCCTATCACGGCGAACGCGGCACAAGATGAGTCATATCGCCCGAAACGGCTCAGCGGCGCATGCGTGGGAGGCTGTGGGTTTGGTTGGCTGTCGATCAGCTGAGCGGCCGCGACTGAAACGGCCACGATGTGAGCAGAACGGCTTAAAATGGGGCCTTGTGCGCAGCGCCGACAGCGTGCCCAGCAAATTACGCGACGCGCTTCGAAGGGATTGTCTCCGGGGGATTGTCTCCGGTCGAAAAATTAACTTGTGCATCTTCCGTGAAACGAAACCGCTGGGCGATAGTAGTAAAGCTTTGCTTTAAAAAATCCGCATCTGGGCTTCACCATACGATTCCGGCAGGTCAAATCAGCAAGACGGAATGTGGGAACCTGGCCAATGACGAGGCCGAGGCTGCGATTAAGTAGAAAATAAAATGTGCGCAGGAACATCGAACGCAAATGCACACCCTGCACTGCTGTGCCTTTGACAGCAAAGCTTTGCTACTCTCGTCCAGCAGTTTTGCCGCAGTGCGCAAGTTCACTTTTTCACCGCTGATGACCCTCTGGAACACATACCTTGAAACGCATCACGTGATTCCCCGGATTCGCTTTCGGCGCCGCGCACAAGGCGTTGTTTTCGGTACTTCTGCTCAGCTAGCCGCGGCGGACGCGGCCGATCAGCTGATCGCCAGGCGTCCACACCGCAGCCTCCCACGCATGCGTCGCTCGGTCGTCTCGGGCTACGTGACTCCCCTCGCGCCCGGAGAACAGGTACGGCGCGTTCGCCGTGAATGAAAGCAAAGCCGGGTATCTGCCTATGAGCGTTGCACGGGATCGAACGGCTTCGAGCCATGGTCACCAAAACAGCTGCATCAAAGGTTAACCAAACGAAACCAGGACCCAACCAGACTAAGCCAACCTTTTGCTTCGCATATCCAAGGTAAGCTGAGCGAAGCCGCAGACATTTCTTACTCTCATTGGATGCTCCGCCTCATTGTTCCCAAAATCTGCATGTTTGGACTACCTCACGAGTCCCCCGGAATGTTGGGGAGTACATGCGAAAACGTGTTCGCGCCTCAGCACTGATTCATTACAATCGTCACTAAATTGAAGTCAATTTAAGTCACTAAATTAAAGTCATTTTTTTTCTTCTCGTTCATTTCTATCTTATTTTTTTGAACACAGGTTTTCTTGTTCTTTTCTAATTTTTTCTATTTTGTCTAATACTGCTTGAACATGTGGTTTCAGTGCGTGTATGCCCCCCCCCCCCCCTACGTAATACCCTCATTGAAGGCCTTTAGGGGTAATATGAAATAAATAAATAAATAAATAAAATGGTCTTCAGCTGCACTGGAATTCAAGAACGTCTTGAGAAAAAAAAAACTACATTTTAATGAATGCTTAAAGTAGTCGCCAGCATATGTACCTAGATATTAAATACAATGTGTCTATGAGAAAGTCACGCGAATCAACATATTTATATTACAATTCAGTGTCTTTTTTTTGGGCCACTTGAGTGCGCCTGCTTAGTTTTATTTTATGCGCTATTATACCGAAACATGCTTTTGCCACTGCATTTTTATCGTACTTTTAAAGTAAACGTTTCGCTGCTTTACGGGAGTACAAGTGTCTTATTTTCCCGCCTACCCTCTTTTTAAGGGGGGCTTTATTGAGTGCTGTATTAGTGCAAATAAAAAAACTTTACTGACTCTGATTGATAAGGTAAAGTCCAAGTGCTGACGTCGGTTCTTGCCTTCAAAGCTGTTTTATAGGCTTAGAAATGTTCCGGAATTTTGTTTTATAAATTGCATAAGCATATTCTACGCGAAAGTATTCTAAGCTTTGTTCATTTGAGTTTGATCTTTGAGAAATGTTTTTTCTGGGCATTTTTAATAGAATGCAAAGTTCATACTGTTTTTTTCGTGCTGGCTTCAAAGCATCTCAACTTCTTAGCACCCTGCGAAGCTTGATATGTCCGTGGAGTAAAGAATAGAAAAACAGCTCTCTCAAAAGCAATTTTATTTCAGACGAGTGGGTCATAAAAACTATCCTGGACAAATATAGATAACAATTCCCAACATACACCGAAGCTATCCCTCGGAGCTATGAGCTTCCCCCTGTAATGATCTACCAAAGGCATACGCACATTGGAAAGCCAGTGAAGCGTCTGGATTTCAATCGCATGGTAGAAGAACGGATGCAGAAAAATCCAAAGCTTCCTTTCTCGTGGGTAAAGTACGCCATTGCCTGGGTTCCTTTGAAACGTAAAACTTCGCTACCAGTTCTGGGAGCGAACGCTGAAAGCGGCCGTACACCACCATAAATAAACGCTGTTATTTTTTTTTGTAATTCCTGGAAGTACAGTGAAAGCCACAGTTAGAGCGAGCATAGAGGGGATTATCTCGTCACAGCAGATGCGTGTTCTAGCGTCTGCTTTGAACTTGGGATTCCCTTTAAAGGAGCTGTCCTACCAGTAGTCACGATACCACTCGAATATCGACATTTAAGTGCGCTAGCAATGCCCAGACCAAGAAAGACAGAAAACTCTTTTTAGCATGTGCTAAGTCTTCTGAGCTGCAGAGCAGTAATATTTTACTGAAGTACTTTGTCGGCATTTTATTTGAATACTGGGTGCAGTTGCTGAGAATGTTTTGAGAAAGCATTTCATATTTTGAAAAAAAAAACACTTCATAAAGGGTTGCAAGGATTCTTTAAACTACGGCTTCATTTGGATTCAGATCTTCTGTTTTGCCAAAAACGACAATTTGGGTGTTGTATATTCTTTGCATAAGTTGGCACCTAGATCGTCTACGGTGATTAATTGTGGCTCTGTCACGCTGATGACGTAACATGGTTGCATTTTTTTCTCTCACAGCACATAAAGAACCTTATTCCGGTTACTCATGGGATGGACGTGATGTCACTGCGCTCATACGCCGCCAGCTTTGCCAGGGCTGCTAACGTCACTCCGCTGACTTGCGAAGTACTCACTTCCTCTCTGGATTTGAAAGTCACAGCAAGAAAACTTGCCGGTACGTACGCTATGTGAATATTTATTACGCAAGCCTTCGATTTGTAGCCATGCTTCTTTGAATTTCTGAAAATCAGCAATCCAGGAGTACGTTGCGGCACTTGTACAGGTACAGTCACGGATAATTCAAATAGAAACCCCGGAGTGCGCGGCCGAAGATACCAGTGCCATCGCCTGGCAGCGACCGGGGAAAACACACGGACACAAACAGTAGAGATTTAGGAAGGTAGGGTGGCCGTCCTACTGCGAGATGTCGCCCTCTCCTTTTGATCGCATGCTTGCCTCGTCGCCATGCCCCAAGAGTGGGGCAAGCCATGCAAGGACACACCACCACCGCACCCGAGTGTGTCAGTCGTGCTGAGAGCAATGCGACACGTAATTGTTCTGCAGCCAGTGCTTGTGTGGGAAACGAGTGAAGGCTCTGGAAAGGCATATTGTTAAGTTCACAAGCTTTCCTGAAGAAAACCAGCGCACAGAAATGGGGACAAAAATAAATGCATGCCACCGAATTTCTGATGGCATTGCACGGTTTTGCGTTCGCGGGGTAGTGGCTCGGGAAATAAACAAAAAAAGCTCATTTGTTTGATGCAGCCATAGCTAACTCGCTTAGTGGATTTTGTGCGTGTAGAAAACAACATTCCACCAGAATCTGTCTCCAATGATATGTATCACTGCAAGCATTGTATGGGCTGGGGTGATCACTGGCAGGATTGTAATATTCACAAAAACTAAGAAGTTGGCCACCTCCTACCCTTCTATAGGCCAGTTTCCCTTGCACAAATTTTCTGGCGGACGGATTTTTTTTCAGGCACTCCAGTGCATGTAGAAATCTCCCGAGCGGGCAGCACTGAACATGCTTTTTGGAGTGTCTCGGTTGTCCCTAGTTATTTGCTCAAGTTGCCGCACCACATATGCATAAAAAAATCCGCATTGCGACCCTGGCACAGCGAGAAGCGGCCGCTCGTGTGTGCCGAGCACACAGTACCCGCAGTTATCTCGAACCGCATCAATAACAGTTGATTTCAGCGCTGTTGCGGCATGGCGACAAGGGAAGCATGCGAGCGAGGAGAGGGCAACCTATCGCAGTCGGAAGGACCCCTCGCTCCCGACATCTCTACTGCGCATATTCGTGGGTTTTTCATGGGCGCTGTTAGGTGACGGCGCCGGTATCTTCAGCCGTGCGTTCCGCGTTTCGTATTGGAGCTGACCATGACTGTACAAACAGTGGACGTGCACTGCCACTGTCTTTAAAATCGGCTTGCACGAGCATATATGGTTTAACAAGGAAACATAAAGTGGTATGAAAGTATTTCAAAGCAAACAGGTACACTCAAATATTGATTGATTGATTAATTGATTGATTGGTTGATTGATTGATTGATTGATTGATTGATTGATTGATTGATTGATTGATTGATTGATTGATTGATTGATTGATTGATTGATTGATTGATTGATTGATTGATTGATTGATTGATTGATTGTGGGGTTTACCGTGCCGACACAACGCAGACGAAAAGGCGGGCCGTATTTGAGGGCTCCGGAATAATTCTGACCAACTGGGGATCTTTAAAGTGTGCCGAAATGTCGTACACACGAGTGTTTTTGTTTTTCACCTCAATCAGAAAAGCGGCCGCCACGGTCGGGAATTGAACCCACGACCTTGTGCTCAGGCGGAAAACGCCTTAGTCACTGAGCCACCGTGGTGGTTTACATTCACATATCAAATGGCGTTGCAGGAATGAGTCCTACACCACGACAGAAATATACATAGGAGCATGGGAGCTCTTAAACAATCCACGCGAAGGAGGATTAGCGTATAATTCGAGACAATTTTGGCAGGCTGAGGAGTTTCGGATACGGTTGAGAAAGGAACGAGCATGAGTAAGGAGAGTATTTGAGTTTATGCACCGAAGAATGCGTTTCGTTCTATGGGTTGTTGTTCCCCTTTATATGCTGTTCTCCCGATTCGGGGTGGGCTTCGTGAAGATGTGACCTAATGATCGCATTATTAAGTTGTAGGGAAATTGCTAAGGAGAGGAAAAGTTAAAGAAATACAGATGTGGGAAATGCTGGGACGACGAACGATAACCGTAGAGACATGGCTCCTGCAACGACAGAGCACAAGATCGAAGCTACGCCCTTGTATATGCAATGCGCAGCCCTCAGCGACCTGAAGGTGGATCATGCGGTTTTGAAGCCAGGTCAAAATAAATGTGCCGGCAGCATTTGCGCTTCGCTGCCTTGCTTGGTTTTCAACGAATTGAGGCATTCTCCTTCCTGCGTGAGGTTCAGTAAGCTTGAGCTGACCATGATTTGTTATTTGTTCGCCTATATGCATTTGCTTGCATGCCCGATATGACAAGCGACATCTAATGTGGGTGGTTTCCGCAGGTCTTCACACTTTGTTTATGTGTCTCTAAGGCATGTCTGAAATCAAAAATAACCCTAAGGCGGGTTTGGTGTCCGGCGGAAATAGTTGGCTGTTCGCTGTGGCAAGAAAATATTTTGCTCAACCTTTCTTTCAACCTATGCAGCCTTCTACACCACTTCAAATGCAATATATCATCTGCTATCAGACGAGCAAAAAGAAGAACTGAAGAAATTCACCTTTGAGTGTCTGGACAAAATGACCGACCAAATCTCTGGAAATCTCATAATCGACTCACAACGGCTGGTTATTCACGCCTACAAACCATGTCAATGAATCAGGGAAAAAAGAAACAAACAAGAAGGAATGAAAATAAGTGGAATTGGTGATGGGTTCGATTTTTGCTTCTCGTTTGCAAATTTGCGTCTTAGAAGCTTAGAAATTCTAAAAGCAGCGCTCTAATCATGAAATGAACATTGAGAGTTATATTTTAGTCCTACATGGACTTTCTCTTAGCAGGCAATTTGCAATGTATTGGCGTTTGTTAAGTGCGCAGAGTGGAAAACTTGTTGGCTGGGTTTTAAAAGCGCATTTGTCTAATATTAAAGTGTGTCTCTTCTTGTGCTAATTAGAAGTAGGCTTGTTTGTGTTCTTTTTTCATTTGCTGTATTTGTGTACGGGATTTATGTGTGACTATGTATGAATTTATAAAAATAAAGAATGTATTTGTGTATGGGCTTTATGTGTGACTATGTATGAATTTATAAAAATAAAGAAGACGCAACCTTTTTTTTTTGCCGCACGGCGGCCTTTATAATAAATACGTCTTGCTTCTTTAAAGACATAACGCTCTCACACGTCGGGGGTTGTAACGTAAATGCCGCTCCCACTTCTGGGGTTCTCGTGGCTGCCTTCAGACCGTGTTCCATCTGGCCCTCCTTTGGTGGCACGTGGCCCCGGAGGTCTCTAGAATCAACGTTTCGGCGATATCAATTATTTGAGCCGTGGTGAGTTGCGTCACGCTTCAACGATGCGTGGTTGTGCAGATGACTTGGATCCGTCTAATAAGCGTATCAAAGGTCGCAGAAGAGATGGACCCTTCAATGGAGACAAGACTACTCCCGCTGGAGGTGAATTAAAAAAAATTGGGCCCATCTCCCCGCGAGGGGGACTCGAGTAAATGCGTCGCATAGGGGATGGGTGTATTGCGTTAACGTTTAGTGTTTGGGGAGTTGGTGGTAGTGAATGCGTTGTATCAGCAGCTTCTTGACGTAGTTTGAAAGAGTCAAGGATATAAGGCGCGTTCGTAGCCTCCCATTCTGTGTCGGCTTTGTGGCGCAGTGGGTAGAGCACCATGTACATTGCGTTCCGCCCGCAGGGTCGAGGGATCGAAACCAGGCGCCAGATAGTATTTTTTTATATTGTGTAGGGGGAGGGGTGCGGACTACGACTACGGACGTCAGCGCGGGTGACATTGTTAGTTACTGAAATGCTCTGCATTTAAAACAAGTTTTTTGAGCAGGGTGCAGGAGAAGATCTGTCTTGATGAGTCTTCAATGAAGCTATGTTATGAACCTTACTATGTCTGACGGCTGAAGTAGAAATACTTTTATTGCGACGCAGTATACGTATAACCCCCATCCCAGTTTTCATTTCGATGAACCTGATTTACTTCGCGACGCTCCGGGATCCTCCTCGCCACCGCCGTGCCCTCTTTCACAGCTGTTAACTCACTCACCACCACCAATGCCTCTTCCACAATTTCCGCAATGGGCTGACAAGGGTGGTAGAGCCCTTATCACATGCTTGCGGAAAATCACTGGAAATGCGAATGGGCGTAAAAATCACTGAAATCCGCCGCCACCGAAGGTGCAAGGACAGCAGTTGCCACAGTTGCCACCTCAAATCCATCTCACCGAGTAGCTGCGTATCCCTTCCGGTTAAGACCAACTTTCCCGGTTGGAAGGCCGGCATGAGGCCATAATTCTTCTTCAGGTTGGAAGGCTTCCTCAGAGATATTTTTCTCTGGTGTATTTCACGCCTAAGCATGCGCTCATCGCGGGTTACCGGCTTATGCGGGCTTGGGTTAGGGGAAGGAAGGGGCCTGCATTCATAGCTGGGCTTCATGCCGCTACCCATGACATGCCCATTGTGTTAGTAATAGATATAAATGCGGAAGCCTGATGGGTAAAGGTTCCCTGTCAGCTCTCCCCCGTACTTAAGCGGTTTGTGCCTAGGTTGCTGTGTCCCACAGAGAATAAGGTGCCGCCTACGGGAGAGGGAACGGACAGCCACATGTTTGTCCACAAGAATGAAGCTCGAGGTCTTCCAAATTTTGACTCTCTATTAGACGGACGCATGTCGTTCGATTAGAGGAAAAAGAGCGGCAATGGAAGAAGCTTAGGCTCCAACAGCAGCGCTAGTTTGCGTCCGTTCAATGTAGAGTGCAAATTAGAAATGCCTCGAGCTTCATTCTAGCGGACAAAAATGCGGCTGCCCGTTCCCTCCCCCGTAGGAGGCACCTTACTCTCTGTTTAACACACCAACCTAGGCACAAACCACTTAATTACGGGGGATAGATATCGTCGTCCTGTGTATTTCTTTCTTAGTCTACGTCTTTCCGCGCCTGTTGTCGATATGAATCAGCACCAACTCGCCCAACTTGCCATCTTGTTATACGGGGGATAGCGCACAGGGCGCATTTACCATGAGGCTTCCACGTTTAAACCTCTTCTAACCCAATGGCCATGTCATCGGTAGCGGCATGAAGCCCAGCTATGCGTGAACGTTGGCTTGAACAGCCGCGGTAGTGGGCGCGAAAACAAGGAAAAGCTGCTGCCGCCGCCGTTACTACCTTAAGTTTCAGATCGTCGAGTAGCTGCGAATCTTTGCCCACTTAGAGCACTGACGTGAGGCAATAATCCCTTGCAGCGGAGGGAGAATAGTGATGGAATCAGAAGGTAGAGAAGTTTAAAAGGTGCAGAGAAAGACAAAAAGGAAAAAAAAGGGACGAAAGAAACGACTGAGTCAGGTGAGCACATCAGCAATGTACCGGAGCTGGCAGAGAGGCATCGGCTCTGACTACAGCCGCTGCTTAAGGTCGATCGTCTCAATGTCGTAGAGAATCTGGCGGAAGTCTTCCCGTTGCAAGGCAGCGGGCACTTACGAAATAATTGGTCCTCTAACGCGATCCCAGGGAAGTTCTTGACGCTGAAGCTCTCAGTGCAGCTCTGCCCTGGAGGCTGCCTGGGGGGCACAAGCAGTGTAGGTTCCCCAGGTGCTCTGGTAGTAGAAAGGGCTCCAATTCTAGAGGAAGCTTTGCGCTGATGCCCCTACAGGCACTCAGACAGGTTGCAACAGTCGAGCCGCGTATGGAGCAGCAGGCTTCGGGCGACCATGCTGATGTCTCAGGTAGCTGCCACGGCACCAAGCAACTGAACTCCAATGGGGGCGGGGGTGCATCATTTCCACCATACGTTCCAGAATGGTTCCAGCCTCATGAAAAGTGGTGATGTCCAGAGAAACTGCTGTGCCATACTGTTGGCCTCCCTGGCTAGGGCATCAACGTCCTCGTTGCCCTGAACGACGCAGTGACCCGGCAGCTGGTGGAGCCGCAGAACAACAAGCTCGGCTTGCAAACCTGAAACATTTGGCCGCGAGGGAGCGCTCGGGGTAGCCGTGTATGCTGGAGGGCTGTTCGCCTTTTTACCACCGCAACAGGGCAGGCCTTGAGTCCGCAATATTGACCGACCCGGCGTGGCCGGCATGTAGTGATGGCGTGTGCCGCCGATGAATGAACGACCAAACAACTACAGTGCACATCAGAACAAAAACCCCTTTATTACAACCTGCGCATACGTATATACTAAACACTGGCGCCACCAGCGGCAGTGATCGCGGAACCGAAACCAAATAGACGAATATGCAACACATTCCCTTCCTTAAAAACGCTACATGGATTAGTAATATAGTAAGTTAGTACATTAGTACAATCATTCCTTCTCCAAATTCCTTCCCCGAAAAAGAAGGAATTTGGAGAAGCCGTTTCGTTTGCAACGTGAGACATTCAAGATGCAATCGGCAACATTGGATATGGACTCGCAAGTTGAAACTAAAAGACTGAGTCGCGAACAGCCTGCAGAAGACGGAGAAAATAAAGCTACAGAAAAGACCCAGGAAATAGTGCCTATCATTCTGCAGAAGTCTGCAAGGCGTTTCAAGGTGATACGAGTAATCCGAGTTTCTGTGATAAACAAAATGACGGCCGGCTGGTGAACAAAGTTTCCGCCCAGAACATGCAGTGAAAAAATCTGTTCGGGGACTCCTTTCCACAGCGTAGCGGCATCTCAGCAAGGAAACAGGTCTACGCTTCGGTACGATAACACGCGTCGTTTTCATCGATAGAAGCAGAAGCGGCGAGGCCACCTTAACCCACATACACTGGGATTATACCAAAGATCCGCACGGTGCTAACTCCGGAACCCTCCCGCCGCGGCTGTCCGCTGCCTTGTGCAGCCCTAGCCTCGACGATCAACTCTGGGCCGTCCAGCAGGCCTGCGAACCGGTGAAGCGGCAGGACTTCGACGCCCCCAAACGGGCGAAGAGGACCTGCGGCGACGCCCCCAAGCGGGTGACTTAGGACCGGTCGGCGAAAGCTCTGCAGGCTGTCAATAAACTTTTTACCAACCAACACGAACCTGCTTGCTTCAACGGACTTCAATTCTTGATGCCTGTCAACTGGACTGCTTTCGGCCATGGACTCTAGCACGCCGTAATACTTTTAGCGATCTTCGCACGGGAGAGTATGTTGAAAAAGATGACTCCTCACCTGCCTCGTGCCCATCATCATCATTATCATGTTCCATTAGAGAACGTATCAGAACGGGTCTTGGCGGCTCGTTCCTTTCTCCACAGGAGATGGCTGTATTGGCACACGTCGTCAGATGGGGCCCGAAGGTTAGATGGGGTCTGTTGACCGTATCTGAATTCAATAGCGGATTGTGCGTGGTTGCCAATGCAACTGATGCTCCAGGCCGCCGAAGTAGCCGGCCAGCAATAGAAAAGTAAGCGCTGCGGCTGAGCACGTTGTGCTTACATTGCCGTTTTCCACCCCGCCTCGCCCCGAGAGTAACCGGGCACAAGACGGGTGCACTGGGAAGGCTAGAACATGAAGAATAGCTGGAGTGGAAGGAAACGGCTCGGTTGGCCGCTCGGGGCTCATGCATTTGCCACTGACAAAATACAGGATGCGTTAGGAAAACCCAAGGCTTTCGGCTTAACGTCTACACGTATCAATAACGTCGCATCATAACAAAAATAAATATCACCCATGGCACACACCGTCAAAGCCTTTACGGACATCGACGGTCACCAGAGCGTGGATTTGGGTGGGGGTATGTACTCCTATATCCGCTCCTTCCTCTCTCACCGAGTGGCTCGCTTTCAAGTCGACTCTCATCTGTCCGACCCCGACCACATCACTCGAGGCACTCCTCAGGGTGCTTTCTTTCCCCCACCCTTTTCAATATTGCTATGACTCCTCTGGCTTCCCAACTATCTGAAATCCCTGATCTTCATCACATTCTTTACGCCGACGACATCACCCTTTGGTGTTCATCTGGCTCTCCGGGCCATGTGCAGAGCACCCTGCAACGTGGCTGGGATCTCATCGACTCTTTTCTCACCGCTGTTGGTCTTTCCCCTGCTCCGGAAAAGTCCGAGCTTCTCCTTTTCAACCGTTCCTCTTACCCGCGCGCCCACAATTCCCTCATCTCTCTCCATATTTCTGGTTCTCCCATTCCTGTCGTCACCAAATGCAAGGTTCTTGGTTTTCCTTTGCATGCAGCCAAGAACATACAAGCCCTACACAGCGCCGTCGCGACCTGCCACTCGGTAACCCACCTTCTACGTCGTGTGGTCACTCGACGTGCGGGTCTTCACGAAGCTAATGCCTGCAGGGTTGCTCACGCCCTCGCGCTCAACAAGTTCTTATACTTTATCCCTTACGTCTCCTTCACCAACACTCAACTCAATACCCTTGAGACCGCCTTGGTGGGACTCTACAAAGCAGCACTGAACCTCCCTATCACCACTTCTACAGATAAGCTTTTTGCCACGGGCCTCTTTCATTCCCTTCGCTCTCTCCTCAATCTCCATCGAGATTCCCAGATTTCTCGGCTCTCCCGTACCCGTCAAGGTCATTGGTTACTGGTTCAGGCGGGTATATCTCCGATTCCCGTCTCCCCCATTACCCCTCCCGACGCAAATTTCGGCGCCCAACGTTCGTAGTCTCCCTCTCCCGTCAAACATGTCCCCTGTCCTTCATGCAGGTCGTCGTCATGCGGCCGCGCAGCATCATTCTCCTCTTTTCGCGACCCAGGGAATTGCTTACACAGATGCCTCCTTTGTGGCGCCTCGAGGCTCGCGCGGTTACATTCTGTACCACCCTCACCTTGCTGAAGCAGAAACCCACACTAGCGGCCCGTACCTTCACCCTCCGGAAGCAATGTCTCTTGAGGCTCTCGCCATTGCCCATGCCCTTCAGTCCTTTGCTTCTCTCCCCCCCGTCCCCGAATACACAGTCTTTTCTGACTCTCACGCCGCCATTATACAGATACAAATCGCTCACTACCTTCTATCCTTCAACAGGAGATCGAACGAGCGGTCTCCGCTCTACAGCCATCCATCGTTTTCCTCCATTGGGTCCCTGGACATTCCGGGATCGACGGCAATGAGTTGGCGCATCAACTCGCCCGCGAAACTCTTCACCGGGCACCGTTGATCCCCTGGCCCGGGCCCTCGGAGGACGGTGCGAGGCTCTCCCTTCGCCGTACCATCAAGGAGGTCTACCTTCAGCTCCGTCTTGACAAACGCCTCTACCCGCCTCCTCACCCATCACTCACCGTAACGGAGGCTCGACTCCTCCGGCACATCCAAATGAATGCCCTGATCACTCCCTCCCGCCTTTTCCTCTATCGCTATAGATCTGACACCTCTTGTCCCAACTGCCCCACTGCCTACGCTGATTTACCTCATTGCCTTTTTACTGCCCGGTGGCTCAGCTATCCGACTCCTATCCCTCCCCATCCCTTTCCATCAGCACCTGGACCGACTGGCTTGGCTCTGAAGGAGAAGAACAGCGCAGACTGGTCGCCCAGGCGGTGGACATGCTCGGCCTGTAACTTCGGCCGAATAAAGGTCTTTTCTCTCTCTCTCTCTCTCAATATCACCCAAAAGACCGTAATCAACTACTTGTTTCGACATGTTTCAAATGCTCCCCTTTACAAGAAATGGCGGTTTTCTTAGATGGTGCAAATACTTAATGACAACCTTTCTTTAAAAAGTGAAAAAAACGGTGGACATGATTCTTTATATGTATTTTTGTTCTCAGTCACGCCAATAATAGTGCAGGCTCTGTGTGCGCCGCACAGGTAGCTGCCCAAAAAGCTTAGGTTATAATTTTTTTACAAAACGGAAACGTGTAATGCCAGCTATCCACCACCTGATCAATACGGCTGAATTTCCCGTGGCATAATGCCCCGCCTAAAATCAATCAAATTGTTTGCGTACACCAGCGTGAAATTCTTAGGTTGGTATTGTGCGAATAAATATTAGCCTTCGCTAATAACTTACTAAATTATACGGATGCGAGTATTCATCATAATGTCATCTTCTATGACATTTCGAAATATTTTACAGCGTTCCCAATAACCAACTCCACGGTAAATTTTAAAACTAGTTTTCTTCTCAATTCCTGGGATTCAAAGAAATTCCAGGAATTCCTTTCAATTCGAGGAATTACTTTTATTCCTTTCCTCAAATGAAACAAAAATCAAATTCCTTTCAATCAATATTGCCACTAACTAATCAAAAACAAACGAGTACCTCTAAGGCGCACAAATATCATAATTACGTTTCATGACAAAATTAACTCGTTCCTGATAGACCTTGCAGCATCCCAGAAAATATTCGCTGTTCACCTCCCTTTATCTCAACCATGAGGACAAGAAATAGAAACCACCTGCTCAGATGCTTCGCGTTCTCTCGGCTACCTGCACAGGGCCTTGAACCTTCCATATCCGGTCCTAATGAAAGTAGCCTACCTAAAATTTGAACTGCCTAAACTCATGCACTCATCATCAATTTGGCATCTCGAACAAGCCCACTTCCCCCACTAATTAGAAGCCACACAGAATTGTGCCGCCCTCTTTATGTGATCGCAATACTGCAGAAGCTTTAGCGTGACCAAACTAAAGCAATTAGAAAATTCCTTGCGTTGAGTTACGCCGGACTATATCACGCCTTTCCCTTCTGCGTTCCCTTTATTATGACAGTAAGTCCAGACATCGTCGCTTAAACGCCGGGGGAAGCCTACTCCCTCAAGAGCCACAGCACCGCCATAGCACAGCTTAAACTAACAGGCGCCCTTCTTGAATGCTACACCCATTCTTTCCTCAAGAAATAACCCCCCGGAAAAAATGAGTCAATTCTGCAGCTCTATGTACTAACAGCAAACTATTTCGGAAAAAATTACCCGCAGTATTCTAGTATTTGATTGTACGTAATATATTGATAAAACGTGTCGTCTTGTCATCCCCGGAGACCTTCGGGACGAATATCAGGAAACGTGCCATGACGGCCCACCTTCCAGATATCTGGGCAGTGCACCCACTATGGGGAAAATGAAGGCGAAGTACTACTGGCCCCGCCTTACAAGACAGGTGTCGCAGTACGTCCGCAGCTGCCGTGAATCCCAGCGACGAAAAATGCCGCCGACGAGACCCGCCGGACTTCTGCAGCCGATCGGCGTCCCTTCGAGGCCCTTTTGAAAGATTGAAATGGATCTACTGGGCCTGTTCCCAACGTCACGATCTGAGAACAAGTGGATTGTCGTAGCGAGAGACTACATGACGCACTAAGCAAAGACCGCCGCTTTTCCACGGAGGACTGCACAAGAAGTCGACAAGTTCTTCATAAACCAAGTTTTGCTGCGACATGGATCCCCTGAAGTGGTAATTACGGACCGCGGAATGGCCTTTACTATGGAGATTATGCAAGACATTTTACGGTACACCAACACGGATCACCGAAGGACGATAGTTTACCACCTCCAAACGAACGAATTAACGGAACGTCTAAAAAAATGGTGGCGGATATGCTGTCTAGGTTCGTCGACGTTGAACAGAAGACTTGTGACGAAGTCCTCCCCTGTGTCACGTTTGCGTACAACACAGCGATCCAAGAAACTACGCAGATGACACCATTGGAGCTTGTCTACAGAAGACGGCCGACTACGATGCTTGACGCCATGCTCCCGCCCGTAGAAGACGACGACCTCAACGCCGACGTCCACGGATATCTTCAACGTGCGGAGGAGGCCCGCCAGCTCGCTCGAGTTGGTACAAAGGACCAGCAGCAGGTGGATACGGGACGCTACAACCTCCAACGACGAGACGCCGACTACAACCCAGGGGATCGTATCTGGGTTTGGACTCCCATCCGACGACGCGTACTCAGTGAGAAGCTTCTGCGACGGGATTTCGGACCCTACCAATTTCTACGAAGTGACCCCCGATGGTGACTTCGGCACATCACGACGACGCACGCGACCTAAAATCGTCCACGTGGTTCCCCTCAAAATTTACTTGGCAAGATGACAGACTTTTTGTTGTTGTTGTTTGTAAGGACTGTCCTTTTATTTTAGCATCTGGTCGATCCACTTTTAGAGGTGAGCAATGCCGAGAACCATGCATTGAATTTGTTTATGTTTGGTTTTTACTACCCGGCCGGGCTCGGCGGTGTTATCTCTGTCCCAAGTGAAGCGCGTGTTCCAATCTTTGTTTTTATGCCACGCGGGTTATCTCATTCTGATAAGGAGGGTGTTTCGCCCTGAAGTCACTAGCCTAGAGTAATGTTCTTTGATCTGCAATGTTCTGGATGTAAATCGACGCTTCGAGAAACACTCGCGCCAAAAGACAAAAGCCTGCAGAGCAGACGCCGCGGTATTCGATTTGCCGACGCAAGTCTGCGCACGTCACTTTGTTGACCGCTGTTTCACCGACTGTGTATTCTGAGTTGTTAGGGGAGGAAAAGTTGGCTCGAATAAACATGTTTTTTTTTCATGAGAGCTTCGTCGTCTTTGGCTTCGTGACATCTGGTGGAAGTGATGGGTACGCAGCCTTTATACTCCCAGCGACCTCTGGAAGCTGCCAAGCCAGTTTAACTAGAGCCAGCCACCGACCGCAAACTTAGCCACCCTAGTTTGGTCTCCCGTCTTTGGCTACGTGACAATATGACCATTGTCTCTCGGCGACATTTCAGGAAAAGCAATGAAATTTGCGAGTAATTTTTTGCGCATCGTAATAGTGGAGAAACCGTTCTTACGTGAAACATTTTTCGTAACCGAAATTGCCAAACAGAAATAACCTGCACTGCACGACTTTGTCAAATGACAACTAAGAGATGTTCCATATTTCTCCCCTATGGCGTCACGTTTTCTTATTTTCTCGTATGAACAAACCTAGCAGAAGTATTGAATTCATGTTGGGAACACCTCACATGAAACTGAAAAGAGGAGACGGAGGAAGGAAGCAAGCAAACTTTATTTTTCTAAGCACCCTTAGTCCAGGGCGTCGTCAAGAGGAGAGGAGTTGGGGTCCCTGCCTGGTCTACACAACACCCTTTGTTCGAAGGTTTTAAATTCTACTACCCTATTGTTTTATTCAGGGTTTTTTCACGTTCAATAAATCTAAGCTTCATGGTTGCCAGTTGCTGGGATGGTCCGCATGACTCAATTTCTACAGTCTGGCCATCTTCAACGTGAAAAACGTGAAACCGCTGCAGTAGAGTCGTAAGGTAGAGGAACATATTCACGATGCCCACTGTTTCTGCGGGACAGCTTCTTCTTCCTGGGTGAATAGAAATAACTCTACTGGTTACACATGCACGAGCTTCCACAAAAGTTTTGGCGAAGAAGGAAGCAAGCAAAAGAAGAAAAAGAAAAGCAGGTAATATGACTGTCACTAATCGTCAACAAGACAGCAGACATTGAAAAGCGTTTTCTGGTAAGACTCAAGTATAGTCACAAAGAAAGGTGCAATTTTTCAGTTTCTTTCAGCCCTTAAGCTCAAAATACCTAAGCAATTTTTCATTTTACTCTGGTTTCCTTGTTGCGCGTTAGTTTATCCCCATGTTTGCAAGCTATGTCTGCTGGAGGACGAGAAGGAAGAGAGGGAGGAATAAACTTTTATTAAAACAGGCAGGTGCTAGTGTCAGGGGCACCCGCCCGGAGAGAGGAGTCCTCAGTCCGGGACCCCTTGGAGTCTACCGGTCTTCTACGCTCTCTACAGCAACGTTTTCTGGTCAGAGAGGTTAGAACTGGTCAGCATCTCCACCCACTGCTTAAAGGAGGATTTGGGGTTTGGTGTCAGTTCCGAAATGTGGCAGCACTCCCAAACGATGTGGTATAGGGTGCCTGTCTGCAGGCAGTATTTGCAGTTGGCAGTGTATTGTGTCGGGTACATGGCGTGAAGTATGCCGTTGTGAGGATAAGTGTTTGTTTGGAGTCTTCGTAGCTTGGTGGCGTCTTCTTTTGCTAGACGGTGGTCCGCCGCTGTTTGTTTGCGGCCAGCCTGTCTGTAGTGCGGCAATATTTCTTCTGCGTGTCTTCGTAGCTTGGTGGCGTCTTTGACTAGTCGATGGTCCGCCGCTGGATATTTGCGACGAGCCTGTCTGTAGTGCCGCAATCTTTCTGCGTATTTGTGAAGAGGCATAGACTTTGGATGTCTCTCTTGGTGTGGTTCCCTCTCGGAGACGGTCCGGTGTGAATGTTCTCGGTCTGCGGCGTGAACCGCTTCGTTTCCTTGTACCTTAGCTAATCCCCATATTTACAAGCTATGTTTAGTAAAAAAAAATCTTGATAAATGGGTTATAGGTATTGTAGCCAGGTATCGAAGAGAAATGAATAATCGGTGGGTTTAAGAAAAAGAGAACAGTCAGGGGACAAAAACACAGTGCCATACGAATTTCAGCTCAAGGCTAAAGCAGTATTTGTTAAATATATTGACGTGAAATAATATAGTGCAGATCCTGAGTGAATGATGTTACATGGGGAAAGGTATTTTCGGGAAGCACTTGTGTCAGGCTTTTGCGAGTTGCTGCCTCCGTGGTTACGCTACATGACCTGCATGAAATATTTCGACTGAAACTAATGCCTATCTGACTATAATGGATACAGTCGTTGAAGATTTAAAGTACGGCAATCCCTCTCAACCCGGTGACACGCTAGTGTTATCCAAATTATTCTTCTGAATTGGTCTCCAGCATGTTCAAGCCAATTGCTGCTCGATCAAGCGAAGGAAGGGGAAAGAAAGACAAAAAATCATGCACCCCTTCGTCTAATGCTGGCGGTGGTCGAACCTGGAGCTATCTTGTGACGCATTCTAAGATTGTCGGATTTTGAACTGTGGTTAAATGGCACAAGTCTAAATCTAGCAATTGGCAAAAAATGGAGCAATAAAAATGAAGCAATCAGATAAACGCCAGCTTCATAACACGAGGGACACAGGTTTGATAACGGCGAGTGAAGCGCTTTTTTTGTTCTTCACCTACGATCATTCTTAATCATCGCCAGAGAAAGCTAGTTTTTCTGCAGGGTGTTTTCGCTTGGATAAACACCGTTTAGTACGTAGCCGGGCGATGCGCCCATGACATAATAGCATATTACCGATTGAGAATGTGAGCAAGCGTTCGGGCTTTGTCGTCTGCGCGGTGCCATCCGCTTTCAGGAATCGCGAGGGATCGAACGTCTCCGGGTTCTCCCAGTCCTTTTGGTTCATGTGTACTGCCCACACATTGGGCAATACCGCCGTGCCCTTGCCGATGCGGTAGTCACCAAGGGTAGCGTCATCTGCCACGCTGTAACAGAAACGAAAGAAAGTTTTGTGCTGCAAGTTGCATTTTTTTGCTTTATTCTCGTTCGCCTCTCGGCTACACAGATCAGTAGGGCTCTTTAAGGCCTGTTAACTTTACTATAGTTTTCTATTGGAGAGTTGATTTATGTGCATACAATCGTGGTCTGTGTGTCATGATGTAATCACTTTTATTTTAATTCAATTTATTATTGAGAGATGGAAGCCCGCAATGACACGCACGCACGCGCACGCATGCACGCGCATGCACACACACACACACACACACATCCACATGAAAAAGAAACACCGTAATTGTTCGGATCCCCACAAACCCATTCAGGACCTGTGCTTTCTTTGGAAGGAACTAAATAAGAAGCCTGCCTGCGCCTCAAGATCGGCCTTGAGGGTAATATAGATGGCGATGGCTGTCAATGGTGGCTCTTGAAGAGTTCAGTTTGCATGCTAAAGATAGGAAGGTGTGTGTTATCCAAAGGCGAAATGATTCGATGACCCTGTCCTCGAATGTGAACTTAGTTTGTAAATTTCCCTAAGCAGGAGGGAACAGACAGTCGCATGTTACCTGTCATTTCGGTCCTCGCTTTTACCATCTCCTTTATAATAGCACTTATTATCCTCCGCGGTGACTCAGTGGCTAAGCATTTGAGGAATGGACACCACGAGGCTAAGTTACGACCAAGAAGGTGCAAATAAATTCTGGAAATATTCCGACAATTACGGCGGTTAATCTGCCGCAGCACAGCACAACAACCAAACAATGTCGTACGGCAAACAATGGAGTACGGTACGGTAACGAGAAAACAAAAGTGATCACATGAAGCAGTTTTCTCCATCAAAGCTCAGATGGACCCGCATGTTTTTCACTAGCGAAGACTAGATTCCACCGCTGTAGTCACCTCAAGTGAGCCACTCGGCCACTCCATTTATCACATAAAAGACGTCATGGATTAACTCAGGATTCAGTGAATTAGACGAGTTGGTACAGATTTTAATACCACTGTGCGATAACATGAGGACACAGGAAGAGGCACATGTAATACAGGACACGGAGCACAAAAACACCTGATTGTTATGCGGGAAACCAGCAATTTATACGAACAGCCACATCCTGGCGCCTCCGCAGACTCACCGGGTCGTAAACTCAAATCAAAAAGATAGTTAAAAAACGTTATGTTCAACACAGCTCTCGAGCATCCACACGTGCTGTGCACCCCTTCTTTAATTTTCTGCCTCCCCTAGAAGCCCACCCAACGGAGCAGAAAGTAAGACTCGGAGCAAGCCCAACTGGGAGGGAAACGCTATACTCGGTTACAACTTAAGAACGGCACCGAAGTTGCTGCTGTGCCTCATCACCGCAGCCGGATGTCACTCCGCGCAGCACAAGTAGCGCGTTACTGGGAATAGAGAGTTTTAGCTGACCGTTTCTGACGGTCCGCTCCGCTCCGATAGCAAGCGGGAGCGCCATTGCGCATGCGTGGCACGCTAGCGCGCTACCGGCGACACCGGAGCGGGGCCCCGCTCCGCTAACCGGGGCCTCTTAGCGGACCGTCGCGGCAGCTTATGCTACCGGGCGGAATGTTAACATGGCTGCCCCCGCAATGCGAGCGCGCTCCGGCGAACTTCGTTTCTTCAGTTGAAACACGACCGACGAAGCCGCGAAAGCGCTTCCGAATAGACAATGTTGCCACACACCTCAAAGATCTTTAGAACGGAAGCGAAAAACGTCGACCGATGCGCGGGGTTGCTTCTATGCAGCGCCGAGAAAGACAGCCTTGGCTTGGCTATCCCAAAGTTTATCGGCTTGTTTATTGTTATTTAGAAAAATTATACCATGTCAGCGACTACATTATACAAAAACAAATGTTAAATGAGGCCAAGAAAGACGGTATTTTGCTTTGTTTGGGCAACCAAATACAAATTCTTATGTTTCCTTTAGGTTGAAATTTTGGTTTACAGGCGCACGCGAAACGACCAGTCACGCGAATCATTCCCCGTCGAGGGAGATACGGTTATCGCTTAGCTAAAAGCCTTTCGGCTGCTGACGCTCCGGTTGTGCTGAGCGGAACGTCGGGAGCATAGCGGAGCGTCAAAAACGGTCAGCTAAAACTTTTTAATATTTTGAACATGGCACGAGCCGTTTTTGTATCTTGTTGGACCTAATATGCTTATAAACTACTGCAGCGACGGCAAACAAACTACGTGAGAAAAGGCAGACGATATCACGCATTCGTGGCAGTCTCCTTTCAAAACGCGCGCGCCCGTTGACATCCGGGTCCGTCGCTTAGGCGGACTGATACCGTACATGAGCTGGTGCCGTTCTTAACTTGTTCCCGAGTATAGCTAAGCTGGGTACACCGCGCCGCACATCACGGAAAACGCCGTGGACATCCCGCCTGATATAAAGACCAGAGTTCCTGTCCGACCTATAGCCCGAAATATGTGCCCTCAACGTCATGACGTATGGCGCTTAGCAAGACCTACTGCGTTAGAAAAGCAGTATGGAGGCCGTGCTTATACAGTATTCCGCCGCGTCTATGCAGACGCGGCGGAATACGCTAGATACGGGGTAACATTGGCGGTCGTTGCCTCCGGAATCGACCTTACTTTGTGCCTGACGTTTCGGTCATCAAACACCCAGCTGGCTGAAGGGACGGCTATCGCCGTTGACCTCTCCAAGACAAACGCCAAAGTCAATATTACGGACAGTCAAACAGCCTGGCAAGCATACCAAGCAGGTAGGATTTTGATACAAGCGCTTCGGGTTCTCCTCCAAACACCCCCCAGAAGCAAATGAAGATCATATGGACACACGTCCACTCTGGTCTTCGCGGCAACCAGACGGCAGCATCTTGGACCGAGAACTAACCCCCCGGGCAGCGCAAGAACAGTCAGAGCGGATCTAGCAACCACTCCTCAGATACGCCGACATTACTCAACATTACCGGCTAGCAAGGCGACTGTACCCACCAGTCACTGATCAGGCCACGAAAAAACAGGAAGTCATCCTGAGACAACTACAGACTTATACCTACCCACACCCAACTCGACTACACGCCATCCATCCTACTCTTTATGAATATATATGTACTCATTGCCAAGTCCCAGGCACACTGTACCATATTGTCTGGCAGTGTAAATTCAACCCAGATCTTCCCCCAATCCCAAACCCCTCACGCCAGCAGTGGAAGAGTACGCTGGCCAGCTACTGTCCTGCAACGCAGCTTTTGCTAGCGGAAAGGGCGAGGACAGCCGGCCGTACTAACGGCGCCATGGACCCCGACCACAAAAAGGCTAACTTCAACTGTAAAGTTTATCTCTCTCCCTCTCTCACCCCTTCCCCCCCAGGGTTAACCGAAATCAAGAAGTGCCATCTCCTTCTTGTAAACTGCAATGAACGGACGTGGTTTTTATGCATGTAAAAGTTCTCCATCATTTTTTTTTGACAAAGTGTTTTGTTTCTAAACAGCGGGGCTGGCTGGTCGAGTACTGGCCTTCATGCGCAGTCCCCACAATCCTTGCAGTGCGCCGCTAAGTGCGAGTTGGAGGTGACTCCTTTCAGACTGCACTTCTGTTCGCTCAACCTTTCCATTTAAACACCCCCCAGGTCTGTCCAATATACATCCGTCTGCATGCGAAATGAATCTTGTACATGACTCCCCATGCGCAATTTGCGAACCTCTCCACGTGTTTTACACTGCAAGTTCACCGCTGGCGTTCGTTTCCTCATTGCAACCGCTTTTGAAAAGCTCGACAAATGCCGCTGAGCCGGTTCCTTCCCGAGAAAACCACCTTAGTACGGTACCAGGTTCCAATCTTCTTCAACCGGTGCCAAAAGCCGTATATGCATAGGATGACGGCCACCTGCTTGCGTGGTTCGTCCTCGCCCATGTTCAATGTCTGCTCCTTTTCTTGTTTGAAGCGCTTCAGAATCATCTGTGCTTCCGCCAGCGCAATCGACATAGGACACCCGACTTCATCCAGGCTTTTACTGCGAAGTAGTAAATGTGTAACTCCCCCCTCCCGGTCTCATTCCTGTGAAGCCGATTTACTTTGAGCCTCTCCGTGGCTTCGCCTTGGCAGAGCCGACCCGTTTTTCAAAACTGTCATTCCCCTCGTCAGTACGGACGCTTGTTTCACAAGTCATGCGATCGGCTGATAGCGGCGGTTGGGCCATTAGCGAGTTTTAGCTAACCGTCTTTCACGGTCCGCTCCGCCCCGATAACAAGCGGGAGCGCCACTGCGCATTTGTTGCGCGCTTGACCGCGAACGGCATTGGCTCCGGTTTCGCTGAGCGTGCCGCCGATTCCAGAGCAAACCGTCGGAAACGGTTTGCGAAAACTGTCTATTTTCAGATGGTTGAGGAGAAAAAGAGGAGCGCGAATGGGCGAAAAAACGCCCGAAAGCCGCCGACGCCGCTGCCAACCATGCAGCCACCGCACTTGTCGCCTGAAATTCCCCCTCCCTGCATAGCTGTGAACTGGTCCAGGTTGAAGAGAACTTGCCTGGTAGGTGTATTTCGCGCCTAAGCATGCGCCCATCACTGGTTGCGGTTTATGCGTGCAAGGGTTTGGGGTGGAAGGAGGGAATGTGTACGCACAGCTGGGCTTCATGCCGCTACCGATAACACACCGGTTGTTCTGGTGGGAGACATAAACGTGGAAGACTCATGTGTAATACACCCTGTCAGCTGCGCTAATGTAATTGAGCGGCTTGGGTTTGGGCTGATGTGTTACGCCGACAGTAAGATGCGTACGGTGGGAGAGGAAAGTGGGCAGCCACATCCTTGTTCGCTAGAAAAAAGCTTGAGGCCTTTCCCGCTTTAACTCGCTATGGGACGGACGCTTGTCACTCGCCTAGAACAAGAAAAGCGGGAATTGAAGAAGCGTCGGCCCGAACAGAAGCGCGAATGGGCGAAAAAAAAATGAAAAGCCGCTGTGCCGCCTTTGCCGCCTCAAGTTAGAGGTGGTCGAGTAAGCCGATAGTATTTATTCAGCCTAAAGGCTTTCAGAACGACAATTTCGACGGTGTGGTTCTCTTCTAAGCACGCGCACTCAACCGATTTCTGGTTTAGGCATGCACATGTTGAGAATGGAGGGAGGGTGGCCGTGCACGCGCAGCTATAGGTTTCATGCCCTCACTGATAACATGTCCGTCGTACTGGCGGGAAGGTTAAATGTGGGCGTAAACAGTCCAATGCAGCCTGTGCGTTGTCTTCAGTGGTCGAGCGGATTAGGTTGGTGTGTTACGCAAACGGTAAGATGCCCACCCCGCGGCCAGAAAACACACACCTTTGTTTTCATCGGCAGAAATGAAGCTTAGGTTCTTCCACGTTTTATTCAGCTTATAGGCTAGGAAGTATGCTCAATTGCAAGTTACAAACAAATATGCTTTCGTTAGTGCACTCCGTGGGCTGCGTTCAGCTTCACAGATCATCCTTCATCACAAAATGGAAAGACAGTAATATCTTTTTACCTGGTCCGAACCACCTCCCGCTATGTTGCGCACGCACCTCTTATTCAGCGCCGAATAAATAAATGAAGGCCTTACCACCACTGGGGTTAAGGCCACTGTGGAGCATGCTCAAAATCCTTCACCAACACGACAGACGCGCGAACCATAGAGTTTCATACTAATATATACTAAAGGGAAAGCTGGTGCTGCATTCGCGGGCCGCCGTGGGCGGCGCCATCGCTGCTAGCGACGTTCCTCGCCTCCTTGGCTTGGTTAGCCACATGGCTTCTTTTTCGCCTTGGAGCCAAAATCAATAAAAATGAGTAGCATTGGCTTTTTATTCTTGCATGAAGCTTATAAATAATCTCTAACAAATATATCTTTCTGGAGGTTTAATTTTATAATAATATAACACATTCGATTTATTTTCTGCAGTAATATTGTTGAATTTTTGCAGCCAGAGGCAATTTGTCAACCTATTCGTGAGCCATGCCAAGGACAAGTGGAACGTGCGAGCCCGGTACATGACCGAACGCTCGCTGAAGCGCGGCTCCCCTAGACAGTGGCCCCAGGTTTCCCTCTAGTGTATATGAGTATGAAACTCTATGGCGCGACCTTCGGATTCGGACTCCCTTTGAAGAAAACGAACTGGTCTCGGCCGATACTCCCGTCTTCTTCGACAGTCACCCAGTAACTGCTCGCGTCGATAACGGCGCTGATAATTCGGTCTTAAGCTTTCCCGCCCAAGCAAGCTGCGCAAAGCCACGACGCCGTGGTGTGGGCCCCAAATATGCACAGCTGGTGTCTGTACCACCCGAATCAGATTTCAAGCTGCCACCTTCCCCGGTTGTTTTGTTGTGCTGCGGGAATGCTCAAACCCGAGAACACTTGATTTGGACTTCCTTCGAGAATACAGAGCTGTTATCAACTTACGGGAGTTCGTTGTTGCATTTTTGACCTCGCGTCCTGTCAACGATGAGGGACTTTGCGTCTACACTTTACGTGTTAGCGGCGACAGCGTTGCCCTACCCCCTAGAGCTAGCAAGTTTGTTACTGCCGAGTGCAAGCGATAGGCTTTTAGTGCGGGTATCGTCCAAGAAAGCGTTTCACTGCTGCTCGCCCAACAAATCTGTGTAGCACAGGGTCTTGTTGACGTCCCCAACGTGAGAACGGAAATACGCATTACGAACGTCAGCACGGAACGCCAGCATTTATCGAACGGGACTGCAGTCGCCTTCCTGGAAGCAATAAGTGATCAGAACACACCAGGAAACCTAGGAGTACAGTTGAACAGAATGAACCAGGAAACGCCATGAACGTTGCCCTAAATCCTAACCGGACACCATCACAACCGCAACAGCTTCTCAGCGTTATTAACTCGTTTACTGACTGTTTCGCGCTGTCATCGCAAGTACGGCCAACGGTGATAACTAAACATCGTATCATCACTGGCGAAAGCGGACAACCTATTCGGCAGCACCCTTACCGAGTTTCGACTAAAGAACAGGACGCTTATCGTCGTCAAGTGAAGGAAATGCTCCATGACGACGTCATACAACCATCGACAAGCCCGTGGGCATCAGCGGTCGTCCGCGTTGAGGAGAACGATGGTACTCTCATTTTCTGTGTGGACAACAGGAAACTCAACAAAGTAACGAAAAAAGGACGTCTACCCTTTGCCACGCTTTCACGACCTGTGTGACCACTTGCGCCATGCTTGATTATTTTCGTTCATTGATCTCCGCAGCGGTTACTGTAAAATAGAGGTAGATGAAGGAAATCGTGAAAAACAGCTTTTATAAGACCTGATGGGCTGCTCGAATCTAGGGTGCTTCCTTGCGGATTGTGCTCGGCCCTAGCCACTTTTCAACGAATGATTGGCACTTTTTTGTCTGAGCTAAACTGGAAGGCATATCGGGTGTGTCTGGACGACGTTGTGGTGTTTTCAAAGACGTTTGAAGAACATTTCAACCACCTTCGTGCCGTTCTTGAAGCCATCCTCTCTGCCCAGCCATCACTAAAGCCAGGAAAGTACCACTTTGGGTACGAAGAGCTTAAATTTGTGGGTCACGTAATACGTTCTCAAAGCGTCCGTCCAGATCCCGAAAAAAACAGATACGGTTGCTGCTTTTCCAACGCCAACCGACCAAAATACTGTACGTCGTTTTCTAGGTGTTTGTGCCTACTATGGCCAGTTTGTGGAAAACTTTTCCAACATAGCGGGACCATTGACGTGGTTAACAAAGAAAGATGTGCAGTTAAAGTGCGGCCAGGATGATTCTGCAGCATTTGACGAGCTCAATGGACGCTTTCGGAGCCCACCTGTAGTCAGCCACTCCAATGAGGGCGCTGTCGCTGAGCTGCACACAGATGCAAGCGCCGTTGGCTAGGGCACCGTACTCGTTCAGTGGAAAGATGGCGTGGATCGGGTCATAGCTCAAGTGACCCGTACTCTGTCACGTGCGACAGCTATCTATTCCACGACTGATAAAAAATACTTAGCCGTCATATCGGCCATCACTGAGTTTCAACCATATTTGTCCGGGATACATTTCAGGGTGGCTACTGATCATCAGCCTCTATTTTGGTTGGAAAATCTAAAAGATCCTTGGGGGCGTCACGCTGGGTGGAGTCTCAGGTTGCAGGAATTTGATGTATCACCTACGAGTGAGGTCGTGAGAACAGCGACGCGGACTGCCTCTGCCGTTCCACGATGGACTGAACCTCGAACGACAAAGACGGCAACGAAGGCTTTCTTGGAGCCATGACGCCCTCTGCCCTTGCTCAAGAACAACGTAGTGATGCGGAGCTGCGCCCTGTCAGCGATTACCTGGGGGGGACCACCCCTCGATTGCGAAGCTCGCGCGCCCGTAGTCGTACGTCGTTTTGTTTTCGAAAAACATCCTGTGTAAGAAAAATTTCGCTGTCACAGAAATTACGTGCTTGCTTATTCCTCCGAAATCCCTGTGTGAAGACATTTTACAGTTACGTTACGATGAACCATCCTCAGGCCATCTAGGCTCGTCGAGAAAGATACAACTCATCGAGAAGATACAAGATAAACTCGTCTAGAAAGATACAAAATTCGTCGTATTTTCTGCGAGCGGATTGCATGTTGAATGCAAGAGCTATAGAGGCGATACATAATTTCGTACAATCGTTTGCCCAAGCGTACGTGGACAAACACACGATTTATTCATGTTTGAGTTTTTCAGTGCGGCCATAATAACGTGAGCACATGTGAGGCTGTGCATGCAAAATAGTGAAAAATCTAAAATACCCAGCGCAGGAAACTTAGATGCACATTGCAAGTTCGTTTCGAAATCTTGTGAGCCGTTTGCGATAGAAGGTAATGCCGCAGTTTTGAAAACCAGGTGCAGAGAAAGCAGGCATAATTGACCACCAGGAGAACACCGAGGTGGCGTGTAAAAAGCTTTCACTAATCAAGAAGAACTTCGAAGTCATAAACGCAACGCGAAGTGTATTAGTACAAATTAAGAAGAAATGAACGTGGGCAGCGCAAGTAATGCGAAGGAAAGATAACCGTTGGTCATTAGGGGTAGCAGAGTGGATCCCTAGAAAAAGCAAGCGTGGCAGGCGGCGCCAGAACGTTAGATGGGCAGATGAGATCAAGACATTTGCGGGGAATGGTTGGCCGGAGTTAGCGCAGGACCAGGATAATTGGAGAAAAATGGGAGAGGCCTTAGACCTGCTGTGATCTAGAAAGACTGGTGATCATGATGATGATGACGAAGTACTTCCTCAAGGAACGTTTCATTCCCCTCGCAGACTACACAATCTGACGTCGTTCATGTCGCAAGAATGAAGCTGTACTACACCCGCCCGACCTCACATTGAACTGCTCTAGGACTGCGCATCGGGACGATGCATCCACAGGAAAGGGGGTAATGCCGCAGGTATTACCTGTTTTGAACTGTGGCACACGGCTATTTTCCCTACCGGGTCATGTACGATAGTACAAAAACATGGCTCGGAGAAGAAGAGAAGCTTGACGAGCTAAAGCTTCAGCTTTTGGTGCTTCGGTTCCACAACATCTTGTGGGTCCTCTGCAAATCCGGCTGGTCCAGTTAATACTGGTTTTCTGTCGGTATTTGTCACAATATAAAGAATCATCCACCTTCGAAGTTTCATAATCGCCTTCAAGGTGCTTTGTTTTATGTCATAATATATTTCAAGAAATTCAACAGCACGCTCTCCTAGCACAGAGGAAGCGCCTGGTCACTGCAGGATCAAGAGAGGTCTTTTATAGTAGATTAGCGAGCCACCGCAGAAGAAACAACTAGAATCCCAGGTGGACAGGTCTCCGAACTCGCGACTCTCCATAAAAACTCTCCCCGTGCAGAAAAACCTCTGTCGAAACCAACACAAGGCCAGGCGTCAATTCGGGACCCAATGTTTTTCGAGAAAACTTCTAGCAATATGAAAACATAGTATACACCGATGCGGTGATGTTTGAAAGTACGAAGACAATTTTCTCAGTATACTGCCCTGGTAACCTATTGTGCCTTGGTCAGCTCCCTTATCTGCTGTGTAACCGGGCAATATACGAGGTTAGGCTCATAAGTGGAACTGAATCATTACATAATGCACTATTATGGATACATGGGAGGCAGCCCTGAACAGGTCGTCACCTCAAGATTAGTGTGAGCTAATTGAGAGGGCAAGAGAGCCATCCTTCGGCTGCCTACAGTACGTTACCCCCTTTTCTGAACTTCCAGTACATTTTGCTCAGTGAAGGTATTGCTGTTCTGTATTAGCAAAAGCCAAAGAACTTCAGTAAAGCCACGAATTCAAATTGTAAATACTTCTAAACGCTGACACCGTCGACTTGTGCATCCAAATAGCCAACATCACTAAGCCGCAATCTTTCTCGGCCACGTATTAAGCCACACAAGCGCAGATGGCCTGTGTCTTTCTTGTGCCACGGAAGATAAAACCTGTGGTGGCTAGTTGTGCTCGCTACGATGGCCTTTATTTTTTGGAGAGCACTGAAATTTAGCAAATGCAGCAACTCTGCTCGAAAAGAACCCTCGACACCGAATCAACGCTATCGCGTGTTATATCTTCAGAGCTAAACGGAGATGCTATCTGCAACTTTTTGTTTGAGAGATTATTGACGCCAACAGATTGGTGCCAGCAAGTCGGGAGCCGAAAACACGAGAAACACACGACTTACGGGCCACAATTTCATGCATTGGGAGAACCGGCACATGTAAGGTACCGCCACCGGTCGGACCTATTCAGAGTCCTTATTTGGCCCAGCTACGCTTCTGCTGCATAATATTTCGGTCACAAGAATCTCCGCCAAGGCCGTAATTGTTTCTTTTGAAACACCCGCCCTTTTTCAGCGGTGAACCGAGATCATTACGATTGGGCCAACATGACGCCCTCAGTATTTATCTACGGCAAGGTGCAGGCGGTTTTGGCAATTGACCGTTTCATAATTTTCGACTGGGAGGAACCACAGCTGAACCTCCCTTTTTGAATTGCGGACAACATATTCAGCAAACATTTCCACAGCTACTGGATAAACAGACGTGAAGGTATCGCCAACGCGCCGTTTCCAGGTGATTGCTTTTATGTAAATCTATCGCTATTGAACACTTTCAGTACGTCAGAGGTTCTGCTGTATTTACATAGTTGAATATTGATTAGCTTAAACCTTGTCAAATTTCTAATAGCAATGCGGTGTCCGTCTCGCTGATGAAAAGTATTAATTCGTCGCTTGGACAGCATTCTAACGGGCGGCAATTCCCCCCGAATGCAAACAACATAATCGTAAGTAGGCGAGGCCATGGTAACGCTGCTGCAGTCACCCACACGAAGTACACATTAACTTCCAATGCGTAGTTGGTGACGCACACAACGCGTCACAATGGTCGCGTTGTTTGTCTTCCAACAGTTTGTCTGCCTACTCAACTATCTCAGTGATACTTGAAGCATTAGAAACCGCGTCTTCACCTGGTACAATGAATGGAGACTGCCGCAATTCTGTGCTAATGCTCTGCTCTCGTGGATGAAGCCCTCAGAATTTTGATGAAACCACAAGCACAGCTGGAGAATAAAATGAGCACTGGAAGTGGGAGCGCCGATGTCCGTTCCAGGTTCTTTAATCGAATTGTGCTGGGCACATGAAGGGAATTGCTGCGATGCAGTACCAAGTAGCCCGCATAGCCACCTCAATTTGACTAAAGTCGTACACTCTTTGCGGCATGAAACAGCGCGTAAGAAGTCAGTACTCAACCCTCGCGGGATGTTGAACGGGGTGGGCATTTTCCAGCGGAACATCTCCCACATAGTGGCCATGGTGAGCGGCATGTGCACGTGGTCCTCCCAGGTGGGAGCCCGGTCACGGCCCACCACGGTATCGATCTCCCGCTGCAGCTGCACCTGGAGCGTGTCGGATCGGTTGGCCAGGTTGAGCAGGTGGCAGTACAGGAACACGGGGCCCGTGGTCACGGCGCCCATCAGCAGGTCTATCAGGTTGCCCACAAGCCGGGAGACTGCGCATGAGAAAAATTTCGCGTCTACACAAAGTGAACCACGACGAGCGGGCGAAGCAATGTGGATCGTTTTTACCGGAAATCCCCCAGTAGAGTGCTTACTACTGCTAAAATGATTTCCAATCGAGTTCAATCCAATGCAATTAAATTGCATCCAATCCAATTCGTTTCAATTCAATCCAAATCCAATTCAATCCAATCCAGTACAATCCAATCGTCCTCGCGCATGCGAAGCACGGCTCTGCAGGAGCACCTCTGAACATTTCATTTTGTTCTTGTTAACCTTTTCTACACATTTTGTTCACACATGTTTCGATTTACACGGTGCTCTGTATCTCTCTCTCCCTCTCTCACTGTATTTTCTCTCTCTCTCTTTCTAACTTTTTGCAACCTTTTGTTTTGTTCTTGTTAATTTTTTGTGAACCTTTTGTTCACAGAGGTTGTGATTTACAGGGTGCTTTGCCGTGAGCACAGACGCCGGACGCCGGACGGAGAAGCCTCGCACTTAAGGTGCTTCACGCCTAGAAAACTTTACGGCTAGGCCTGTTGCACCACAAGACCATTCTCGCACGACACAGTAGTGTTGACACGCCAAAACCAGCATTGGGCTAAGTTATTTCTTTCGAATGAGACGAGCAATTCTTGAGACGGGCAGGTAGAGGCAGGTAGAGGGAGGTGGATGAGACGGGCAGGTAGAAGCAGGTAGAGGGCAGGTAGAGAACTTGGGAAAACACGGCGCCAGGTGCAATTGACGTATGTCCTTCGACTACGTGTGACTAAAACTAAAAACGCGCTAAAAAACGTGCGTGGCGCGGAGTGTGTGGTGCGGTAGACTGCAGAGGTTGATTATGATGACGGTTGAATTTTTATGGCACAAGGCCAACTGGGGCAAAAAGTGCAGAATTTTCGGATTGTGGAGCAACTCCTTCGAGCCACACCGACTTCCTCTAGACATGCCCGCATGCAAGGCACTAGGAATCACAAACCCCCTAGAAATAAAGTAGTTCTAGTCATACAGTACGAACTAAATGTACTTCAATCATGGGAACTCAGCGCCCTGCAGGGGAGCGATTTACTATAAGATTTCGCTGACATAAGCATAGGAACGATTGTAAAAAATGCGAGGTGTTTCGGGGTTCTCTTTGTAGTGGCCTGAGTGTTGATAAACTTTGCTTAGGCGCAGATATACCCGGAGCATTGTTCACAGAGAAATTTTAGTGAAGTTGTGCGCTGTGTTTTTTCTTGTCCAATAGACGTATTTGCTTATTTTTTGCATGAATGGTGGGCGAGATACAGCAATCTTGAGGGGAACGGTAATAAATCATCTGAAAAGCATCCGAAAGGTGGAGGCATTAAACTTTCTAAATGCTGCAGCTTCCTTTTTTGCTTTTGCAATAAATTTAGAAGGAAAGCGGAAACGAACCGCAATCAGAGTTGTATAAACTGCAAGAAAGAGTCTATGTGAAGCCTTAAAAGATTACCTGAAAAGTACTGGCTTCCGTCCTTCTCCGCTTGACGAATTCTCTCCATGTAGATGTCGATGTAACTCTCATTCCGTTCACCAGTCCGCGTGGACTCATTTATATCCACCAAATCCCTGGGGAAAAGAAGTCGTAATGCCTAAACAGACCTGATTTTCGTATAGGGTACATAAAACTACCAGGAATACTAAGAATAAAATTGTACGCACTATAACTGTCAGTGTCCTAACAGCAAATACAAGGAATAATGGTATTATGTCCGCTTTTTCTGGAACGGAGCAGAGAAGACGCTCTAATACCTGGAACTTCACCAGCAAATGCAAGACGCGAGGTTGATCGGGTGTGACCATGAGTATGACTATCGAAACAGTTAGAGGGTGTGATCTCGACGATCTCGATAAAGATTGTCGTCAGAGTAAGTGCGGTACAAGGCTCCAGAGGACTTCACTCAGCCATTTGGTGGTCGAACATTTCAAAGAAGATTTATTCTGTTTGGAGCTGTGGACGAGAAAGTTTAATAAAGTAACATTACGTACTTAAGTGCGGCATCTCGCAGGACCGTTCAGAGTATAGTAATAAGGACTTTTAACGTGCCATACATGAAAAAAAAATGACTTCGACAAAGAAAAAAACTTCCACAAGAAGCAGGATTGTTTAAACCCACCATTCCTTTTGATTTTTCAAAAGTTTTCCGCCTAACACGGAAGGGCTCCTTGCTTTCATTCAATCTACAGATGGCCTGGCCAAAAGCGCAGTTATGACAAGATTTTTGCAATACACGTTTTCAAGCCAACTAGGGTCAGTTAGGTTAAAAATACTGACAAAGAACGTAAAAGTTGGAAAGAAATGTTATGCGTAAGCCACCGGCAGATCTCGGAGGTTCTATCCACAGTGAGGGCAAAGTAGAAAATTTATTTCAAGGGCAGCGGGAGACGGCCGTAGACATGGCTCTTGAACCAGCCTCAAGAGCTCAACTTCATAAAACGCTTGAGACCACCTCCCTATGACCTAAACGCACACCAGCCCTCCCCAAACAATGGTTGTTAGTTGTGCGATGGCTTAGCGTTTGAAATTCAAACGTCAAGCGAGTAAAGGTGTTCTTGCACACCAACGCAAGGTTGGGCTACGCTTACCGGACCACTGCGTGAAGCTTCGTGAACAGGCGCTCTCGATTGGCGCTGGGCGAAGAAGGCATCAGGCGGTCTAGCAGCACCGTCCTCAGCCAGGCTGTGCGGTGCTCCACAGGCACCGTGGCGGACTCAAGCTTGAAGCCTTCCAGAGCCTCGTCTAGTGGTCTGCGACGAGGGTCTTCTAGGTCGTAGCGGTAGCCTAGTAAAAAGCGACTGATCGTGTTCACGGCGCTCCTGTGCAGGTACTGGCGGCAGGCTACTGGGCGCCCTTCGTGAGCAGCCAGGGAATCTGCAAGCTGCTGGGCCTCCTCCTAAAATCGGAAGCGAAAGTTCAACATCCGCTGTGAGTACACTAACCCGTGTTTCAATATTCATTAATATTTATTTCGATATTCAAGAAAACGTGAGACTTTACTCTGGATTGTTGGCCAAATTGTTGATTAGACGTCATGGTTTTTATCTGCGCAAGAAAGGGCAGTGGGTGAAACCTAAGAACAGGGGGAACCACTGCGCAAAATCACTTAATTTGCACTGTCGTGTGCCTGTCGCTCGCTTACGTCCAGTGTCTCTTGCGCAGTTGAAACTATGGCGCTCAAGAAAATGTTATCACTTGCAAACACCAGTCTCTTACGTGGTAAATCATGTCCCTATTACCTGACAAAGGATTAGCCATATTTCGACCACGTTAAAGAATTTGGTGACAGCGTCGTTTGAATGGGGAACACATTTGCATAAGTAGCGGCTGCGTTCTCAGCGGCTGGGCTCTAGATACCACAGCTTACCGCTTTTCTACAGTGACCTCACAAAGCTACAGTGTCTCGTTCTTTGTGTCTCATCTTTGCTTTCGGTGTGTATATTCCATTGAACGTGGCATTATAGGCTAGATGCCTGCACCTTGTTCAGGTGGTTGGGATAGGATTTTATTTCAGCAATTTTTGTGCTTAAAAATATTACCGGTGCGATTTTACGCCAAAATATGTTATCAAACCTTTACCACCAGCGGCAAAATTTATACATATCCACTGTGCTTAGCTCACAGTTGGACACTAGAAATTATTTTGGATGAAAGCAAGTCGATAACCAGCTTTATAGCGTAATTTAAGTTGACAATATGCACTTTTGCGCATATTGCGATGAGTGGTTTGAAACATTTGCGCCGGAAAGAGTTTGGGTACACCAAATGGCAATATAAATAAATCTTAGTTGGTATATTCATGTATCGCTTCATATAAATTCGCAAACCATCGCACGTAGAAAGTACACAATCCTTAAGTGTGTGCACTCCTTCAGCTGGGGAACAAAAAAGCCACCAGGGGGCTGCGCAGCGCACAGTCACGTCGCATGTGCTCCCGCTTTTGGACTCCTTGGCTCCGAAACGACAACCGCCACCGCAGCAAATTTACTACGAAGGTGTTTGTAGCGTCACCAGCTATTCGCCGATACCACCCATGACCCAGTCTGTGCATCCGGTGGACCACAACCAGCGCTTCAAGATTTCAGGTGGGGAACGCTGTTAACCCAAACCTGTTCCTCGCAGTGCGCGCAGCGGCTGAGCGTGCCGCCGGGCACGTCGCGATTCACATCGGCAGCATTATACTCCTCGCGCACGCCTCCAAGTGCCATGGATGAATCGAACGAAATGCAACCAACGCATGATCCCGCCAGTGGACGCACACTCCCGCGATATGACCCGTGGCAACAAGTACGCCATGCCCGCCATCAACGCAAGAAACTCCCGGAAGCCGATCAACCGCTTCCCGATACTCCCGCCCCATGCAAGCCAACACTCCCAAAGCTGCCCGCAAATGACTACAAGATCATCATTCGATCTCCAGGCGGCCTGCGAGTCGACGCCTGGACAGCCCAACAGTTGGCCACCAGTATTGGCCACCAGACAGTTGGCCACCAGTTGGCCACCAGGCAGAGATAATTAGAAGGATCAGAATGGGGTGGGGTGCATATGGCAGACATTCTCAGATAATGAATAGCAGCCTACCATTGTCGCTGAAGAAGAAAGTGTATGACAGCTGCATCTTACCGGTACTCACCTACGGGGCAGAAACCTGGAGGCTCACTAAGAGGGTTCAACTTAAATTGAGAACGACTCAGCGGGCAATGGAGCGGAAAATGATAGGTGTAACATTAAGGGACAAGAAGAGAGCGGAGTGGGTGAGGGAGCAAACTGGTGTTAAAGACATATTAGTAGAAATTAAGAAGAAGAAATGGACGTGGGCAGGGCATGTAATGCGAAGGCAAGATAACCGCTGGTCATTAAGGGTAACAGAGTGGATCCCTAGAGAAGGCAAGCGTTGCAGGGGGCGGCAGAAAGTTAGATGGGCAGATGAGATCAAGAAGTTTGCGGGGATAAATTGGTCACAGTTGGCACAGGACCGAGGTAACTGGAGAATAATGGGAGAGGCCTTTGCCCTGCAGTGGGCGTAGATAGGCTGGTGATGATGATGATGATGATGATTCAGCAAGCAAGCAACATTCCTATACAGGTCTTCTGCTCAGAAGTCATCACGTTTCCACAACCCGTTCAGAACCTCATCACGCTCAGCACATCCAACGAAGCCTGCGCAGACGCACTACGCAAACGTACCAGCATCCACTTGGGCACCACCGACTACGAAATCACGACGTACCTTAAGCACTCACCGGGCACTTGTCGTGGCGTCATACAAGCCATAGAACCCGGCACCTCTCCCGAGCAGCTCGTCACACTCATCACAACAACAGGACCCCAGATACTGGAAGCTTGCATGCTCGGTATGTCCGACACGGCGACCATCACCTTCGACGGCCCCCACGTGCCTTTCTACGTGCGTGTCTACGGAACACTTGTTTGCTGCAAACCCTACCGCAACACCTATGAGTGCTGTGTGCGCTGTGGTGAACTCGGACACCGTTCCGATGTGTGCCCCTCTTCCCGCCGGAGCATCTGCCCCCAGTGCCACACACCGGATCCTGCTCCCGACCACCTTTTCGGCCCGCAGTGCAAGCTCTGCGGACTAGAACACCTTACTGGCAGCAAAGAGTGCCGCCACAAACTACGACCACCTCCACCCCCCGCACACGTGCGCATCCGTCAGCAAACAATCCCGACCTCTCCACCACCAGAAGACCCCTACCTCTGAAGCCGGATTCCCAACGGAAACCACAGGTGAGCTGGTCATGCGTCGCCGTCCCCCCCTCCCCCCACTACAGCCGACTTCCTACCCCTTGATCCCCATCAGGAAACAGCGCCAACTACACAGTTAGACGCCTTAATCCGTGAAAACGCCCACTTGAAAGCGCAAATAGTTGACAATGAACGTCAAATAACCCTACTTCAAGAACAAACATCAGAGTTGCGAACACTACTTAACACAAGCACTCAGCATACACAGCAGTACCCCCACCAGCCGACCCCCTTCCCTCTATCTCACCTTTGCAGCCCTTACTTCTTCCATTGCCGACCTTGAACTACTGTTCCAGTCAGAATTCACCGCTCTTGTAGTCAGAATTCAGGCCTTGGAAGATAATGCAACTGGCACCACCAAACGGAAGAAGCAACGCAAAGCGGGCCCTGCTCTCACCCCTGCCTCGTTCGCTGACGCCATTATGGACGACGATGCCTCCTCCACGCTCTCCACGTAAACTCCGCGTGCCTACCCAACCCCTCACAATATGGCAATGGAACTGTCGATCATTCCGTAAAAAGAAAGCCTCCCTCCAACCATATACATCGCAACACCTCCCAGCCGTCATCACCCTTCAAGAAGCTGACGCACAGCACCCGACCCTTCGAGACTACAATACCTTCCAAAACGACTCATCCATACGCACAGCTACGCTGGCCCACAAGCGATATACTGCCCAGCACCATGCCTTGACATCCACCATCGATTGTATCCTGGTGGAAATACTACCAACTCGAAAGGGTGACCACAGTATTTTTGTGCTAAACGTCTATAGTCCCCCTCAGCTCACTCTCGCTGACTTCAACTCCCTTTTAAAACAAGTACTTTTCCTCGCTAAACACCACCAGCTTGTGATCAGTGGAGGTTTTAATGCTCCGCATATTGCCTGGGGCTACCCTCGTAATGCCCGAAAGGCACCATCGTATGGGACGCTATGAATCAACACCGGCTTACGTTCTGGAACCTCCCAAACACTCCCACCAGGATAGGCAACAGTGTATCAAGGGATACTACGCCAGACCTCACTTTTGTTCGCAACGTGAGGGAATACACATGGCAATGCCTCCCTGACACGTTTGGTAGCGACCACGCCATCATATTCATAACTATCCAAGGTATTGCCCCTTCTCGCATAGGCACGGCCCGACTCACGGACTGGAAAGCCCTTCGCGAACATTTACCCGCGGAAGAAATTAACGACCCCGATAGATGGACGGCCGCTCTTTCGGATGTACTGAAAGCCCACTCAAAAGAATTCCCTCTCACCACCGACTATCCAGCCGTCGACAAACGCCTCAACAACTTGTGGACTGCGAGAAACAGCCTCATCAAGCGTTGGAAGCGCAATAAAAGAAATAGGAAGTTTAAATTACGCATTGCGCACCTTACACGGCAAGCTGAAGAATATACACAATCCTTAAGCCGACACAACTGGATGCAATTCTGCGATCGCTTGCAGGGCAATTTGGGCACCCGTAAAACATGGCACCTAATACGCTCCCTAATGGGAATGAAAAAGACAAAATCAGCCACTGAACAGAGCATTCACCGCCTTATACACAACCACCCAGGCACCGAGCAAGAATTAATTGACACCTTACAAAAGAAATTCGCACGTGACCCGTCACAACCTTCTCCTCAATATCCGGTGTACTCGGGCAGCCACAATGCCGCACTTGACACACCCGTCACCATGCAAGAACTAGAAGCCGAACTGAGTAAACTCATCCGCAACACTACGCCGGGACACGACCACATCCTCAATAAGCTCCTCCGCAATCTGGACGACTTGGCTCTTGAGAATATCCTCCAATACATCAATGACCACTGGGCCCGCGGCACGGTCCCACCACAGTGGCGCCATGCCGACATCACACTTATTCCGAAACCTGAGACATCCGTCTCGCTTTCAAACCTACGTCCTATTTCTCTTACCTCGTGCGTCGGTAAGCTCATGGAGCATTTGGTTCACACTCGCTTGACTGACTAATAGAAGACAACGCATTACTACCAAATACCATGTACGGCTTTAGCCCACATCTGTCCACTCAAGATATTCTACTTCAGCTAAAGGAAGACATCATCCTTCGTATAGCTAAAAATCACAAATACTGCATTCTTGCTTTGGAAATCAAAGGAGCCTTCGATAACGTCACTCACGACGCCATCCTACACGGCCTCCCCACCGTCAACCCCGGTTAGAACAACTACAACTACGTTAAGGCGTTTCTAACCGAGAGCACGGCGACAGTAGTACTTGTACACCTACGCTCACCTAAGTTTACCGCTATTCCACGTGGTACCCCACAGGGGTCTGTCATTTCCCCACTCCTTTTCAACATCGCTATCAAAGATTTATCTGCACAACTCTCTGCCATACCGGACCTGAAGCATCCTTTGTACGCAGATGACTTAACTTTATGGACAACCACAGGATACATCGGAGACCAGCAAGAAGCGCTTTAAACAGCTGTTGATTACACATGCAGGTACACACAGGAGCGCGGTCTTACACGCGCACCAGAAAAATCGGCCCTCCTTACCCTTCAACAACGCACAAAGGACAGAAGAATCTCCCCAGTACCAGACCATAAACTCCATATTCAAAACTTTCCCATTCAAACTGTTACCGACTTGCGCATACTCGGACTCACCATCCCACAGGACGGATCGGGCTCCCATACAATCCTACAACTTCAGCGCACCATGACTGAGCTAAACCGATTAATTCGCCGTATCACGCACAAACGTACCAGACTGAAAGAACCAGACCTCATCCGACTCATTCAAGCCGTGCTTATCAGCCGTGTTACGTACGGTACGCCTTACCTGTCCCTCAAGCCAGCCGAACGGCGAAAGCTAAATATTCTTATCCGACAAACATACAAGACGGCCCTCGGACTTCTACATGAACATCGAACGCCAAGCTGTTGCAACTGGGCTTACACAACACCTGGGAAGAGCTCTGTGAGGCGCAACGCACTTCACAACTCCAACGGCTCCAACTCACTAATGCTGGACGTGCGACCCTAGTGCGCCTTGGATATCCACCGCCTCCGGTCTCCAGATGCAGAATACGTGTTCCACTGTCTATACGAAAACACATCCGCGTTACCCCAATTCCTAGACATATACACCCTACTTATCACATTGGAAGACGAAGGGCCCGCGCCAACTATCTTCAGGCACAATTTCAAAATCAAAAGGAGGTGCTGTACACAGATGCCTCTCTCTACGTCACCAAAAAAGCCTATGCGATTTCAGTTGTAAATAATACACTTCAGACCGTAGCCACAGCCACTGTCCTCACCACGGACACCGCCATTGCAGAGGAAGCAGCAATAGCCGTGGCAGCCACCACAACACAGAGCGACTACGTTACGATACTGACCGATTCTCAAGAGGCTTGCCGCAACTTCCTGCGAGGCACTCTCTCCCCAGCAACCCTCAATATTCTCAAAACCAAAACTCACCTACCTGACCTCTGCATTATCTGGGCACCAAGTCATTCAGGCGTAGTCGGCAATGAAGCGGCGCATACCGCGGCTCGAGAAGCAGTACACTGGGCCATTGCGGACCGCCACAACCCTATGCCAACCACCCCCACTAACTATACGCCCCAACCCCTGCTAACACACAACGACATCCTCCCGCCAATAGTTTCATCCCCCACATAAGCAACTGACCAAAGAGGAAGGAGTTATACTTTGCCAGCTCCAAACTAACACCTTTTCCCACAACACGCTCTGGCACAAAATATTCCCCACCCAATTCTCCCCTCAGTGCATCGACTGGCGCCGGAGAGGAGTCGCTGGAGGTCGATAGTAGAGGCCTTCATCGTGCAACGGACCTAGTGGCCTGCTGCTGTATGTGATGATGCAAAAGCCGCGTTTTCCACGAAATTCAAGGCGCCGCCAGCTTTGCTGTATCCCCAGTCTTGCACCACTTTTTTAAAGTAGCTTCGAATACGTTCACGGCTGCAAGCGAAAGAAAGCCGGCCAATAGTCACTTCACCTTTGTAGTGATGTAATTTAAGCTCCCGAAGAACGCCAAAACCGCGAACGAGAGAAACATCTTGGAGCAAGTCTCTAAGTGATCTGATGGGCATAGAGCAGTAATGTTTGGCTGAGCTACAATGCGATCTTGTAATATAAGTACTGGATGTGATGTTTGATCATGTTCTGCGAGCATTGAGGATTGCGGAAATATGAAAAAAGTGTTGCACGGTTCTTTCAAAGCAGTTGTGAGAAATATTCGTTACTATGGGCAACGAACTCGTTTTCGTAGCCCTTAACGTTTTAGAGTGACGATTGCCTATCGTGATTGGGTTGATAGATTATCTATTGAAGCATTAGGTAACAGCTTTGAAATCGTATTCTATCGATTTGTATCGGCTTTCGCATCGACGTTAACTTCCCCCTGCTCTACGATTGTTAAAACTACCGCCGTCATCGTCCCGAAGTTCTTGCATTTCTTAAGATATAGAAAGGCGGTGAAAACTTCACCTTTATTCGCACCAATGTTTCTGCTAGTATTTGCGCTGAACCTTTTCAGCAGCAATTAGAGTGGCAATGGTGTGATGAGATGGGGTGTGAGTCAGAAGGCGTCGACGACAAAGTTTTTTGAGAAGATCAGATATCAGAACGTGGACATTCACCCTCGGTGGGTGCATGTCGGCAAAATGTCGCCACAACGGGACCGCTACAATAGCCAGAAAGAAAAAGGGACCGGAGAAGAAAAAGAGGCGATCGTGGCTGGTGATGGGGGTCATGGCAGAGGAGGGGAAAGGCTAGTGAGGGCTGCCCGCAAGACACTGTATTCGTGGTCTCCCGAGGCCGTTGTCGAAGACGCCCGGAAACCCAACCTGGCTGCCATGCCAAATGTGTCTACCTGCCGGCCGTCGATGACCACGCATTGAAGCGCGGGCATCGACTGGGCGACGGGTTGTTTCCCGTGCCCAGCTACAACAGCCGCCGAAAACCGGGACTTTTTCAAAGCCTCAGCATCGAGTGCCTTACCACGTTAGGCGCTTAACCTTTCCCGGGCAGATTTATAGACTGAACTGTGTACTGTTATTTTTGCTTTGTTGCCCTTGCATAACTTTGTATCTCTAGGACAGAGTTTAGTATCTCATTCTGCTTGTAATTTTAACGTCCTTCTCGTTAATCGTCTCGTCCTGATACATGTATTCCTGGTCTACTCCGTCCGTCTCAAGCGCCTGTCTCGTTTCTGTGACGCGAGTCTCCAAAAGTAGCTACCAATACCACTGCAAAGAGTAATAGTATGACCCACCATCAAGGCTGAGTTGCAAAAATGTAGTGCCCAATGACATGGTCCAACCATGACTGCAGCGGCTGTTTCTCTGGCGGAGGGAGAAAACGAAGACGTCAAATATTTTTAGGCAGTTAAAATCAACCGGGATCCCACCAAAAGGTTTGCCCTACGGCCCGGTGCAGCTTTGGTGCGTCAAACACCCAAATAACTTAAATTGTCCCGGTGGGCCATTCTATTCACTGTTGCGCTTGATGTGGATGGTTCGAAATGTAGAAAAGAGTGCAGCGCGTTAGGTTCTTCAGGTTGCAAGTATTGCCGCATCCCAAAGTTATGTCAAGTCCCATGATTACGTTGGCGATATTTCAAAAAAAAAAAACGTCGGTTAATATAAAATTTTGAACTGAACTCATGTATAATATCATGCTTGAACACAGCGTGTCGTGATACAAGTATGAGGTAAATTCCACGAGAAATGAAAGTATGGCATCGTTTCGAAATATTATAATGCTCTGACTCGATTATCGGCATTCGACCACCAAGCAGCTCATGCGCATGGAGATTTTGTCCGCTTAGATGACTCTTATGTAGTATGTAAAATTCGCACTTGAGTGTGCTTGAGGTCGAGGTACAGATGAGCTATGAGGCAGTTCACCAAGACAATGACTTTCTTATGAAGATCCCGACCAGGAGGAAATGGAGGCTAAGGCTTAGGCACCAATACTTGATTGTAAGTTGTAAACTAGTCTTAGCTAAAAATCATTTTCTTCCATGGGGGGAAACCGAATACTGGAAAACGTAAGCGCACTTTTGAAATTGTTCAACGTCCATAGCTTTGAACAACGCTACCTGCCAATTAATTTTTGGGTATTTCTCTTGGCTGGCTGGTCCGTCAAGCCGAAGATAATACGATGCATAACTGGATCGGAAGCAAGACAGTCTTCACTGCGATAGAAGACAGATCTACACAACTACCAGAGAAAAATGGAACAAAAGGTAGCCTTAGAGAACCCCCGTAATGCAAGTCACCACCGAAGCGTATTATTGGCATGGTTCGTAGAAATAAGATTCACATTATGCTTTTGCGTAAAGCGGCGTACACAATATTTCGACCGGGATAGAAGATTGTGTTAATATAATTGCCAACCTGCCGTAAGGTAATTAACTAGCCGCGAGCAATATGAAATTCTGGAATCTTTACCCTCCAGTCCAGAGTATACAAATATATTCTGAGGTCGGAACAGGGCAAAGCAAGCTGCCAGACGGAAAAGCTAAGTTCGGGGATATGTTTCATTAGCTTTGTTGGTGTCTAACGGTTGTGTTACGGTACTGCATATATTAGAGAGTTTTAGTTTGGCGTTTTTACGCTACGCTCCGCTCCGGGTATCCCCGCTAAGCTGCAGCGGAGCGGCGAGAGGTTTTCTAGTTTTAGTTACGCGTAATGCGCAGCGGACCGGTCCTTTCGGACTAGCAGCGCCGTCTGACCAAGTTTGGCGTAATGAAACAGAACCGAAAACCATTCCCCCACTTCAACAATGTAAAACCAGTACGTATAGCTTATTTGTTTATTACGTATTGACACGTGCAATCGTATTGCGTTACTGGTCAATTACAATGAATGATGATAAATTTTCGACTTGACGGTAGCCACACAATAGACAACAAAGTTGCATTCCAGATCCAATCGAATCCTTTTCGACGGCAACGATCCAACGCGGCGTTTTGTCGCAGTGAACTTGAATAGTTCTGTGTAGTTTTTAAATCGGTTCGCAGTCGCCACTTCTCGCAGCAAGCACAAACCCTCGTCGATGCAGAACCGCTTTCGCGGTTTGCGCGTCAAACAAGAGCCTGAAGCCGCGGCGCTCGTCCCCGCTCGTCGCAGGCGTGGCAGCCATCTTAGAATAGGCAAAGTCGTCGCACGCGCGCGAGAGGGCGCCCGCATCGCCCCGCCGCGCTAGCGGAGCGGGCCGCGACGGTCCGCTGAGGCTGCGTTTTAGCGGACCGTGCTTCTCGCTCCGCTAGCCCGCTTAGCCACTAAGCGGAGAGCGCATGCGCAGTCGCACTCCCGCTCCGCTTAGCTGCTGAGCGGAGCGTAAAAACGCCAAACTAAAACTCTCTATTTAGTGAAATATACGCTTCAAGCGCGGCCTGTAGGGGCGCCACTGAAATCGCCCTAGCGGCCCGTTTCGAAAGCAGCCGCGGGAGTCAGCGTCCCTCTCCCCACTGTCGCCGCTGCTTTTGCGGCTCGTTCACAGCCGGGATTTACCATTTGCAGGCGTTTAAAATCCATGTTTATGTGGAGCAGTCACTCTGTTCGCAAGTAGAGTGTGTTTACAAGAGTGGAACTGTTTGTGACGTGATCTTAGTGTGGTATATTCGGTTTGTATAAGGGCCAGGTGTGTGTCACAGGCCAGCGTTGCGGAACCGGCGTATGATGGAGCCGATTGTAGTTACACTGCCCTGAATTTATTAGCAGTGTCTCCGTAACCACCGGTTCCTGAGATGTTGATGCTACGGCTAGACACTACGATGTACATCACTTTTGTGCGCGTACAAATTCAACGGAGCACTCATCGTTGACAGCACGCCAGTTACGTTTGCCAATTTTCTACCCCTGATATTGATCACCACCATTTACAAGACAGTCTGTGTTAATTACAGAAATATTCAACAAAAGTACGATGGACAATGTATAATTAAACTCGGGGATCAGCACACGACAGAGTCGTCGTGTCGTCAGATGAGCACCCGCAAGCATTCATCTGGTACATATATCTTCTGAGAGCAGCGCGGAGACGGGCTTGGAATATAATCCGCACCCGCGACTAAATGCTTCTTCGAAATATCGTCATTTAGCACAGGGAGCCTGTAGAATAAAGCAGAAATGGAAATCAGAGGGCCTTATCACAAGCCACACTCTTCCAATGACCCCTTTCATCGCTTGTTGAACTACCTACCCTGTATACTTCCAAAAATGGGTACGCCGTACGATCAGCTGTTCGTTGAAGTCGAAAAACAAAACAACAGTGAAAGCGAGATTTGTGTGTGCGATTACTAAAACGTTCATTGCTTGATTCCGCTCCGTATTTGTACACAGCGTCCCCCTCCTCTTCGCCCCACCTATGTTTCGCGAAATAGCAGTGCATTTCGCGTATAGTTGGTCTTGTGAACCCTACCTGGCTTAAGTTTTGACGGACGTCTTTAGCATGTCAGAAGCTGTACTGTTTTCTTTTTTTCATTTCCGTTACAGCTATTATGTGTTTTCCGCACTTGCACAGCATTTATTTTTTCGTGGTCTCGATAACTTGCCTTCGTTCTTGGTATAAGGCGTGTGAGGGCAAATATTTAACCACGCACAGGCTTGGAATATACCCAACATTTTCGCATGCTTTATATTCTAAAAAAAGGCATAAGTTATTGTCCGGGATTTGGTAATCATATCTCCGAAACATATTTTTCTGCAACGTATATATTCGAAACAAAGCCGCATTCGTTGTCTACGCTGCAAAATGAAGCCAACCTCTCACTGCTCCAGTGTCAGGTCTGAACGAGGCGACAGTAGAATTCATTTGTGCTTGACGTATATGGAGGTAACAGTTGTGATATGCTGCTACCATCGCCGACGCCCGGAAGATCGGCAACGAAGTGCGCAGAACCGCGTCTCCGGGTAGCTCTCGCATGCCATCACGTACTCTACGAAGACGCAGCTGCTTTTTAAGTGACCTTAACGTACTCCTTGCTTATTGACGTCAGCATAACAAGTTTTTTTAGGGCGTGTAAAGGCGAAAAGAAGCAAAACAGAACCAAAACACTGCACGAGCCCCTATCAGCCACGCAGCGCAAATCCCGTCAACGCCGCGGAGAAGCTGCGGCGCGCGGCGCAGTGATCGCGAAGCTCGAAGCCTATACTTGGACAACGTCTTCCAGTTTACGATCATCCAGTTTACACCCTTTACATTGATTCATTCCAACGCTACAGGTCTTCAGTCATTGGGATATGGGCGGCGGCATTGACAGGCAGGTGCCTTTTATGCTTTTATGCAATTTCCCTTGTTTCAAAAGCTGATAAACATTGCGAAACCATGGCGACAATTGGCAAGTCTTTCAGTTAGGAATGTTTTCTTCCATGGGTAACGAGAACATTTCGGTAGCGCACTTGGCTACCTCTGCAATGAAATGTCAGAGATCTCCTTAAAAAAATAGCATTTTTCGATGTAATGACGATGACGTGTCAATAAGTGGTGGCACTCATCTTAAAAAATCATAAGAGCCAATCGAAAGCGTGATAAGTGAGAGAGGTAATGGGTTTATGCTGCGACAAAACTTTAGTGGGTTATTGTTTAAAGTTGACGGTAATTTATCGCCAAATATGTAACGGTGTCTCTGATTAGGCGAGGTTTGATATTAGTGGTCACTTTCGAAGGTCGGCCTGTTTCTGTGGAGACAATATAACGTAAACTGCGAAAAATACCGCCGCATGCTATTGTGTATGCACGCCATGACACTCTCATAGCCGTCTTCACCATTCCAGCTTCATATTAACCGCTTTTATCAGTGTAATTTCGCTCCTATTGAAAATGAAAAGCGCTGGAGGTTGATACGACATGAGCTTGATCCTACGAGGTCAACAAAATTGAGTTCCGCTGGCATCGCTAACGGCGACAGCTAAAATAATAGAAGGTGTGTAATCAAACATCGCCTATGCACAGGTACAATAACCACGTAGACGTGGGAACCAAGAAAACCTAAGAAACATTTATTTGCGCCTGACTGGATGCACAAACACGATTGCTATGACGAAGTTGCAACGTGTGCAAGGAGTTAGGTCCTATGGTTTTTGGAGTCCCCAACAACACAAAAATGGCTGCAGCTTAGCACAGTAGACGTGGTTATGCAAGCGAAAGCTTGTTTAACAGGCGTGGTGCAAATACACCGGCTTCCAAATTCCTTCCTCCCGTCGCGCGACGGCTGAATAGAAACACTGACGAGGCTATAGCTAGAAGCTGCGCGGTAGTAGAGAGAGCGGCGCCATCTCCCTTCAAAGATATCGGGTAGTCACGTGGTTAATCACATCGACACGGGTGGCGAGGCGGCTGTCGGTGCACGTTCTGGAGCTGCAGCGAAACACGTGGTACCAATGCTTTATTTCAAACTAAAACTGTCGCACACGGCAAAACTCGATCGACTAGGCCAGAAAACGTTTCGCTTTTGTTAAAGCGAAAACGAACACAGGAAGCCCACACCGTCAAGCTAAGATAGAGCAAAACAGCGTCAATTTAAACAAATCTGATGATTCACGCCTTGCGACATCAGCATGGGATTTCCCGTTGCGCTTCACTCCCTAATTTACGCAGTCCAACTCTTCGTATCTGGATTTTCTGTACTGACAATTTATTTTACATCTTCAGGATCGCGTTGAGGAGTCCCCTAATGAGTGACAGTCATGTGTGAAAATTCGGAAGAATTGGAATTATAGCGTTCGTCTGAAAAGGGCAAGTGATGTCACACACACCCCTAAGCGTGGAGATCTGACTGAAGAATACTGATTACTGGCTTCCATCCGTTAGGCTTACACCAATCTCATGTTCCGGGCTTTGTCCGCTATACGATTATTTCTTTTTTATTGGATTCTAATCCCCAGCCATGGCCTGCAAACACGGGAATCGCGATATCCGGAAAAAATATCCGTTTCATACCGTGCAGACCGCAGAGTATGTGAGCAATATTGCGCTCACCACAATGTGGCACTTAAATTCTTATCGTTAGGTGTACCATGCAGCCCGTTTACCTTATTTTAGAATAAAGAATTTTAGAATATATTTATATTTATCTGCGCGCAAAAAAAAAAACCACTGTATGGTAACAAAATGGACAGTAGGGCGAGTTGGTCCGGTGAATTCTTCCTCTCCCTTTCGCATGTCGGCGCTTTAACGTTTAGACTGTATGACCGATCAATCATAAAAACACTCTTCTACGTCTTTCTAGTGGATGTGGAAGGCTGAGTGTCCAATGTTAAGCAGTTACAAGTTGGCTGCAAACGCACGTATAGAAGTAGTCTGCTTCACAAAGGCCGCGTCAGAGTTTTTTTTTATTGCGCCATTTTGCCCCAGGGCCTCGAAGTGATGGAAAGATACGCACTTACGTGCCAATGTAGATATAAAAACAGGCAAACGTAGCTGAGGTAACCACGCCTGAAGCATGCCCCTAGAAGATGCAGCCCCTTACCTGGATCTGCCTCCGCATCCCCTCGCTGGACACCTTGGCAAGCGCTCGCGCCGACAGGTCACGGTTGGCTTTCCATTCCTGGCCGTTAAAGGCGGAGAAACCTGAAACGTGGCAAAAGAGGTAATCTTGTCATCTGCCATTACGTCCAAAAATTAGCCCAGCCTATTATTTTGCATGTCGTCATCATCTGAGATTCGTTTGTTAGGGTTAAAATCTTCCCACGGTCACTTGGCCTACAGCAGTTTCCGAACCAATTCGCGCTTCTGCAAAATTTCCCTCTTGTATTTTTATCATGGTCAAAACCCCGTAAGTTTTCTTTGGCACGTAACCTTCTGTAAGGGTGTTTACTCTGCGCAGCACGGAATTGTGACAGGCTGCGTATGGTTTCCTGAACCCGCTAACGACTACTATCTGTACAAAAATTATAATCACTTTGGAATGAAACTGCGGCTGCAAGCTATACTGGGAGTAACGTGGTTCTCCCGACGGAAGTTTTGCCCTCACTCAGAAAGGGTTAGGAAGGTATCATATGTGGTCACATTTTGGAGACTCTCCGCGTAATACGCATACGTTTCACTTTCTTTATTAAATTTTTACATTACCCTTCTCTATGCGGGACAGACCCCAGGTTGACGGTCGATACTGCAGCTCCGGCCTGCTGAAGAAATCCCTTATCTGCTCGAAGTCACTCAGTATCACCACGCTCACGGAGCCGACCTTGATGCTGTGGCAGGAGCACACAAAACAGGCAGAATTATGACACAGGCGTGAAGCTTTCATGGCAAGTATTTTTGTCCCGGATTCACGTAAATACAACTACAAGCAGCCGTACTGTTAGTACAAAAAAAAACAAAAAAACAATACATGATCCGCTATGTCGTGTTTATGCTGAGTACATTTTCCCAATAACTGAAAACAGCCAATGTGGCAGCAGAGAACAAAATTTTAAGGATTGCAAAATTATTTCGTAATAATTACTCATACCAAAGCAAAATGGAGAGACGCGCTAGTACTTGAACATTCATGAGTGAAACTGAAGCGCAAACAGACACAGGGACGAGAAAGGGTATTTTTAAGCACCACAGAGACCGTGCTACCAGGGAAATTGCTGAAGCCTTCCATATCCGGATTGAGGGTTCTGATTGTATAAGTCACCCGTCGCTGAGTATTCTAGATAACGAAGTGCAACTTATTAAGGAGAGGGGTAGAAGATGAGGAAAAGAAAAGAGAAGGAAATGGGTCGGTTGTCCTCATGTGCCGCCGTATGCATGTGCGATGGTCACACGTGCTTGATTGTTAGGTCTTGGTGTGGTATAAATGTGTTTTCGATTTGAATAAATCTTTCAGTTGATAGTAAGTGCTGGTGTCGTTTCCCTTTCTCGTCCCTTTGTCTGTTTGCGCTTAAGTTTCCCTCATGAATACTCATACCATCTTGGCTCAAAAATTCTAGAGATATCTACTTTGCCAACCGGATTCACTACATCGACGGCAGCAGATCTGTATGTTTCAAAGGTTAAAATTAAATTCATTTATGGAAGAACTAATTCTCATCGATTGAGAAAGTATAAAAAAAAGAAAAACTTGGTGTGTGTTGTACTCGTTGCTTTGGTCCTATAGAGCAGTGCTTGATGAAGTGGGTGTTGGGTGTAGTAGATGGTGGTCTTGTTGTGCTGGCACCTTTTGTTTTTCATGATGGCAAATTCGTTTAGACGCAGCCATGCCCTTGGTTTCAGACACATTGGCTCATTTCATATCTCAAGTATATTTTCTGTTCGTGTAGCTAAAACGAGGGCTTTGCAATTTTGACCTTGAGTCCGCCTCGGATGCGGAGAATGGTCGAATATAACATATTCTCCCACACAATTTTTAGCCGATGTCTCGTTCTCGTGGTATTGTGTGACCTCGTACGGTGAGGCGTTGCTGGTTGGCTGTGAAGGGAGTTGGTGCTCTTCTTAGTTAGGCTACTCTAGACAGTGCCGCGGCATCTATTCTACCGGGTTTAAAATTCGCTGATGGAAATAAGGTGCCTACACCGTTAGTTTAAAATGCGGACGGGGAATCGTTTTGTAGACTCGTTATTTTATTTTGTAGTCTAAGTAGAAGTGCCGGCAATGTGGATCATCACTTCTGCTGTTGGAAGCACGTACGGGTGTACTGCACCTTTAGTTATAGCTTCGAAAATGGTTTCCCCTTTTGTTGTACAGTGGAGTTTTAGTAGGGTAAGACTAACGCTTGGGCCAGTTGCACAGATATTGCATCGAAGTCACTATAAAACAAGACATATATAACACACAGGAACACACAGAAGAAGCATCCTGCGCGTATCCTTTTTATTCCTTGTCTTGGTTTAAGTAAACGATATGCTCTTGTAGGTATGATTGTCTTTCAGGAATTTCGGCTTTTGATTGAATTGCAGCCTGGCACCATTGCTGAATTTGTTAACCTAAGCGATGCATGTTCATTTTCTGTGGTTTGTTGTGGTTGGTAATGAGGTTTCATGACCTGTACGGCAACGTGATTGGTCATTTGAGGGTCTTTTTTGATATTTTGGTGTTACATTGTTCTCCTCAAATAAGGGAATTTTTATGACGGTATCCTGTTCTCCGAATGTGTCCTCCATGTTCAGTGAGGTGATACCTCTTTAAAAAGATATCGGACTGATTTCTATGTGCCTTTTAAATGGTCTCCTTCGGGCTAATATATTATTCCTGCCTGTACTTGCGGATGTCTGACAAATATAGTCACAGGGTGTCCTGGGAGGTGTCATCGGTTAGATGTTTTTCGTGCGGTCTATTTCATTCGGCGTTTCATAACCTTGGGCCTAATACACGCGAAAAGCTCTGAAAATATACCACGCTTGTGCAACCCGCACGAGTTAGCATCCCAATGTCTCTGTCCCAGCTGCTCTGTGTTAGAAAACTATTCTTTGCACCAAATATAGTCGTTACCACTGCATTTCTGGGGTTAAGCCACACTGTACAGCGTTAAGCGCTTTGTACAGAAATTCCTAAGAGCTCTGTAAAGTTTTCTTTAGCAGTTTGAATCATTGTAAGATTGAAATCGAATCTTCACGCTTGATCTGTGTTTTCCTGGCACCTACCACATCAAATCGGGTCTTCTTTAGTTTACTAGCTGTCCCAGTGTCAGCCGAAGCATTCATCATGTTATGGACTGCATGCTCCGTTTTACTTTACCTTGCATGGGATACAGACCCCTTTTTAATAATGTAACCGTTAAGTTAAGCGGTACACTGGTAACGTGTCCTCGACGAGATGTGATGAAATAAATAAACTACGATGCCGTTTGTTCTATACAACTTAGGCAGTGATCTCTTGATGATCCTTCTTATACTGAATATATTTTGCGGGAACAGGCCCACTCGTCGCAGCCAACTCGTACAAGGAAAACTGGTCCTAGGTGAACTGGTCAAAGCGGGCACCTGGTTCTAGGTGATCACATACTAGGGAAACAGGTAGCACCGACCTTCTCGTTCTTTGGAATTTTGTCTCCCAGTTCCATTTTTGCGGATGTCGAGGAGAAGCGCACGGTGGGAGGAGGGTGAGTTAGTGGCTTCAACGCTGATAACTGGTACCAGCCTGACGCATTCGTAGTTCGTGGGTTGGCCTCTCTGTTCGTTTTTTTTTTTGCAGGTGGTGATTTAAAACTCGCTTTTTGGTTTCGAAACAAGCTTTGTTTTCGCTTTTTTTATATTCTTCTCCTTCCAAAAAAATTGTCCCAATTTTTTGGGGGGTGGGGGGGTGGGAGTCCCCTTTCTTGTCTTATCTTTAATTTCTGTGCTTTTGTTGTTGAACCACTAGTTAGTAGAGCTACACGAAGGGATGTTTTTATGTTTCGAAGAGCGCGCGCACGACCAAAGCATGGTGGAATCTGTAGGATTGGTGTACATATACATCTATGTAACAAGAACAGGGAAAGGAAAGTTACCCAGTTGAGCTCCTTTGGCAAAAACCTTACAATCATATTTGCTGAGAAGACACAGAGAACAAAAAGATCAAAATATTAAAAAAACAAAAAAACAGAACCAAATAGCGAAGGTCTACGCCATACAGCTCCGTCAGCTGATTACCTAGAAGTAATGGTGAAAAATTGAAAAAAAAACAGAAAAAGTAAATGAAATTTAATATACCTAGCGTCCTCTAGACATTGATTAACTGAACGAAGCAAACAAAAAACCAACAAAATGCGTGGTCTGGTCTGCCATGCTCCTCCAAGGCCATCAGGGAAACGTTAGGTAAAAAGGGTGTAGGAATGTTTGCACTCAAGTAGAGAAACAAATTCCGGTATTATTTTCATTTGAACAGGACTTACGAAAAACGTAAACTGCGACGAGATGGGCAAGCGTCCAGTCGCCCTGGGTTGCGAGTTTCGCTAGAGCGAGGTGGCCTATGACGACTTGCCGAATTTGAAGAGTTCACCTAGGACGAGTTGGCTGTGCCGAGTTCTCATAGACCCATAATTTCAAAAGGACTTCAGAGTTGTTAGAAAACTGCGCTTGAGGTTACTAAGGACACACTATTTAAGGAATACAAACGAACGACGTGGACAGCGCGTCCTTCCTTGGTAGCCTCAAGCGCAGTTTTCGAACATGCAAAACCAACTAGCCCAATTTCTTGCCTTACGGACTTCAGGGCGTTCATTTCCTCGGCCTATTTTCAAGATTCGGTCATGTCGTCACTCTGTAAAAGTTCATGGTCTGACGTCTCTACTTTATCTTTCTGCAGCTGCTGTGTGCAGTGCTTTGTGCTCTGCTGCATTGTCTATCTTCTTTATTTCAAAATCCCTTCCTTGTAGACGTATAAATGACACAAGAAATAAAAGTGCCTCATTCAATTCACTGGTATTGCGGCAAAAGAAAATCAAGCAGGAAGGGTGTGAAATGACCATCTTATTTGCAAGCATAAGGCGTGGAACGCAGCGCTGTTCCACGCCCCTCAGCACGGGCTCGTTCTGCGGCAGCGCAACTCTAATAATCGTATTGTAGCGCAATCAGGCTCATCCTACTATGGAGCCATACTGCTTGGCCCACTCCGTCGCTTGCCTGTAGTGAAAACGAATGGTGGAAAGGCCAAGGGATCCCATGAAAGTCCAAGGGAATGATGGACCTGGTGGTGCCTTGCCGCTGGCACTGTTGCTGGATTTGAAATGCCTTCGCCAAGCGGTAACAAACACCGCTAGCAGTGACGTCAGAGCCATGGCCAGTATAGTCCACGTAAAGGCAGATAGTGGGACCTGTGGGATAAACCGTAAAACCGAATTCGGAAAAATTGCGACTTCGGATAGCACGTTAAAACTACAACCAATTACCTCTCATCAGTCCTCAAGTTAAGAGAAATGTCGTCTGTTCCGTCTTTCGCAGTTTTTTTTTTTTTTGAAAAGTCAAACAGAACGCAATGTTCGCCTTTTTAAAGTTCACGTAAGCCCTTCATTGCCGCCCATAAAATAAATGCGTGGCATCGCAGAATGGATAATTTGCTGCACGATGAAATAAGGTGCGGACAAAAAAGAACAGGAGTAGGAATTATGGGCACATATATATATATATATATATATATATATATATATATATATATATATATATATATATATATATATATATATATATATATATATATATATATATATATATATATATATATATATATATATATATATAACCTGGGTGGCAGAGTACTTATATGTCATACATAAAACATCATTAGAATCCTGTGTGATACCCGATGACTGGCGCGCTGCAAGGATAGTTCCGATTCAGAAGTCTGGATCCCCTTTAGAATTAAATAATTACAGGCCAGTGTCCTTGACATCCACAACTTGTAAACTGCACGAGCATATTTTATTTAGGGCAATTATGACACATCTAGAGAATAATCATTTACTTCATGCAAATCAGCATGGCTTTAGGGCTGGTTTATCCACAACACAGTTAGCTGAGATAAGGGATGATTTCGTAAATACACTGAATATTAGGGTTCAAATTGACGCAGTGTTTTTGGACTTTTCCAAAGCGTTTGATGTAGTTCCGCATGCTGACTTAATAACCAAACTGTTCTCTATGGGCATTGAGCGCAATATTGTCGTCTATTGGATAGCATGCTTTTTTGTCCTCACGAAAACAATACGTGGCTGTGAATGACTGCGTTTCCGATGCATTGAATGTGCACTCAGGAGTGCCACAAGGATCAGTGCTCGGTCCTTTAATGTTCTTAGTCTATATAAATAATATCTACTTATCTGTTCAATCGCCTGTGAAGATGTGGCTGTTTGCGGAGGATTGTGTTGTTTATGCCAATGTAACTCAACACTCCGATCAAATAAGACTCAAAGATGCGTTGCACTCAGTTAGTGTATGGTGTGAAACATGGGGCTTAAAGCTTAATACTTCTAAGACGGCGGATATTACATTTACCAACAAAAAAAATTCCTCCGCATTTCCCCGAAGGGGAGTATGAGGAAGTGCGAAGCACGGGGTGATGCTATGAGGGGGAGTTTGTTGAAGTTTGGTGGCATTTTGCCCGTTAGTTACATTAACACCCCCTCGTGATTACGTTCGGCTTAACACGCCTGGTTTGTCCCTCTGCGGAAATCTTGGTGAATTAACGTGTATGTTCGAGAGGAGGAGCGCACCGCACCGCAGCGCACCGCATCTGCGAAGCGCCGATCGGAGTGAAGGGAGAGGAGGCGCAGTCACGTGAGAGAATGCAGAACTAGCGGGTTTGTAGTATCACGTGTACACCACGCAGTTATCAAGCCGCTATAACGCCGCTGAGTCGCCAACGCACGCCGCTGACGACGTAGTTTGAATGCGTTAAAGATATAAGGCGCGTTCCTAACACTGATATCAACGTCGCGTCCTTGGCTTAGTAAACGCAATAAAAAAAAAAAAGCGTCCGTGGCTTAGTCGGTAGAGCGTCGCGCTGCGGCCGCAAAGTCCGCAGATGGAAACCTGGCGCCGGATGCTGTTTTTTTTTTTTATATAGTGAAGTGGCCTGGCTGGCGCGCCGAGAGAGGGTGTTGCGAGCTGGAGAGTAGTAAAGGGGCTTTAGGAGAGTAGGCGAGGGGGGAGAGGAGGCGCTATGCGAGCGCGACGATTCAGGCTCGCTTAAGAAGTGCATTCGCACTTATTCCTGGCCAATCTCCCACGTGGGTATGTGCCATGTCAGCGGCCAGGCAGCGCGCGCCCATCTCCCCCCGTTGCTAAGGAAGACGAAGAGCGCGCGCACCCGCAGCTGTTGCTATGCGGACGGCGGAAGGTTCGGGGTCGCTTATAAAGTGCATTCGCACTTAAAAGAACCTTTGGAATTTTCTTATACTATTAATAATGCTTATATAAGTAAAACCCAGCGAGTGAAGTATTTACGTGTTACACTCCCAAGAAATTTAAATTGGGGACCCCATATAGAAAACGTTTGCAGCACTGCGCAAAAAAAGCAGCATTTTTGAAACAGAAATTGCGTCGTATTTCATCGGCCGTTAAGTTAACAGTGTACAAAGCTCTCGTCAGACCAAAATTAGAATATGCGGATCTGATATGGAGCCCGCATCAAAAATATTTAATCAAGAAAAGAGAAAGAGCGCAAAATTTTGCGGTTTATATACTCCACATACTCGCGTTTTTCCAGCGTGTCAGTTCTTCGCGACAGGGCAAAATTGAAAAAACTAGCTCATCGCAGAACTGTGTCTCGTATAAAGTTTTTATATCAGTTGTACCACGGTCACTACAAAATACCTCGTGAAAGTTACTTAACTGAGCCCCCCATGCGGTCTGATCGTACAAACCACAGCAAAACAGTTAGGCGACCATTTAGTAATATTAACGTACATCAATATTCTCTTTTTTCCGCATGCAATGTCACTATGGAATAAATTACCCGAACAACTAGTTAACGCTAATACAACAGAATCGTTCATTCAGCTTGCAAACAACCTTTCCTTTGACCAATAAATTTTTTGTTCTTTTTGCCGCAATGGAGGCAGCTGCTTCCTGCATTCGTTTTTTCATTTCGTGTGTAGTACGTAATTTCTTTATGTATTCCATCGCTGTGTGTACATGTTTACTACTGTTATATTACTCTTGTGTATTGTGTTGCATTGATGTGTGTACATATTTTATTACTGCTGTATTACTGTCATGTTCCGAATTGCGAAGCACATTTTTTTTCTAATCAAATATATGTTAGCGGTAGTTGCAATTAATGTATTTGTACGATGTATGTACCCACTCCTGCTTGGGCCCGAATAAAGCCTGCAGTATTTGTACATAAAAAGATATATATAAAAAAATATATATATAGATATATAGCGAATTAGACAATGGGAAAGGAGGGGCTCGGTGAAATAAAACAGAAATTAAGATTTGGCAGTCAAGAAAACCTCAGAAAGCAAAGGGGAGGTTGTGGTGGGTCATAGAAACAAATCAAGAATTTTTTTAGTCAAAAAGAAATCGGTGAAAAAATGCCCGCCCGGTGGGATCAGAACCCACGACCTCCAGAATACTGGTCTGGTGCGATAACCACTACGCTACCGGCGGGGCTGTTTCCCCAACAGTTTCTCGGGTATTTATGTTAAGGTATTTTTTTTTCCTGTACTTGGGGGTGGTAGGCAGCGCCACTCTGACTACAAGAGGTGAAGGGGACCTTCTTTTAAACCCCCGGGCCGTGACTCGAGTGCCTACAACATGTCGAGAGTGGTAGACCAGCGTTGAACCCTCTTAAGCTACCGTTGGCATCAAGACTGCCAGAACAGAGGCCCTCGCTAAGCATGTAGCGAATCAGAGAATGGGAAATGAGGGGCTCGGTGAAATAAGACAGAAAATAAGAGTTGGCAGTCAAGATAACCTCAGAAAGCAAAGGGGAGGTTGTGGTAGGTCATATAAACAGATGAAGAATTTTTGAGTCAGAAAAAAATTGGTGAAAAAATGCCCGCCGGGTGGGACCCGAACCCCCGACCTCCAGAATACCGGTCTGGAGCGATAACCACTACGCTACCGGCGGGGCTGTTTCCCCACCTGTTTCTGGGGTATTTATGTTAAGGTATTTTTGTTTCCTGTACTTGGGGGTGGTAGCCAGCGCCACTCGGACTACATGGGGTGAAGGGGACCTTCTTTTAAACCCCCGGGCCGTGAATCGAGGTTTTTGCATTAGAACGGTGATTGTTAAACCTCAAATGGAAGAGTGTTCAGTCTGGCCGATGTATTTTTTTGCTCAGAGGGCGCATTCCAGCTGGTATATGACGTTGGTGGAGTCAGAGATAAAGTTCCCTTTACATTAACATTATACTTTGAAGCTGTGCTGTCTGCGCGCTGTGTGGTGGTCATTTGTGGGCAAACCTTACACCCTGGTTTCTTACAGTGCATGCAACCAGTAGTCTGTGGTCGGCTGATGCTGGATTTGGTGAGACGTCACAAAATTTTTTGCTACGTCTATAAACAACGCGTGGCGGCTAAGAAAATATTCTTGTTAGGCGTTCACTTTGAACAAGAATATTGGGATTTTTCCTTAGTATGGATTCAACTTTCGGGGGAGAGGCCGAATGGGTCAAAATGAGGTTTCTTTGTGGATTGCGTTTAGGAGCATTTTTACGAGAATATCCGCGCAGTTAAGCTGATTAGCTCGGGCAATGACATCGTCGATCACCTGCTCTGGGTATTTTTTATTCAAGAACGCGGTTTTAAGTTCTGTGGCTTTAAAATCGAAATCCGCTTGGCTTGTGCAGATTCGTCTAAAACGGTGAGATTGGGGATAAGATATTGCGGTCTTGCAGTGACTGACATGGCTGCTGTGGAAGTGCAAATACTGGTGCGTGTCTGTAGGTTTCCTATAGAGATTAGTCTCCAGACTTCCCTGAGAAACTGTGACTGTAATATCCAGGAAATTTATGCTGTGCGTAGAGTACGCATGAGAAAGGCAGATGGTTGGATGCGCAAGGTTAAAAGCCTCAATAAAAGTAAGAAGTTCCATTTCACCATGCTGCCATATCATGAATGTATTTTCTATATATCTCTTGTAGAACTGGCTTCAAATGTTGGCTTGCGAGGAAGTTTGACTCTACACATCCCATAACGATAATCGCGTAGTTGGGCCCGATTTTGGTTCCCATTGACGTTCCGCTGACTTGCACGTAATTTGCACCATCGAACTGAAAATTGTTAAGCTCAAAGATACGGTGAAGGAAAGTTTCAAGGGTGAGTCACAATCGGGAGGTTCGTGAGTCCTACCTTATCTATAAGTTTAAGTCAGCGTCATTTGGCATCAATGAAAGTTATGGGAAACGGGCGAGTCTTTACTCCGATTACAATTTCGGCCTTCGCCGTCACCTCCCCATTTCTCCTTCTTATTCATATGCTGGAATTCCGCATTACTCAGGATAGGGTTATGCCTGTTCATTTCTTTCCCTCGATAATGTTCTCCCATGAGTTGGGTAACCCCCGTAGATGGGTATAGTTTTGTGTTAGCACCGTGTTCTTTAGCACAGTGGCTTCAAGAAACAAATAATGACCAGCTTGTCTGGACATTATGCTCGGAGAAGCAGGCTGCGGTACCATTCTTAGGTTTGACACTCTCACCTTCTAATCGATTTGTGAACGCGAGCCTGTGTGATTCCTTTCCTCTCTCCTTCATTTTTTCGTCCTGTTTTCTAATATTAATTGCTGACCGCCTCGGCGTTCCCTGAACTGGTACCTTGTGCCGACCAGATGTGTACCTCCAGGTGCACGTCATGTGTGTGCCTGCTTTCCGTTATGTTTCTTTTCATGACTTGTGTGACCCTCTTTTTTTTCCACCCTTTCTCATGCTTTCTTCTGCTCATTGTAAAGGATGTACACTCATCTGCTGTCGAAAATGCCTGTCTGACTGCTTTTGCACGCACTACCCTTTCTTCCCACATCTGTTATCTTTCTTTTCATGACTTGTTTCACCCTCTCTTTTTTTACTCTCTTTTTTCTGCTTTTTCGTGCTCTTTGTAAAGGATGTACATTCATTTCCTGTCGAAACTGCCTCTCTGACTGATTTTGCGCGCGCTAACCTTTCGTCCCACATATAGTACTGTATAGTACTGTTTGATGATTCAAACACCTGACTCTGATTCTTAGAACGGATGTGTATGGCCAGTTGTGCGCCATATGCATGCATATCATCTTTCATCATCATCATTTATTAAACCCTTAAGGACCCCAGAGGGGTATTACATAAGGGGGGGCAGAGTCATCAGTAGTGCATATGTGGTACAAGAAAAATACGGTTGGGTACATGGTTCATTAGACAATATATACAACAACAAATCTAATTAGAGAATTTAACAACAACCAAAATAATAATAAACTAAAAAAGGCAGCAGCGGCAAGTCTTGGGAATTACATGAAATTAAAGTTAAGGTGAGATATCAATAATCTTTGACACCTGTCTCGCCGCCATTTGCAACGGGACGCTGAAAATAGCAATTACTTTGTTGATTTCTTTTTCTTCGTACATCTTTCTCATGTTTGTAGCAGGTAATTGTGATGTCTTTGTTTACCTTTGTCAACAAATTTCTTTGTTACCCGTTCGTCTATTCTCTGTACGATATATATATATATATATATATATATATATATGATAACGGTTTGCAGTCAAGAATACCTCGGAAAGCAAAGGGGAGAACCCTACCGGCGGTAATTTTTTCTCCACTTTCTGTCTTTCCAACTGGCCGGCCATGATTTCCATCGCTTCTCGCAGACGTAGTCAGCCCTGTCTGATTACAATGTGTTTGAATTCGAAATCAAACCAAATTGACTAGACATTCAAAGGAACGAAAGAAAGACAACAGCGTAGCGGGCGCGCTACGATGGTGCGACATCGTAGCTCGCTTTCGCAGCGAGCGCCCCGCCGGCGAAGCCAGATCTCGGCAGCATGCTATTGCAGGTTCTCTTTGTGCCACGGTCGCTAATCTAGGCCTGAGATAACGTGCCTGCGCAACAATCATGTAGTAGCACCCTGTTTGTGATAATGAGTCCAGACTTGGCTTCTGTCTGTTAGCTGACGCCGTGTGCGTGGTGTCCATTTATTCTGGCACCCTATGAATATTTCAAACTCCTCTGAATGAAATAATTTAATGGTCCTCATTGATAGTTCGAATTAACAAGGTATTACTATATATATATATATATATATATATATATATATATATATATATATATATATATGTATATATATATATCACTAGAAAACCTTACAGAAAACCATTAGAAAAAAAAAATCTGTACAAAACCTCTCTCACAGCACTGATATTGTAATTAAACCAGCTTACAAAAGTGGTGCAATAGTAATACTTAACCAGCTTAACTACGTTAAACAAGCACAGAGGCAGCTATCAGACTCGTCATTCTACAAACAACTCGAAAATGATCCTGCAGCCAACATTACAGAAACCGTTACAGAACATCTCACTCTATTTCTCTCGACATGTCGTAGACACTCGAGTCACGGCGCGGGAATTAAAAAGAAGGTCCCCTTCACCCCGAGAAGGCAGAGTGGCGCTGGCTACCACCCCCAAGCACAGGAAAAAATTACATTGACATAAATACCCCAGAAAGCGGGGGCGAAACTCGCCCCGCCGGTAGTGTAGTGGTTATCGCACCAGACCGGTATTCTGGAGGTCGTGGGTTCGGATCCCACATGGCGGGCATTTTTTCACCGCTTTCTTTCTTTCTAAATTCTTTATCTGTTTCAATGACCTACCCCAACCTCCCCTTTGCTTTCCGAGGTTTTCTTGACTGCCAACCCTTATTTCTGTGTTATTTCTACGAGCCCTTCATTTCCTATTCTGATTCGCTACATGCATAGCGAGGGCCCCTGTTCTGGCAGTCTTGGTGCCATAGGGAGCTTAAGAGGGTTCAACGCTGGCTGACCACTCTCGGCATGTCGTAGACACTCGACTCACGGCGCGGGGATTAAATAGAAGGTCCCCTTCAACCCGAGAAGTCAGAGTGGCGCTGGCTACTACCCCCAAGCACAGGAAAAAATTACATTGACATAAATACCCCAGAAAGCGGGGGCGAAAATCGCCCCGCCGGTAGTGTAGTGGTTATCGCACCAGACCGGTATTCTGGAGGTCGTGGGTTCGGATCCCACCTGGCGGGCATTTTTTCTCCGCTTTCTTTCTTTCTTTCTTTCTTTCTTTCTTTCTAAATTCTTTATCAGTTTCAATGACCTACCACAACCTCCCCTTTGTTTCCGAGGTTTTCTGGACTGCCAACCTCTATTTCTGTATTTATATATATATATATATATATATATATATATATATATATATATATATATATATATATATATATATATATATATATATATATATATATATATATGTATGTATGTATAAAGAGAGATAGAGAGAAAGAAAGAAAGGAAGACTGACTGACCACCCTTTCAAGTTGCTACAAAACTTTGAGCAGGGTAAGGCCTGCAACCCGGAGCCAGCGCTCTGGCATGAAGACTTGCCCTGACAAGGCTCCTGTCAAAACGCTACCACCTGACTGAGGCAGCAACCATGTCGAAGTTTCTGTTACTTGTATGCTAATAGGTGTTCTCTGGAACGCCGGGATCCATTAATGAACGAGCAACACTTACATAAAATAGGTGTCTCCTGTTTTGCTTTCACGTGCATAGCAGCCAGATCGAATTTAAAATTGCATGCCCCAAGAAAGGGTTATCAGCCGGAACAATAATCTATAGCGTAAGCTGTACACATCAGTACCTTAAAACTTGTAAAACAATAATTCAAAATCACGCGAACAATTCTCACTTTGTCATGAAGACCCACACCTCCCGAAACTACCAAAGATGACATCCTTAATTTCCCTTAGATAACTACAGAAAAGGATGAACGCACCCCCCCCCCAAACTCCGACGCTAGCAGTAACTGCAACCTTGGAATAGCTTCTTGCCTAATCCTCTAATTTTACTCCTCCGCCATTTTTACCCACTTTCGGCCGTTCAGACAGCTTTGTAACGTCTGCCTTCCTTGGGAAGTGGGAGAACAAACCTTTCTTTCCCCTTCTGAAATGCTCGCCGTACAAACGTTTGTAACCAGCGCGTGTATTATATTTGTTTCGAAATAGAAGAAATCCTTGAAGCTCAAGTGGGCCGTGAAAGGTCGTGTTGGTCGGAAACATTCTCCGAGATGTTTAAATCGGGTTTGCCCGGTTTTGTTGGATGCCGCTGATTGATCGGTATCTCCGTGGCATTTCTTTGCATTGAAACATTTCGTAAGCTACTATAATAAACATCAGCAGGTTGGTTAGATCTGTAAATATATATGTTATTAAAGTAGCTTAAATCCTGCCCAGAGGGCATTAGAGGCTAAATAGAGATTACAAAAAGTCAACAAAGCCACTTTGGATCAATAATAACGGCTGGCTGTATTGTGCTTCCTACATCATAGAGAAGAAAAATGGCTTTAAAATTGTAATATTGTGTTTGCACCAGGCGTAGGCCAGCTCTCAGCTCTCACGTTCCTTTTGTAGCATACGCACAAAACGTGAGATGAAATGACACATTTTAACAACACAAGTTCTCTGGATGGTTTCAGTTTGGCATAAGATATCTATCAGGGCATTGGTCAATGAACCGAAAGAATGGTGAAACATCTACTGTTGGCATATCCCCGCCAAAGATGACGGAGAAAGTACAAGAAGATGATGCTTGGAATGGAGTAGGACGACCCAGTGGACTCCCGATAAAAGGGCAGGTCTCGTGTTTTTGAAGCCTGCCGTAGGACGGACAGAACCACGATGTCCGGCGGTGGTTGTAGGGTCTTCAGGCACCTCGTCCTGACCATCTACTGTATGAGCCTCTACAGCGTGCCAAAGTGTGCCCATCTTGCCTCCAGATTTTGCCTCTGCTGCTGAATTCTCAACGCCGCTGCCCCCTTCGCGCCTCCTACGCCTTACCATCGTGTTCGTCTCCGACGTCAGCCATTTCTTACTCTTGTAAGGTTGAACCAACTTTCATTTGCACTATTATATTTAACTGCCACTGCTCGTATAATCACATTTCCTGCTACCATGAAGTTCCACCATCTTCTACGTCCGTATTTTATTGTCGCGTCCACCGTCTACGTCTCTTCCTATAAGAAAACCTATAAATCCTCGTCTTTCCGTTTCCAACCTGTGTTCCAATCACCTCGTCTTGAGTCTCCCGTAACCTCAAATCACACGGTTAGTTTACAAAGTAAATGTTTCCGCCTTTGTGAGAGCGTTTCTCCAGCTCATCGGTCCTACTCTTGTCGACCTCATTTGAAATTGCTCCAAAATATTAGGATCTCTAATGACACCTCGCCCATGAGGAAACTTACACCCTTCTCTTACCTCTTACCTGCATTGTCAGGGCTGAAAAAGTATCTTCTATCCTTACGAGTCTGCAGCAGTATGTCAGGACGACTGACGGGAGTGGGGCTTGCACACAAACCCGTACGAAAGCTATTATGGTTTGGAACATATATTACTGGGTCCGGATGTATGTGACGCACACTCCAATTCCAGCTGTTTCCAGTGAATAAGAAAAGAAACCAATACGTTCCCCCTGTTTTTTCCGGCACACTCCTCTCGCGGCTTGAGCGCTACGACCGAAGCTGGCCTTTTCTATTTGGCACGTGGCAAAGGTGCTATTTTGAGGAAGAAAGGTTTTTATTTTAACTACAGCACAGTGTCCTAAAGCAGAATATTTCGGCGCAGAGCTCTGTAACAGAAATAGTTCTTCATACCAATATTTTATCTCCAAGTACTACAACTAACTTCACTCTTAAGTAAAAACACCGTGCTTGAAATGGGCCACAAGTATGGTCATGGCTATTGTTCTGGTATACATGGCTTAACCGTCAGTTATGACCGTCCCCCGTTCGTTTAAGTAATGGGAAGCCGTATATTCGGAAAAGAAGATGCAAATAAAACTTGCAAGACTACCTGCATGGGCGAGTTCGTATGAGTCCGTGATTGCGGAAATCGCGAGGCAAAAGAATGCAGCTCAGTGTGGCACCGTAATATAATGAATGGCGAAGGTTGGCATCCACGTCATCTAGAAAAACGGACGCGACAAACATTTCAGGCTAGAGGAGAACCATATGTGAAACACCAGCTTCAAGTCAAGTCCTTGAAGTTAGTGTTTCAAGGCGCGTGTTCTTAACCTGCATTTAAAACAGCCAGGTGCTCTACTGCCTTTCGTAAAGACAGTAGACACATGGCTATTATCCCAGTGCACCCCAGCCGTCGATAAAATTGAGGATACACTGACACACAATTGCACACACTGATTTTTCCACAGCAAAGATTGGAGAAGGGCCCTAAGCATCGATAGTCTCTACGTACTTTTGCAACTTTACGTTTCGCCAAAGTGAACGCTGCCGCGTACCATGCAACATGACAATAAAAAATTACGGGCGACGCCTGCAACTTTCCAAGGTTCTGAAGGGGAATGGGAATACCTAGTTAAACCCGCCGCTTACTATATCTAGAACTTTCTGTTGAACTTTTATGCTGTACTCGTCGGGCTGCTGCCGCGGCCAATACAAATATTGATAAATTAGTAATCAATGAAGGACAGGGTAAGATCTAGAATTAGGCTAGATTTGAGGAGGGACCGTAAAGAGCTAGTACGAAAGAAGCCGATTAATAAGCTAACAGTATGACGTAAAGTAGACGAATTCAGGAACACGCTGCAGAACCGATATTGAGCAATTACCGAGGAAGCGGAGTTAATGTCACAGGAAGCCCGCGACAACCTTACACGCATTATCACTGAGTGTGCAGTAGACGTCCGGGGCACGATGGCTAAACAGGATACCGGTAAACTTTCCGAGGAGACGAGAGATGTAATTAAAAACATCAAACCATGACAATCTCCACCTCAGCTGAGAGAATAGAACTAGCGGAGCTTTCGAAGTTAATCAATAGGCGTAAGACAGCTGACACACAGAAGTATAATAGGGAGAGGATCAAAGATGCTGTAAAGAACGGAGGTAGCCTGAAAGCAGTGAAGAGGCGTCTTGGTGTGGGGAAAAATCAGATGTATGCACTTATGGACAAGCAAGCAATGTCAACACAAATAGGGATAAAATTATCATAGTAGCCGAGGAGTTCTAGAGGGATCTGTACAGTAGCCGGGACATCCGGGATAATGCCGAATGTAGTTACGAGGAGGCAGGCTTCCCACCAGTAACGACAGAAGAAGTAAGGAAGGCCTTGAAAGAAATGAAAGGGGGCAAAGAACCAGGTCAGGATCAGATAACAGCAGACCTCTGGAAGGATGGCGAAGAAATTGTACTTGAAAAACTGACAAACCTGTATACGAAATGCCTAATGACCGCAAGTGTATCGGAATCTTGGAAGAACGCTAACATCATCCTAATAAATAAGAAAGGTGACAGGAAGGACTTGACAAGTTACAGGCCGATGAGCTTACTGTCACTCGTCTACAAGGTACTTACCAAGGTAATCGCTAACAGAATTTCCGCAAGCTTAGGTTTCAGTCAACCTAAACAACACGCAGGGTTTCGTAAAGGCTATTCAACAATGAACCATATTCACATGATTAATCAGGTGATAGAGCAGTGCGCTGAGTTTACTGAACCCCTATATATAGCCTTCATAGAGTATGCGAAAGCATTTGACTCGGTCGAAACCTCCGCAGTCATTCAGGCATTACCAAACCAGGGTGTAGATAAGCATTATGTAAGAATACTAGAGGACATCTATATGGGTCCACAGCTACCATCTTCCTCCATAAAGAGAGCAGTAAAATATCTACTGGAAGGGCGTCAGACAAGGAGACACAATCTCTCCAATGTTATTCACAGCATGCTTACAAGTATTTAAAACCTTGAATTGGGAACAGGTGGCAGTAAGGGTTAATGGAGAATACCTCAGTAACCTCACATTTGCTAATGACGTTGCCTTGCTAAGTAACTGGTGAGACGAATTGCAAAGCAAGCTTTCAGCACTGGAACAACAGAGTGGAATTGTGGGCCTGAAAACAATATGCGGAAAACCAAAGTAATGATGAAAAACCTCGGGACAGCAAAGCGGTTTGAGATAGCTGGCGAGACAGTGGAAGTGGCAAGCCACTATATCTACTTAGGCCAAGTTGTGCCCTGGTTCCCAACCATGAGGCGGCAATAATTAGGAGGGTAAGATGGGGTGTAGTGCATTCGGCAGGCAATTACGGGCAATGAATGGCAGGCTACCATTTTCTCTGAAGAAGAAAGTGTATGACAGTTGCATCTTACCTTTACCGACCCACGGGGCAGAAACTTGGAGACTCACTAAGAGGGTTCAACTTTAATTTAAATCGACTCAGCGAGCAATGGAACGGAAGATGATAGGTGTAACATTAAGGGACAAGAAGAGAGCGGAGTGGGTCAGGGAACAAACGCGTGTTCGGGATGTATTAGTAGAATTTAAGAAGAAAAAATGAACGTGGGCAGGGCATGTAATGCGAAGGCAAGATAACCGTTGGTCATTAAGGGCATCATAGTGGATTCCCAGAGACGGCAAGCGTTGCAGGGAGCGGAAGAAAGCTAGATGGGCAGATAAGATGTAGATGTTTGCGGGGGATACATTAGGGGCAGTTAGCACAGAACGGGATAATTGGAGATTAATGGGAGAGGCCTTTGCCCTGCAGGGGTCGTAGATAGGCGCTGCTGCTGCTGCTGCTGCTGATGATGATGATGGTGAATGACATTAGGCATAGCCTCAGAATTTAGGATTTATATTGTCCACCCGTTCCAGTTGGTAGCAATTGGTACCAATTTACTAAGCGTAAGTTCTGCGGCGAGTAGCAGCTGACGTCGCCAGACCTGAAAGCCTCACTTGGACAAAAACGTTCCAACCGGAGAAAATATACCACAGTTTCTGCTTTGAACATTGCTCAGAAGAGCGTCCGTACAGTTGCCCATGCCCTCACTGACAGGGTATGAGAAACTTGGTGTAAGCATCCACCTATATTGCTTTCGCATGACTTAACGCCGCTGGCGCCGCCAAAAAGGCTGACCTGACGAAGCTCTAAAATCATTTCACGCTATTTTGCCTGAGCAGATTTCACGAGGTAAAACACTAAGCATCGAACGCACACGCTCTTTCAATATTCCCTACGCCAGTCCTAACACTTCTGGAGCACCCAGAATACCAAATATAGGTTTTACCTTTAACTGTGAACCAACTATTTAATGACTGTAAGAAAGAAACTTGCTTGCCTTAGCTTTCAGGCACAAAACGCTTGAGCCTCATTCAGGACGTAAGCTTGTACATTAATTGTTTGGCAGCCTGGACATTTTTGGCTTGGCCTAGAAAATTTTCACAAACACTGTGTAAAGCAGCTGGTACAGGTGGATACCGTAAACACTAAAGCCGAAATCTTAGACCTTAGCTTAAGCCCAAAGAGCGTGCGAGACATGTACTGCTTTTTACCTATCAAAGTGACACAATCACTCCAGGCGTTTTGGAGAAAGGCTCATAAAAAAGAATATGTGCTCCTGCTGCTGCGTGCGATTACAGACTCTGCTGTTGCATGCATGCATGCATGCAAGCATGAATCAATCAATCAATCAATCAATCAATCAATCAATCAATCAATCAATCAATCAATCAATCAATCAATCAATCAATCAATCAATCAATCAATCAATCAATCAATCAATCAATCAATTAATTAATCAATCAACCAATCATCCAATCAATCAATCAATCAATCAATCAATCAATCAATCAATCAATCAATCAACCAATCGATTCATCAACCAATCAGTCAATCAATCAATCTAAAAGTGGCTTGCAGACAAGAACTATGATAGTCAACATCAAAAAATATCTGCCCAAGCCTATAGCGCCCACTTTAGCCCAGCAAATTGTTACGCATGCACATAGTAACTCAGCCACCAAGTTATATCGGAGAACGTTTCATAAGAGATTCATGCAGCTTTCTACGGCTAGCAAAACAAAAACGCCCCAGAAAAGCATTTATTAAACATTTTGAGACCTTCAGAAACCGCAACAGTGCAAAAAAGAAACGACACGAACAAGAAGAACAAAGCACGAGCGCTTAAGGCGCTGTATGTTTGTGTCGCGTTTTTTCACTGTTGCTCTTTCTGAAGGTCTCAAAATGGAATTCCACCAACTAGCCGAACTCGCCATTCTGCTGCAGTTTATTAAACACCCAACGTGTTTGCGCATAAACCGCGTTCATGAAATTAATATTCACAGTTATTGTTTCATTTACATCACTAAAGTTTTGTATGCTTAAAGGACGCCTTTTCAGGGCCACAGCTGAATACGCGAATTCTCAATCCTAGCGAAGTAGCGCTTACGCAATAAAAAAAAAAACAAAGCCAGAAGCGGAAGCGCAAGAAATGAGGATTCTTCCCGGCGCACGAGGATGTAGATTCCTAACGTATTTTACGAGAAGTGTAGTATTATGCTCTAGCTCCCCGGTGCGACACGCGCCTTTGCACATCTCTGATTTCAGCCATGCTGTAAATGTGTGCTAGTTATAAAAACAAAATTGTATTCATTTAACACAAATCAGTGTTATGGTAGCCCCCAAATTAGAAAGACACTGACTACTTACTGAAATATATCCATCCAGACATATAACCGTAATAACGTGAGATAGATTTAGGAAAAGAGGGATCATTCTCTATTTTAACGAGTGTATGACTTCACTATTCTGTGTTTCTTCCTGGCTTTTCGAGATGGCCATATCTTCTATCTCCCAATTCTATCTCCCATGCGTGGTTGGCCACACAGCACTGCCTTGCAAGATTAATAGGCTGAGTTGCGTCACCTGTTTCTTGCATCCCGTTACCGTCGTTACTCAGTGTATTCCGTGCAGTCTCGTCTTGGCAACGCACCATGTACTTCGAACTTCCCACGACTATCAGCATTTTATTATTGATCTAATTTTACTTGCACTTCTTCTGGAAAAAACTTCATCGTTGGTTTCAGCGTAAAGCCTGTGAGAACGTAAACCGAAAACAATAATGTGGGTGTCCTTCACCCTCACTCTTCAGTATGTACCGGGAGAGAGGTAAAGGAGAGGTTGTGGTTACTTTGACCCAGAGCATTAAAATAGCAGCGCCTAAACAAATTGTTTCCTTTTCAACATACCGTGGAAAGCGCAGCTGCAAAAGTCTCCCGCATTTCCGGCCGCTCGCCGGAAGTCGGCGTCTCGTACACCTATGAAGTCACTTTTGAAACGCAAGTGGCAATTAAAAAACGGCAATGAACTCCGCTTCAAAAACACGTCGCAAATTTTGGAATGAATTCGACATTCAATGTTCTGAGTTTCGGATGCACAATGTGAACGTTGACCACGGGGAGCCTCTTGTGGAGAGCAGCGGAACCATTTTGATTTCGATACCCAGTGCACGATGTTTCAAACATAGACGCTGCCTTGCATACTTTTAGCCACGTGAAATGTACACACTTCATTTGGCTTGTTTCAACTGATTTGTAAAATACTCGATTGGCAGCCGTAGGTAACACAAACGTATCTACGAACGATATGTTGGGTATACACTCATATCTGGGAATGATATGCCATATCTACGAATGATACGGTGAATTCCACAACCACCACACAGTTGCTTGCCTTTAACGGATCTAAAATACAACAAACTGTCTGAGTGCTTCTGGCTTTGAGTATTCTTAGAAGACACTACAGTGTCGAGTTTGGGATGGACGAGAGCCCAGGTGGACTGTTGGTTGATTGTAGATTTAACTCACCGACGCAACGCAGGCGATGAGGCGCGCCGTAGTGGAGGGCTCCGGATTAATTTGGACCACTTGGGAATCTTTAACTTGCGCTAGAATCTCGTACACATTTTCGTCGAAACCTAGTTGCATGCGCTATAGAGGACTTCTTGCACGAATAACCAATAGGAGCCGGGAGGTCCTGCCTTGTCACCCTAATTATGACCTCCGTTTAATCTTTCTTTTGTGAGTACGGGCGACCTAAGAGTCTTGTCCTTAATCGTGTCTTGGTGAAATTTGCGACGCTAAATCAGCGGAACATTGACATTGGCGTCAGGTCAACTTCTTTATCGCCACTAGCGGAGACTTGGGGGACACGGAAGTCAAAGGTGACGTAATGTATTTGGTTCATTCACTTTAAGGAAACGGTTTTTGCTTGTAGTCTCTTAGAATGTGTACGTGGCCGAACGCAGATGTATGTCCTCTTCCTTAATGACTCTCCGGTAACCTTAAACTATGAAGACCGAGAGGGCAGGCATCGCTCATTTCACAGCAGCCTCATTCCCCGCCTGTCGTGTCATGTACACCTGGAAATGGCTCTTGCTTTGGCTCTGCCGCGCTTGAATGGGATGCCTTTAACTTAGGCCATAACCAATACATGTCGAATCGAATCATTGAAGGGGCTATTTGAGACGTGTCGTCATTGCTTAGCCGTGCCCCCTCTAAACTAGGCCCCATCATATCTTTTAAACATGACGTCCGCAATGAATGACAAGTTCCCGATGCGACAACCTCAAATACAGGTTGCATCCGCGAAACGCAAGCTTATTCAAGACCACGTTATTGCTATTTTGGATTATGACAGAGTCCCTTCTTGAAATAGCCCATGGGAATTACATGAAGTTTCTTCAAGACGAAACATGGTGCCGCTGGGCGTAGCAAAGATTATCAAAACTTGAATATCCAAAACCCTTCCGGAAGTGTAGTCTTTACATCGTGTTGACGATGCCTTCGAGAGGCTATGAGGCCCCCAATACCGCTCAACCTTCACCTGCTGTCTAACTGCCGGCCCTTACTCCCTTGCAACACAGTTTGTCTAAAAAGATGGTTTTGTCGCTCGTTAGGGCGTGTACAAGTTTATTCACCTTCTATTTGATTCCGCTAGTGCGCCAGCAATTTAGAACGCGCTAGTATAGAAGTTTTCAGTCACCCTAAAAGTAAAGGGCTATATCGTTTATGTACCTTGATAATAAAACCTTTTACGTTGTCACATCGCCCGAAAGTTGCTACACTCGAGCAAGCGCTGCAGCTGGAACGCTCCGAGCTCGGGCCACGTGCGAGCTCCAAATAGTTCTGGAGGCTTTGGGAGCCGCTGGACTTCACCTACTGTAAAATAAATGTCTCTGTGTTCAATGAAGTTTTTGACGGGCAGGCTTGGTTAGCGATGACGTAATATGCCACAGACACTGAAAAAGTCCATGCTTTAGCTGCATACAAGGGTCCGCGCACGGTGAATGAGATAAAGAACTCTCTCCCATTTGTCTCGTAGTTTAAGTGGTTTATTTAGGACTTCACCAGGAAGACTACACCGCTCAGTGAACTTCACAGCTAGGGGGCTGAGAGAGTTTGACAAAACAAACAAGCATAATTTGACGACTGCATGAAGGTCCTTCTCGACCCTGGTGTGTTAGCAAATTTTAATGAATCGGCATCGGTTATGTATTCCAAAATAGGAGCCAAGGTGGGTTCGAAGTTATATTCTATAGGAAAAAACCGCCACCATAACAACTGATCCATTATTAAGCCAGTCGCTCATTTTTTTACTTATAGAGACGCCGGCGATTTTAGGAGTAGGATTAGGAGTAGTAATGCCTTCATTTATTCTTAGCAGTTGAGAAGTTCTGACCGTATTTCTATGGCCGGCACTTCACCGTCATTACCGAGAATACTGCCCTTGCTTTGCCGCAATAAACGAAGCACATGACTTTGGAACTCGCCCCGTGCCCTTTGCAGTCTCAAGAACGCAATTTTGCTGTCGGACACCTCAGTCGCATCACCCATCAGGACGCGGATTTTCGGTGAATAGCCACCTCTCTAGAAGACTTGCGCAAGGCCTAAACTGAATACCCTGATGTAATGCTGCCGTTACATTCGTGGATACAGGACAACGAGTTAGAGCTGGGTGGTGCTGGCGAACAGCTGCGGAGTAGGTCAGAGCTTGTGGCTCGCGGGGTGCTTCCGACAGCGTAGCAGTCCCCAAAGCGTGTTGAACTTCCCAGATCACGTCGATCAGTGAAGCGACTTGAGGGTGCGCCGTTGTCCGGAAAAACTTCCGCAGCTCCTCTCTGACCACTTTACGCATGGTCTCACGTGGTGTTTCGTAGCCAACAGCCCTGGCTCCACTCCACTCCAAAACCAGCGCAATGACAGGGTGGTCGTAGAACCTCGTTCGAACTTCAAGAGACTTCTCATCGCGGCCGCCTCATAAGTGAATTTGTCCACCGTCTTAGGATGGTTATAAACAAGGCAAGCAAATAGCTTTTGCTTTACCATTCGCATTAAAAAACTGCAGTATCTTTCCTTCTGACATTTCCGAGTCCGAACTGCGAAAGAATCCCTTCATGTCCTCAACAAAGATAACGACCTCTTCGTTGGGGTGTTTCGTGCGCGTTTCCAGAAAAAGTGCAGTTCGTTCATTTCGCACTATGTTGGTTGATGCTCTAAGGAACTCTCTTTTCAAGTGAGTCCAGTCTGTCCGGGAGCTTTCGTGGTTTTCGAAGCAAGCTCGAGCTGCACCGTCTAAATAAAAGACAAACCGAAAAGTTTCTCCGTCATCTCACCTGTTAAAGATCCGGTCGCGCTCCACTTTCTCCAACCAGTCCTCAGGGTCTGCGCCGGAGGATCCGAGGAACGATGGTGGTTCCCGGGGCTGTTGCAGTACGCTAGGGCGAATGGCTTCACGCACCATGTTACCGCTTGCGGCGGTCTTATTATTCTGTCTGGTAGCAGCAGCAGTTTGCGGCGCAAGGAAGCCCAATCTAAGCATCTATTTCCATCACACAGGTGCGAAATCTTCGTTTTTTTTTTCACTTACGTGCCTTTTGCCACTGCCGCTTTTACTGCTGCTGCTGATCTGTGTTTTAATTTCTGTCATGCCTAACGCCGAGCTCTGTAAGCGAGTTGAGTTTCTTGAAAGTGATTTTGAGGTAAAAATTGATTGACGTTGTCGACAAGGTGGCGTCAGCTGTTCGGGAGAGGATTACCGGTGAAGCATGTTCGGAAGATGCAGGTATAAAAAAAATTAAGGAATTCTGTCGTAGCCTGTCTTTTATGAATGAATTGGTTGAAAATCTTAAAAAAGAAAATGACGCCCTCAAAGCAACTAACGAATTCCTCACTTCACGAAACTCGGTACTAGAAAAACGACTCTCTGAAATGGAGCAATATTCGCGCAAGAACAATGTCGAGATAAAGGGTGCCCCGTCAACAAAGGGCGAAAGCTGCGTTGCTATAGTGCAAACTATTGGCGTCAAGATCGAATTCTCCGTGAACGAGAGTGATCTCGATATTGTTCACCGCGCACCTTCCAAGGCTGACACACCACACATCATCGTTCAATTCTGCTTACGTGACAAAAAGGGAGAGTTCCTGAGCAAGGCTCGAAAAGTTCGCCTTCAAACAAAAGACTTGGCTATGCACGAGCTGATTTTCACACCGCCTACGTCAATGAGCACCTCACGCCTGAAAACAAAAAGATCGTTCTCAAAAGCACTGAAACTGAAAAAGGAAAACGAATGACAGTTCCTATGAACTTAAGACTGCCTAATCAAGGCAAGAAAAAACGAAGACAGCAAAGTGCTGCGGATTCGAGATGAGGCAGACCTCGGAATATTCGCTAACTGAAATTACAGGCACTGAAATCATCAATGGCATACATCGCAACAAATCAACTTCAAATATTGACTTCCTCTATCAATGGTGCTGTTAATTTCAACGAACGAAGTCTTCGAAACCATCATGGCGAGTTATGTTCCCTTTTAACATCCATTGCCCATCCATTCGTAGCTATCTCTGTTTCCGAAACGTGGCTGAACGCGTCCTACAAGAACTTGTTCTCGTTTCCACCTTAATGTCCTGAATACTGTCACCGCACTTAATACAGTTACAGAGGATCAGCAATATTAGTTTTATCAAGAGTCAAGTACAAGTGAAGGGATGACTTGAATTTAAACCTTGTAGATTGTGAGTCTGTATTGGTAGAATTAGACCGCAGTAGTTTTGGTGTTAATGGTAAACGCCCAATAATAGGTAATATCTACCGCTGTTCAAGTTCTTCGGTTTCTAATTTTTGCTCGGAGCTAGAAAAGATTCTTCATTCAATCTCTCTTGAAAACAAAAACGTGGTAATAATGGGGGACATTATCATTATTCTCTTAGATGACACTTGTTCCTAAGTCAAAAAATACAGAAACTGCTTTAACGGAGATGGGTTTGAACAACTGATTAACCAGCCAACTCAACTCGTTGTGTAAACAATACAGAAACTATTATTGATCATGCCTTAATGAACATACTGTGCCCACCCGATGCTGTCATTATAGGCGCAGACATCACCGACCTACGTCATATCGTAATAATAGATTCACCAAAACCGTCTTCAACAAAGCGCAATTTTTGGACCTAATAGCTAACTCTGACTGGTCGCCTATAATGTCAATTAAAGACGCCGAAGTAGCGGACAACATGTTTTCAGCCATTATCACCACATGTTTATCTTCCTCTACAACAGTCGTATCATGCAGAAAGAAATCTTCCTCGCCACGGAACTCTTGGTTAACTCAATCTCTGCTAAAGAGCATGCCCAGGAAAAATAACCTGTATCAAAAAACGAAAAAAAAAACAGTTTTTCTATTGTAATCCTTAAAGCTCGCTACAAAACATACTGCTACGTGCTTGCGGAACTGTTGACAAAAACCCGAACGAGAGTACTACGGAAAACAGGTAGCGCAGACTGGCAATAATGTTGTGAAGCCCTGGCGCATAATAAATTCTTTCTTGAATCATAACACAAATAAAAGTGCTATTACTGAAATACGTTACAATGAAGATACTTTCACTAACTCTGCCGATATTGCACATGCCTTCAGCAGATTCTTTTCTGTTCATCCTAACCTATCCACAACCCGTCACCTTGATAACAATCGACACGTTTCACAGTCTCTATTTATCTTCCCCACGTCACCAAGCGAAGTGCTCAGCACAATCCTAAATATCAAAAACACTATTACCGGTCTCGATAATATTTCATCGTTTCACATCTAAGAAGTGCTTTTGCGCACATTATAAACTTAGTTTTCCAGACCGGAGTCCTTCCAAAAGAATTAAAAAGAAGTAAAATTATTTCGGTTTTTAAAAGGGCTATAAGACAATAATAACCAACTACCGACCGATCTCCATTCTGCCTTTTTTCAGTAAAGTCCTAGAAAAATAAATACGAAAGCGTCTTTCCAGTTATCTTCAAAAATTTAACCTACCATCCCCGCGACAGTTTGGTTTCCGACCTGGGTATTCAACTAACCTTGCTTTAATTGCTTTAACAGACATGATAAAATCTACAATTGATGAGGAGAAGTTTAAAAGCGTAAGGGTTCCGGCTAGTTGGTAATTCATTGTCAACACAGCGCGGAAGTTTGTTGGATCGGTTTTTGTTGATTTCACTCAAGCATTTGATACCATTGGCCACAACATACTTTTCCAGAAATTAACATTTTATGGCATTACTGGACCTCCATTACAGTTACTTCGCAGTTACTTACTTGATCGGGAACACAGAGTTGGTATATCGGGAGTGCTTTCACCTACAACCGTTAATAACATTGGCGTTCAACAAGGATCTATTCTGGGGTCAATTTTATTTCTCCTTTATATTAATGATTTTCCCAACTATTTATCATCCATCAATATTTGCCTCTTATATGCTGATGACGCCACAGTTATCGCTTCTGATTTAAACCTAGATATACTAAGCTCACAGCTCACTATTGTCCTCAAAAATATCATCGACTGGTGCGAAGAAAACAAAGTATGCATTAATCCTACGAAACCGCATTATATGGTATTACTTAAAATTTCGTTAACACACAATATTATAATTTTAATTTTTTTTGCCTATTAGATTACACACTTTTATTTATGTAACAAGTTGAATATGTGAATGAACTTTTTTTCTGGCTTATTTATGCATGATATGAAGGCAAGCCCGGCCAAGCCGCAAGCGAAAGCCGCCATTTGGCTCTTTCGGCAGCATTTGCACGTGTGCTTCTGCCGCCTCGTGCTAACTTCTCTCGTGGAGAAAGAAACACCTAGTGCTTTCTTCGCGACATCGGTTTTGCTTCCTGAACGAAAGGTGAGACTTTTTTAAAACAAGTGCTGGTGTGGCGTATCATATTTACGTTTTCTTGTACGTCAAACGCTGCGAGCATTGTGTAGCTTTAGTCGAATCACACATAGCTGGTTCTGCTTCTTTAGTATCAGAGCTTAGGATACACAGCTAAAATGGGTAAGAGACCTTCTTTTCTTTTAGCCGGCCGTATTAATATTTTAGGCAGGTTATGCGGTTAGCTCAAGTGGGACGTCGGCGGTGCGCGCCGTCGTCGGAAGTAGAGTTCACGTGCCACGAACGGCGGCGGTGAGTTACTCGAGGAAAGGGCCGGTGGTGCGTAGGTGAAGCAGGCGTTGTGCGCTGTGGCTGCACTGAATTTACGTGAGCCGCACGCTGCGTTCGATTATTCTACTAGCTAGCCATGGCGAGTTTGGCCAACTGTTACTGCTATTATTTGTTGTGCCGTAATGCACTGTAATGCCGTCCATGCGAACGTACGCGACGAAGTAACCATATCTGCATTATTTGACTGATCTGTGCATAAGGAGCATCCTTACACTGATAAGCTTTTACACGCCATTAATCGTGCGCTGCCTGCGTACCCGGCGGTCCAACTCCCTGATGTCAAAGACGCGCGCGCGTCGCTTCGCTTTGGCGCTCGAGAGAAGTTAGCACGAGGCTGCAGAAGCACACGTGCAAACGCTGCCGAAAGAGCCAAATAGCGGCTTCCGCTTGCGGCTTGGCCGGGCTTGCCTTCATATCATGCATAAAGAAGCCAATAAAAATGTACATTCACACTATTCAACTTTTTACATAAATAAAAGCGTGTAATCTAATGGGCAAAAAAATATTTTAAAATTATAATATTGTGTGTTAACGAAATTTTAATTAATTTTGTTCTACTCACGCCAACTACCGGGAAGACTCCGTCTTTATTCGGCAGATAACAGCTCTCCTCGAGGCAGCATGAGTATGCAGTGAGTTTAAACCTTCAAATTGGGTTTTGGTTCCACATTGTATATCAAGTCTGGTATCGCAGGCACTGCAATATCAGTTTCGCACTTGGCTCTTTAAAAGTGTTTGCTCTTTTTCTTTATCTATATTTTGGCTAGTTTTATAAAACACGTATTCCGCATATTGCACCTATCCACTGAGCTCTCTGTGTTCTTGTGATGTTTTTCAGTCCATGAACTCTGGGGGTCATCAGTACGACGCTCACTCCTGTGTGCCCCGGCGGCCACACAGCGGACAAATATACCCTCGCCAGGGGCCCCGTTTCTGTATGCGTTTCGTTCGCGGGCCCACGGGACAGCAGATGTGTCTGGGCTTTGTTTTACGTTCATTTCGCTCTCGCTGCTCGTCCTGATTTTAGAAAAAAAAAAGACGAAGCCGTTCAGGCTATGTGAGCACCAATATCATTTCTGTTGTTCATACAATAGCTAAATTGCATTATGGATGTACCTAACCAGTGTCGTGGATATTTTTAGTGTTGCTAATAGCGGGACCGCGTGATCGCCGAATAGAATAAGAGAACTTATGTTGTAAATAGGCTTCATGTACTGGAGGCAATACTTCAGTTCCAGTTACAGTAAAATTTACATTCTCTGCATTTCTGTTCGCATCTGTAATTGCAAACAGTTTGTGTACTGTTTCCTTAATCACCTATGCAGGTATACAGCATGCTTGGCCTACACTGGACGAGTTGCCATCAAGACAAAGCTCACCAGTCACCTGCATTCGCCATACCAGAGATGTTGTAAGCACTTCATGACACAGGACTTCATGAATCCTGCCCTCGCACAACTCGCAAAACTGGCCGTGCCAACTGTTTTTCCGGAGTTATTCAGTTGTATGAATGACTCCCTGCAGTGCTTCTTGCTGCCTTATTGATGCTCCAAAAATATACTCAGTGTACCCATGATGTGCGTCCTAAATCAAATTGCAACTATTATTCTTCTTGTACAAAGTATACAAGTATAACAAAGATACAAAGTATAACGCCATGTTGTGTGCTCATATGCGGTTTAATCCGCAAGCATATAGGCGGCACAAACATTTTTAACCTCGGTCACAGCACATGGTGGATTTTGAAACATTCGTTATGTAAAGTCTGCTCTAGTAGCAGCCCTCACTGCCTGTTGCCTGGTTGTGAGATACAAAGCATAGTATTGTCAAGTTCAATTTGGCATTTGTGCGCGGCACTGTTGAAATTGTGCTCGACTTCGTGTTCAAAACGGCAAAAATAATGCACGTGGTACCTCAAATGTGTCACTACTATATGGGACTCTGTAATGTGTAGCCCTTGTCTCATACACAAGAAGCCGAAAACTGCTTGCCTGTTTCTTACATTAGACTGTTCGCATTGGCTGAGGAAGACGTGAATTTGTTTGCCTTGCTCGAGCCTAGAACCTGTCGTTTGACTACGTACGCATACCTAAAATAGCCCCGCCTGGCCCATTCCGTTTACTATGCAGGCAACGTTTTGGGAAGCTAACCCGGCTTCTTGTATAATTGCACCCTTACCAAGAACCAATAGGAACTTGATTTTTTTTCCTCTTAACGTTTCTGCGTATACATGTCCTCAGAAAAATGATTTCTGTGCAATTACTGCTACTAATAGGAAGTCGACGAGAGACAACAGACCTCATTGAAATTCATCAAATAAGCAAGGCCATCAAAGCCTTTTTAGTAAGCTAGCCGCAAGTGTTTCCCTTCCTTCACATCCTATCTGGAGAAATCGCCCCAGTAAAAAAGAATTATCAGCAGAGATTGTGGTAGTAAACAGTTGCAAGTATCCCAGTGTCTAGATTTTGCTTTGGTTGATATTTTTGTATGACTGCAACAGCGCACACATTGTGACGGTGTCGTAGATACAAGTCAAACTGTAGATTTCTTATTCTTTCAGATTCTCCGTTTTCAATTACCTTGGAGGATAAATCCTTTGTGTGGTTGGAGTACCCTTACTTATGCATTTTTTCATTCCTGGAAACGTGTTTTTCCTCACTAATGTGTATTGTGCCTGTTCTGGTGTATTGCCCACTGTTTATTATGTGTACTGCAAAAAATGATGGCTATTTGAATTTGTTGTTCCGTTTAGAGCCATGAAATAAATATTTCTTCATTTATGAGGTGTCTCTTTTATGTCGCTTGACAACAAGTGAACACACGACAGAATTCTAAACCATCTGTAAAGTCTTGTAAAATGCGACTGCACACTTCAAAAAAATGTTTTTTTTATTTTAAAAGCATGCGGGCGCCAAGCCTGACAATGATATATTCAAATCAACACTAACAAATTCATGAAAGCGTCTCAATACCGTACCGATGCCCGTCGCCGTGAGCAGCGCTTTCCAGCCGTTCAAACTACTCTCTCAAATCGGCGTCCGCAAAACCGAAACCGAAAGTGAACAGTTAGTTGTCTGTCCGCCCGCTCGGTGCGCTACAGTCACCTCGGCCGCAGGGCTCTACGGGAGTGTCCTCTCTCACTTGTATTCCTTTCTCCATGAAACTATACAGCTTTTCATCTGTTAATCTTTCATAAGATCAGAGCATGTTCTGGGCTGTGTTGCGCATGCGCAGTTACATCTTCCTGTCGACTCCGCCAATTTTAGGGTCGCTAGCACAGCACACTGATAACATGGAAGCTCCCAGGAGGAAGAAAATAAAGTGGTCTATATAGGAGGCGAAACGGCCTATTGAGGCAAGCGCAGGTGAGCGAGTAAAGTCACAATGAAAACCAAAGCGGACTGCGAAGCTTCGTAGCTGCAACGGCGACGGAGATCGTACCGGCACCTGATGGACGAAATGATAGCGGCCGCAATTCGTTCCGTGGCTGCACAGTGCAATGCTGGTCGCGGTAGCCTCGTAGTTTCTTCACCCGCGGCTGATGCCGCTACCTTAAGCTACGACGAGCGCTTCTGACTTTATCTGGCCGCGCTAGGAAGCCTTGTTTTCCCTCCTACCTTATTCTTGATATGTGTGTTAGAATAATACGCTGCTTAGGTGCTGCTCACGGATGGACACGAAGAAACACATAAAACAAACGGGAAATCGTAAACTACCAACTGTTTGTTAAGTGCGGAGTACGTCAGGACAGCACAATGCCCGGTCGCCTCCATGCGCAAAGCATTTACATTCGCGAAAAATCACACAGGCATCGGTAGGTTTCGAGCCTGTGTCTGGTAGACCAGACAGAGTTAGCGTCAGCCGTATTACCCATTGGGGAACGACCGTGAGTTAGTACCCGAGAGTCAAACGGCTTACTCCCTCGCCTGTAAGGGCGCGCTGTACCTTAGGACCTCCCAATGTCCGTCCGCGTCCACCCGTGCGCATACCATCCTCAAGCGAAAATCAAGTGAAATTCGATTTGAGCCGTGAGTTGTGGTTTCATTTAAGGAATAATCAAGGGGCAACCCACGGCTCAAAACGAATGACGATCGGGGTGCAAATCGGATGTCACTCGGGGCACAAATTCGATGTCACTTCGAGTCCCAATACTCCGCACCCTCTCCATCATCCACGGAGTGGAGATGCTGCCATTTTGTTTGGGACGCCTCACACGGCAGTACGAAAAAGAGAAGAAACACTCAAACAAGTAGGCGGGGGGCGAACAGCTTAGACGAAAAAAAGAACGCACGAGCATTTAAAGTGGCCAAGGCGCATCTTTTAAAAAGACAATTTTGCAGCAACCTAAAGACAATGATGGCGTGCCACGCATTGTGCATGCCCTTGCGAATATGCCTGATCCCGTGAAATAGAACTCCACAATTTTCCACTTTTGCTGCTTGGGTGATCTGAACAAAACCTCGGTATGCTCGAATAAAACTTTCTATCCACACACTTTGCAGTGTGCCCCTAAGTTTCCAGGTCCACTGTTCTGCTCAACTGCTTAATTGTAATTGATTGTAAGGCTATAACACACCGACGCAATGCAGGCGATGACGCGTGCCGTAGTGGAGGCCTCCGGAATAATTTTGACCACCTGGGGATCTTTACCGGGCACCGAAATCCCGTACACACGGGCGTTCTTGCTTTTCGCCTCCTCCAGAAAAGCTGCCGCCGCGGCCGGGAATGGAACCCGCGACCTCGTACTCAGCAGCGCAGCGCCTTAGCCATTGAGGTCTGCTCACATGTGTAGCGGTGCTCCCTGAGCGTGGTGTTTAGGAATCTGCCCGTCTGTCCGACACAGCTTTTTTTGCAGTCACGGGGATGCGGTAAATAGCGCCGACAGAGCATTCAACAAGCTTTGTTTTGTGCTTTGCGTCACATTGACATTTTCTCGCCCTGTTTCCATCCTGACTAACCCATTCTACGAAGCCCTTTAATTTCATCGGAGTTCGGAAAATGACTCCAACTTCTCGCTTCGCTATTACCTTCTTTATATAGTGCATATACGTGATCTCTGGGGGCCGTTTTTCTTTTTCTTTCTTTCCCTGCTCTTCTCTGGGCCCTTGCTTGGCTTTATCCCCTTAGGCACTTCTAGGCAGTGGACACAAGAACTTGCGTGGGAAACCCGCTTGATCTTAAGCGTGCCCACTGTTTTCGGAGGCTGTGTTCTGTGCGGTGTGGACAGGACTTTTTTAGGGTTTGAAGGAAAGAACCTGCAGCAATGCTTCTCTTTACAAGCTTTGAATTTCCAGAGTCAGAACGAAGCGTAGGTATTTCCCTCCTCGTTTGGTAAGATCAGCACGTGTGGGATGCCGCAACCTGGATTTGAATATTTAAATACCACAGTCTTACGCTATCAGGTGTCTCATGTGAACATGTGGAGTGAACGTTTCTCATGTGTGAACGTGAGTGTGTGTGTGAGTGTAAACATTTGTGTGTATCTCATGAGTGAACATGTGCCCACGTGTGGAGTGTGAAAGTGTTTAGGTATCCTGGTGCGCTCTGCTTCCAGATCTCTGCCTGACTGTAGGAACACAATGTAGTCGTCGACGTATCCCGCCGAGAAGGAAACGGAAGCCGTTAAATAAAACTTCGAGGTAAAGGTTGTTTCAGGTGAATTGATGCTAAAAGCTACTCATAGCAACGCTATCAAGCAATTCGAACAGGCGGGCTTGAAAAAAGCCATGAAAATGATCGAGGAAAGCAAAACAATTTGCCGTAACCCGTTCTTCACTGCCAAAACACACGAAGATGGCATGCCTTCTATTGGCGGTGATCGCGAACACGGGCGGCGCTGCGAAGCCCGCCTCCTTGACGTCAGCTTAGGGATTCTCGTATTTGTCGTCTGCTTCACTCAGGCTCGCTCTCCCTGCTGTCTCTTAGCGCTCGGTCGACGTCTAAAGCTTGACCGCACCAGAATTAGCGTGCGCGTAACTTTTTGTTACAATAGTAGGCTTAAAACCGCATACACTACATCAAAGTGGTGTTTCGATACTGCTACGGAAGAAACATTGCCGGCGTCGCTGCATTCCTTGCGAGGCCGGTCCTGTGCGGAGCGCGAAGATTCGATCGAAGCTGGGCGTGAGCTTCTGAATTAAGCAATCTTTCGAACAAAAGGAATAGCCAGCTGCTAATAAGCGAAAACCGCAAAACTACAAGACCAAAACAAATTGTAGGCCTTCAGGGCTGTCGGCTTTGACAGAAGGCATTACGATTCCCGGTAATCATATGCAAGGTAAAACAGTTTTGCCGAACGGTCCTAAGTATTGTATAATATCACTTCACGTTGTCATGCATGACAGTATGGCGACATGCACTATGGGCTGCAAAAACTGTAGACTGAATTCGGAATAACCCACTGTGTATATAGGCTGGTTTTATGCCAGGTTTCTAACCCGTTTAGAGGTTTATTTAGGAAAGTGAGTCACGTCTATGGTAAAGATTAAGTAACAATATGTTTGTTCGTACCTGGAGGAACGTTTCGGTACATTTCCCACAGCTATATCTTCCCAATATACGCATATGCGTTATAGGAAAAGTGCACTCAAGAGGAGGGGTTGTGGGAGGAGGAGGAGAAAACTTTAACAATGAGATGCAGCTGGTTAGTGGGCCGGGTCCTCAGTTTAGGACAGAGAGAGAAGTAATTTCCTTCAATTTATATAACGCCATCTTGAGTAGAATAGGATTTGTTCTTTGCGCCTCGAAGGGTTGGAAACCAATAAATATCTGCTGGGACATATTCATCGGTTTTAATTCTTGTAATATATGCACGTACACTATTTATTGCCTTAGTTAGCGAGTACATTATGCCTTCAAAAACGTAATCATGTTATCATTGTTCGGGTTGAGAGTCAGGTCGTTATGATAACAATGGTTACGATAGAAATTCGGAGCACAAAAGCCGCCGTAGAGTACTCTGGACAACGTTGTTTGGGGCGCAATCGTGGTCGTGTAGCACAAACGTTCTCATTGTATTTGCATGGAAATAAACAACGCACGCTGCGCCTCTTGCACCTTCTTGCACGCAGCGGTAACGACAGCCAATTTGTGAAGAGAATGTATGCCGTACAACCTGAAGAAAATATCCACACTACCTTTGTGAGCCTCCCAAATACCCCCAAACCTCACAATAAAACGTTTGTGACGGTGCAGACAAATTAATGCGTTGGGCACAAAAAAAAAAAACATTCATCTGATACAAGTCAACAAAAACGAAAGAAACAGAATACAGCTGTTTTATTTCGTGCTCTGCGACACATATGTAGCAGCCCGCTGCTTGGTACGTAGTATTAGACTGTTGAGTCTTCATAAGAGCATCTAAAAAATACTGCAGGGAAGCCTACGCAATTGGAATACTTATCGAGGAGCTCTGAGCGCTCATACTCGCTAATAAGCTAGAAAGGACGAGCTAAACACGATCCTCTGACCGATGCTTTAAAGAAAGTTGTTCTCCATCTCCTCGTACGTAGCAAACTCGTGGGAGATACAGCTTGAAATTATTTAGATGTGTCAGAAGCTGGCAAAAATTACTGAATTATTAGAACTATGATTTTAATGTACTAAAGCAACAAAGCGGGCGATTTCCAGCACAGACACTGCTGCCGCTCACAAGCGGAGTGTAGCAGACAACAGCCGTGCGAGTCCCTGAGCCGACGTCAGAGCCAGGGGGCGCCGCTCAAACATCTCACCGCCAAGAGTGATTGCTAAAGACAAAGAAACCTGGCACAGTGGCACAGCGACGTTTCTTCGAAAGTGCCTCCAATCTCGGTTGAAGTCCTGTTTCCGAGCAGCGACTCAAGATAGGTAGTAGAGTACTTGGAGACCAGTCCAGCAGTAATGGACTTCTTGGTTTATGTCAAAAACCGTAACCTGATGCGTTTCTGGCAGTGGAGGAGCGCATGCACGCTTTACAGAAGCGGGAAATTCCAGACTTTTTGCGGAGTGAGTGTTAACGACGTCACAGAGCTCCTTCGTGTGTACCTAGCATCCCTCTGTTACGTTCCAGGAAACTCTGTCCACACAGAAACATGGGATTTCTATAGGGTCATGCATTGCGCCTACTCTTTGTGACCTGCACCTTGCAAATAGCAGCAGACAACTTCTACACCTGCTCAGCAAGCGTGGTATTTTGAGGTGGCTCCGATACGTCGACGACTACATTGTGTTCCCACCGTTATAGAAGGATCTGAAAGCAGAGCGCACCATGATACTTGAACACTTTATGACTGCACTTGAGGTGTTACAGTTCCCACATGAGACACCTGATAGCGGTATACTGCGGTATTTAGATATTCAAATCTAGGTTGGAGCATCCCACAGGGGCGGTTTTCCCCCCCCCAAACGAGGGGGGGGAAAACCCACGCTTCCGTTTGACTCTGGACATCCAAAGCTAGTAAACACAGGAATTGCTGCAGGTTGTTTCCTCCAAGCCCCTAAAAAAGTACTGTCCAGACCGTACAAAAGACAGCCTCCGAAAACAGTGGGCACGCTTAACATCTAGCGAGCTTTCCACGCAAGTTCTTGTGTCCACTGCCAAAAAGTGCCGAATGGGGATAAGTCAAGAAAGAGCTCAGAGAACAGTATAGAAAGAAAGAAAAAGAACGGCCGGCAGTGGTCACGTGCATACAGAAAATAAAGAAGCTAAAACAAAGCGAGAAGTTGGAGTCGTCTTTTCAGCCCCCATCAAATTAAAGGGCTTTGTAAAAGGCTTAATCAGGATGGAAATACGGCGCGAAAATATCAGTGTGACACAAAGCACGCAACAAAATTTGTTGAATGCTCTGTCGCCGCTGTTTACCGCATCCCCGTGAACTACAAAAGAAGTTGTATCGGACAGAAAGGCAGATGCCTAAACACCAGGCTCAGCGAGCACCGCTACACAGGGGAGCAGACGAGCGGGCCTGGAAACTTGGCCGCACACAAAGTGTGTGTATAGAAGGCTTTATTCGAGAAGACCGAGATCACCCAAACAGCAGTTCAGATCACCCAAACAGCAGAAGAGGAAACTTGTGAAGTCCTATTGCATGGCATCAGGCAAATTCGGAGAATGTGTGAGCACGCCGTCACTGTCTTTAAGTTTTTGAAAAAGCACCTTGTTAAAGGGACACAGAAGTGATTTGTAAACATTGCGGGATTACTAGCGCAAATTGTTGTCCGGAGTTCACAGGTCATGTTTCGAACATACTGAGTGCGTTTACGCGAATATATTTAGTACAAAAATCAATTCGCAAATTCTGTCCTCCTCTCTGCATCCTCGCCCATTTTCTATGGCGTTTTCGTGTGACGTCACGAGGAAATGACTTGGCTGGACTGCGCTACTGCACGGCTCGCCGACGTTCCGACAGAGTCAGTCGGCACACCGTATAGCCCGGCGGCCGCCAATGGGTCGTCGCAATTCGTTCGGTCAGATGCAACTAAGCCAGGACACGTTTGTGAATGTAAGAATGTGCCTTTCTTTACTTTGTTATTTTGTACACTGTATCAAGCTCCAAGTACAGGTCGGTCCCCACAAGCGCACATGTGACGCTTCGCTGACTGGTACATTAGTAGGAAAACCTAAGGCCACATTAAGGCGGGAGAAGAGGCAGCGAAGTCAATATAGGTACTAAGAAAATAAAATCAGTTGAAACTTTTTCGGTACAGCGTAGAACTAGGGTGCAGGAAGCACTTTTTGTGCGCTGGGTGAAGAAGCACAGCGGTCAGCAGCACGACCACGCATCTGCGAACGCTTCTTTCGTGTAAGAAATGCAATTGCTAGACGTGAGATAGTGTGGAAATTTGGGGATGCTTACTGCACGAGCGCTATACAACAAATAGTCACCTAACCTACTTGAAATGCTAAAACTAAACAAAAGTGTAAACTGGCTATACATAATAAGCCTTGTATTTGCTAGTAAGGCAGCCCGCACCTGTGTCCGGGTGGTCTGGAGCGCTTGGTTTGCTCTTTTGCAACCCAGTTTTGAATCCCCGAGGGTACGTTCATTTTTTCTTGTAAGCTCTTTTTTTTTCGTTTTGAGCCGATGTTTTCTCTAATCTATATTGAGTTAACCATTTTAGGGCCGTATCGTTCACTGTTCCACGCACCTGTTCCCAGAACGCGCGCAGACTGACACTGACGCGCTAGCGAGTTCTCGTTGGCGTGCTGTCGCCATAAGCACCGACTGCTTGCGGGAAGTGGGCACAGGCCAGAATCAGCAGACTCTTGGTCTGGTGCGAACACGCTTTTTACGATACAGGCATGAGTGCGGCAAGCTCCAAATATGGGGGAAAAGCGCATGGCATTAGAGCGTGCGCGGTGAGGCGGAGGAGGTTCTTCCACTGCGTAGGCTTCGGCCAGTGATTGCTACGATTCCAAGCCGTCCTCGGAGGCTTATCTTAGGCATTTTACAGCCGACAACATGGCAGAAGCGCGGTACACACAGAACACAAATAAGCCGGAATGGGATTAAATGGCTTGTTGCATAACTTAGTACCAATTCGGAGTTTTCAAAACTCCTTCCTATGAGAGTTTCGCCTTATTCCCATTATTTCCGCAGTTTTTTCAGTAGCATATGGGAGTTTCATTTTACTTACACTACAATGGGAGTTTCCAGGGGGCGCGTAGGGAGCAGTGTTGACCTGCATTCGTGGTTTTCTGTTTCGTTTTTGGGCGCTTGATATAAGCGCTGCAGAGGAATTTAGTACTGTATTTGGGAGTTCTTAATTTGCGCACAGGCCGCATTTTCGTTTTTCGTTTAGGATTACGAAATTTCTAGTCTTTTTCGGCTTCAAACCTTGAATGGTGAAACGTGAAAAGTTTGTTTTCTGCAGACAATTTATTGCATAAAAATTACATAAATGCGATATACCTGTGAGCACGGTAATAAAACAATAAAAACTTTGAATCAACAAAACACCTACAACGAGAACACAAGGTATCTTGGCGAGAACTTTATATACCACAACACTCCTTTACGAAAAAAATTTAAGCCATTTGCAAAGAATGAGGTCAGCATGTCGTCGGTGCGCTGTTTGCTTGCACCTGCCTCCCAAACACTGACGTTACCGCACCTCCTGGCGCGTTCCCCAGGAAGCCACAGCAGCACATGCATTAGAGGGATAGCGAAACGCTATAAATCTGCGGCAACAAATACAGAAGCATATTGGGCATCTGACGTGAAAAAAGGTAATGGCACTGTAAAGACGCTGAACTTGTCACTCTTGTGTTCTACTTTTCGTAATGTCTGAATGTTTATTTAAAGCTACGCAAAATTGCACTTCCGTCCGAGACACCTGCGCTCACTAATTCGTCAAAACGAAGTGCTCTGCTGTTCGAAAGGGAGCGCGACCCTTGTGGCGACCAACTTCTCAAAATGCTTCCTTTCCCTCTTTTCCTTGCGTGCAGTGTTCTGGGAGCAAGCTTCAGGTTATACCACCCGCACTGCCCCTCTCTCCCCTCACCCAAAGTTAAGGAAAAATGTCGGTTGGTGTGACGCCTGCGCCGGCCCCTCCCCCCCTCCCCCCCCGCCCCTCTCCTTCAAAAAAATAAAATAAAATGAGCAGTCGTCTATCGACTCTACGTAATGCTCCCTCGTATGGCGTTTGCTGGTTATAGTTACACGCGCCTAGCGTACGGAGAGCTCCCACGGGGCCCCGACCTTCTCCCTCTCCAGTGAAAGCAATTAATCGCCGGCGGCACGCGGCAGTCACCCTACTCGTAGCAGGCGCGTCTGGCACCACAACTAAAGCGGCCGCCCTGCGACTTTTGACCAGCCAACTTCACCTTCGCCTGCCAGTAAGCCACAGACACAGCCTAACAAAAACACCTAACAGCCGTTCAGAGTTCGGACAGTTTTCATTCTGCTCGCTAGTGTGAATGAGTGAGTGTTCTGCTCAAGACCCGCGCAAATACGCATTGCTTTCACACCGTTCGGCCTCCCCAATAACGTTCCGGGCATGGCGCCGTCTTTCACGCACAACGCTCACCTCCAGTGGCGGAGAATCGCCCGTGCAGTGATGCGGCAAACACGCTGAGTTTATTTGACACTAGAAGGGGCGCAAGTCTCCCAAAATGTTGGGTACAATAAAAAACGTGCAAATCTTACCTTCAACCATCTCGCAGAGGCACAACCGCGTTGTTTTTAACGAGCCACCCTCAGCGATCACTGCATTTAGGCCTAGCGTCGGCAAGCTGGCGTATTCCGTCGGTTCGAATGTCGGTGACACGGAGGCGACGTTGCAGTGTGTCGCACGTCAGTGTTGGCTGGTTCCACATTGTTCGCAACGAGCTTCGATTGTCGGGAGGCACTTATCATCCATTCGTGCGGCTTCAAGTTCAAATCGACAATAAATTTTCGGGGACGCTAGAGCTCACACTAAACACGACACCAACTGGCAGCCATTTTGTAAGGAGGCGTAGAGGAGGAAGGGGTGAAGGAGAAGGAGATAGAGTAGACGTGGGAGTTTTTAATACTCCCATTAGGGCAAACGAAGTATTCACAGCTAGATACTGCGTTTTCTGAATAGGTACAGTCATGGTAAACGCGCCTATTTACGACGGCTTGTGGCCCCCGGCGTAAACTGGCAGTTTTTCTACCATCATACTACCACACGTGGGAGCAGGCCGCCTGGCGTTAGGAGTTAAAAGACGTATTCCAGCAAAAAAACTCCCATTCGGGCTAACTAGTGTTTTGTGTGTAGGCCTATGGCCATTATTAAGATATCGAGAATGCACATGCAAAGATAACGTCGAATTTCAAGCATATTGTTTAACAGAAGCGAAACAGAAACTTGTTTGAATGCTAATCTTGGACATCGTCCAATCACGGTGCACCTCCTCCCGACGCCACAGCCTTTCGTTGGTGCGGCCGCCGCTGACCGCGCATGGTGGTAGTTCTTCTTTCGGGCTTTGTAAATAATTACCGACTTAGCAACCGGATAAACGATGAAAAGTATGTTCATTTTATTCAGTCGACGCCGTGCAAACAAAAAGGGGAGCTTGAAAATTCACTTCAGTGTCCCTTTAAAAGACGCACCTTAGCCCCTGTAAATGCGTGTGCGCGGGAGATTCTGATGATTAGGCTGCTGCGCATCCCAGTTAAACAGTTCAGTCAAAATTGCTGTATTTCGACGCTCCTTTCTTTGTCTTAACTGTTCTCCCACCCTTGCTCATTTCTGAGTGTTTGCTTCTTATTTTTGTGTACTGTCGTAGGAGGTCAATAGAAGGAATAAACAATAGCATGTTTGCACTTTCCAGTTTGCGTTGTGTTTCTTCATCTTCACCAGAGTATCATAAGTCTAAGCAGCGCATTGATCTAACCAAAGTGTGGGATGGGCAACTAGCCCAGGGAAGTGCTTTAATGAGTTTGAAAGCATTGACGGTCGTTGTCAGAAGGATTGTGTGATAAAGTGCAACATCATCTGCGAAGAGATGTACACGGGTGGATATGCAACATGGAAAATGATAAAAGTAGATTTAAAAATGTAGAGGACCAAGCACACTGCCTTGGGGTGCACCAAAAGTAATAGGGGCAAAAGAAGTAGAGTTATTAGCAGACGTAAACTTAAAGGGGCCTTAACTAGCCTTCTGAAGGTCGTGATTTCAAGTATGAAATCACTAGATTACGTGTTCATGACAACATTTACGAAATATTACCCCTCTAAGTAAAGCAAACGTCGCGCAAAGGTGCAAGAAAGATCGGCGTTTCTTTCCTTGTTTACCTGTCAATCCTTGTCGCCATTCTCACACTCTGACGTAAATTTGCGACTCTGATGAAGCCTTTATGGCACAGCTGGTGCTGAACACTACAGTGCCGCTCTTGGCGGGTTTCCTAAAATCTGCAGCCAATCAGCGTTCCCGGCTGTGGTGGAAAGCGGACGCATGTTTCGGCGGTTCCGCCGAGTGCGCTAGAGCACAGCTATCTTTGGGGGCACACATGTCGATCATCGCCATCCGTTAGACGAGCTAAGCTGAGTTTATAGATATAGTGCGTTGTTTGCAAAGTATTACACAACACCGAAAAACACAGAGTTTATACAGGTGGAATTGCCCCTGCATGAGTGACCGCGGCAAGCATCTGCCTGCACGGTCGACAAGGTGCCCACTGTGCGGTGTATGCACAATATGGAATGCACCGCAGCAGCTAAAGCTTGTCACCATCCGCCAGAGGGGAATATTGCTGAAAATCAGTTTATACATGCGTGAAAGGGGGAAATAGTGCAGTGAAAGCTTGCGCTGGTGTTCGTCGTCAGCTTAGCTTCGTAAAGTGGTGAGCGAATAACTGGGCCGATGCTAAGCCTTTTCTGCACAATTCGGGGGGACCTGCTCGCTGCGACAGCGCCGCCTGCAAGAATCGCTAGCGTGCCACCAGTCGTGGGTGTAAATCTTCAATTACTGTGACCAGGAAATACTTTTATGGAAAATCTGAACGGCCTGAACAAATTATATCACAATTAGCTATAAGACGACGCCAGCATTACTCACAAAAAAGAGTGTAAAGTAAACGTAATCTGCGTAAAGAACCCGCATGTCTATCCACGACATCAGCAGGTTTCACACTGGGTGTAATTGGGTTTTGGTTACTTTGTCATTGGCTAATAACGTTTAGAATGCGTTGTTAATCAGTGAAAGCACCAACAGAGCTGAAGAAGGGATACAGAAAGAACTGTAGTGTACTTGTGCGAACAGAGAAAACAACAACACAAACACGCCCCTGTCGTGGAGAGCAGCTGTATACGTTGAAGTCACTTTATTAGGCCGTGATACACGAAAAATATTGTTCTAACCTGGAGAGATGCGCTGTATAGATACGTTTCCCTTGCTGAGAATGGCCCTTCGCAACGATGTCTGTCCCGTCAATTTCTTTCACGGCGTACGCGTGCCCGGAAAAGTGAAATTTCTGCCCCTTCTCTCGCAGGCGAAGCCGAAACTAGTAGTCGAGCACCATAATTGTCCGGAAACCACACAGAAGCCCTTGAGACACGAAGAAACAATTCGCCGGAACAGTTTTCGAGCACGAGACACCTATCAAAAACAATTGCAGAATCACAAAAGCAAGCAACCAAGAGGTGTCGAACACATCAACGCGCGGCCGCCGTCTGGCATTCACTTACCCAAAGTTTGCTAAAGCTTTCGCGGGGCGGCGCTGGTTGTACTTATCGTCGCGCCCTCTGAGCAGTGACCGGTCCCTTATCACACCTCTTTCATGGGAATAATTACTTCTTTCAACTACATTGACTTAACAGTAGGCATGAAGTTACCATTTGGTAACGGCAGTTTTAAACTACGTAGTAAATTACGAGAATGGCGGCAAGACCGCGATACAGCTTACCTTAGGAAGACGACGCATGAGGCAGCCATTCATGCTCAAAAATGGTGTACCAACGAGGCATTGTTGAACACGCTTCAAAAACAATGGCCCTCCTATAGACTGCAGGAGTGGTCACATATTTTATCTCGGACTCGAACACTACAGACATCACTTAGTAACGATTTAACCACATAAACGCTGCATTAACTTAACGCCAGGACTTGCCGCAAGCGTTTCATCATGACCATGCGTCCGGCCATTTCCATAACCGTCGCTCCCTCGCCAGTCCCCGCGGGGCCTGCGGGAGTAGAGTTAAAGGGACAATGAAGTGAAGTTGTCAACCTCCCGCTTTGGTTGAACTGCGTAGTCTGGCTCAAATTAGCATAATTGTCATTCTTTATCCGGTTCACTAGTCGGTAATTGTTTTACAACGCGGGAAAGAAGAAAAACTACCATACTTGGTTTGCGGCGGTCCCACCAACTAAAGGCTGTTATGACGGGAGGAGACGCACCGTGATTGGACGATGTCACAAGTCAGCATTCAAACAGGTTTCTGTTTCGGTTCTGTAAAACAAGATGCGTGACATCCGACGGCATAGTTGGATGGGCATTCTCAATATTCAAGTAATCGTCCTACCGCGCATCTCCCATCATATCGGCTGTAAAATGCATAAGATAAGCCTCCCAGGACGTCTTGGAATCGTCGCAATCCCTACCCGAGGCCTACGCCGTGGATGAACGCCCTCCGCGTCCCCGCAGGCGCTCAAATACCATGCGCTTTCCCCCATATTTGGAGCTTGCCTCACTTATGCCTGTACCGTAAAAAGTGTGTTTGCACCATGCCAAGGGTATGTTGATTCTGGCATTTGCCCACTGACCGCAAGTGGTCGGTGCTTGTGCGAAAACTCGCTAGTGCGTAGGTGTCAGCCTGCGTGCGTTCTGTGAACTAGTTCGTAGAGCAGCGAACGTTGCGGCCCATAACAAGGTGAACTCACAAATGAAAACTTCGGCCGAAAACGAAAAAGTCAACTTATAAAAAACAACGTACAATCGGGAATTCGATCTCGTGACTTGCAAAACACTTGCAACAACATTTCTAGCGCTCCGGACCACTCGCCCAAGGAGCGAGCTCGGCTGGCCTTGGAAATAAAAGTTATATAATGTATAACCAGTTTACACTTTTATTTAGTTTTACCATTTCAAGCAGCTTAGGTGAATATTTGTTGTACTGCGCTCGTGCAGTAAGCTTCCCCCAAGTTTCCACAATATCTCACGTCTAGCAATTCCATTTCTTAGATGGAAAAGCGTTCGCAGATGCCTAGTCGTGCTGCTGACCGCTGTGCTTGTTCGCCCAGCGCAAAAAAAGTGCTTCCTGCACCCTAGTTTTACGGTATACGGTAAAAATGTCAGTTGATTTTATTGCCTTAGTACCGATATTGACTTCGCTGACTCTTCTCCCGCCTTCATGTGGCCTTAGATTTTCCTACTGGCGTACCAGTCAGCGAAGCGTCGCAAGTGCGCTTGTGCAGAGCTTGTGTGAAGCGACCTTGACTTGGAGCTAGATACAGTGTACAAACTAAGTAAAGAAAAGCCCATGCTTTCATTCACAAACGTGTCCTGGTTTCGTTTCAAGTGAGCGAACGAATTGCGCCGACCCGTCGGCGGCCGGCGGACTAAACGCTGGGCCGACTGAGTCTGTCGGAAGGTCGTCGAGCCGCGCAGTAGCGCAGCCAATTGCCAGCTCCTCTCCTCCTGACGTCACACAAAAATCACAGAAAATGGGCGAGGGTGCAGAGAGGAGGACAGCGTTTTCGATTTGATTTTTCTACTAAACAAATTCGCGTAAACACGCACAGAGTGGTCGAAACAGGGCCTAGGGACTGCGTACTACAATCCGCGCTCCAAATCCCGCAATGTTTACAAATCACTTCAGTGTCCCTCTAATTCTACTGACTCCAAAGGAAAAGCTTCCCGGCAAGCCAGTGCATTGAAACCGTGCTAAACCTGAACGCAGCCATGGTGCTACCCTCACAGCCTTTCCCGCTGTCTTTTTGTCAACTAGAGTTGGCGGCAGCAGTGGGTATTCACCTACCAACCAACGAATTCCATTATGGCAGCCTCCGTTGCAGTGAACGCACCGAGACGACCTTGGTGTGTAAAAACGTTGTGTGAAGTTTTTCCTGTGGTAGGTAGCAAACATTTGTGCCACGCTAACTCGTTAGATCCAGTGTTGAGTTGTCCGCTACTTAGAATGGTAGCGCGTAGATTCGCGGGTACTTCGTACGCTCGGAGAGGTAGCTTTTGAGAATGCTTCACGGGAGTTCGGTCGTTGGTTCGGAGTTGAGCGGACGTGTTTTTGCGCGCTCTTCTGCTTTGGGAGGACTTCATTTCGGAGGCCCGTTGTAGGCGCGGGCCGTCGTCATGAATTTGGATGGCGCCCGGCTTTCGCTCTGCTGGTATTGGCGGTCGAGTGCAAGATCCCCCCCCTAGCACCCGTCTGTCAGCCGCACTCCAATCCAGCGAACTCCGAAGCGGTCGGGACCGCCGCAGACATCGCTCCTCGTCGCAGCAAGCTCGCCTCCGCGCTTCGTCGTTCCCTTCGAGGCTTTTCGTCGATTATCTTCCCGATCTGTTGAGGTGCTCTTTATAACTGATTGCTTTCCTAGGAAGTTCGAAATGGACAATGCTTCCAAGAAATGCGTGGAAATGAAAATCGTATTCGTAGTGCACTTTATCCTAACAAAAGAGCTTTCTGAGATAGTGTAAGTGCCGGTCGACGAGGCCCCCGCAGCACGTGTCTCAACTTTTGTCTCCATTTGAAATGCTTTTAGGGGTGGCCCTTGCATTAGCCTAGATTCAATAACCGTGAAATACCCAAGCCTAATATTACAATGTTATGTGCATCAAGAAACTCACTCAAGAGATTATTTTTTTCTCTAGGTAAGCTCCGAAGATTGGGCATCGGTTGTAGGCTTGGGGACGTCACACAAGATACATTATTAATGTTTTCAGGTGGGATTAGGTTGCAATGAATATATTCAATAGCAGCTTAAACGAAACCTCAACACAAGCTAACCAGAGACTAAAAGGTATCATGCAAAACACGCAGTGCCATTCTGGGTTGGTGGTAACTATAGCTTTCACTACTTACAAACACCAAGTAGTGCAAGTGTTCATTAGTATCACCGCTGGGCTCTTTACCCTTTAAAATTTCACATCCCCCTCTCAGAGTGAGGGAAGAGGAATATAATGAGGGGAACTGTCTTGCTCTAGCAAAGCCATGGCAGGTTTAAAGCTTTAAAGCCAATAAAGAGAAAGGGCTAGAAGCCAACAACTTTTTGGAAGGAAAACCAATTTCATATGTAGAACATTTTGCATGTGAAATAAATTTGTACAAATGAAATAAATTTGTACAAATAAAGGCAGCATCAATGAAATGAGAGGGAGCATGAACGAGAGGCATCAGTGAGAGGCAGCATGAACAAGAGTGCAATTCTCAGAGCCAGTTTGGCACAAGAACCTGCCAGAAAGGAGCAGCTCCCCTTCAGGAAAAAAATGGAAATTGTGTACAGTATTTCAACCATACACACAGCAAAGAAGTCATATTTCACTTGTAAACACCCTGCAGCGGAAGCAATCAAATAGAGTATCGTCTTGAAGAAGCAGATTGAAGTGCGTAAGAGGGGAAAACCCATAGATATTCTGAAGGGCGTTACGAGCGTGTAGCATCTTTCGATTGCAAATTTTATTGTTTTTGCTGCTTTTTTGTACCGTTTCATTTTTTGTCCGTGGTGTTGTCTTTGTACTTGCCATTCCAACGCCCTGTTCTTTTTTATTTTCTCCTCAATTTTTAATCATTTATTTTATACCAGTCCTTTGTTTCCCTGTCAAGCCCCTTATTTCCATTTCCATGTGTAGCACAGCCGACCGCACCATTCTTCTCATTCTTTCCTTGAGTAACCTTTCAACCTTTCTTCTACTGTTTCTCCCGTTCCTTCAACTCGCACACTAGGTCATCTTAGACTCGCTGTTCTCATTACAAATTTCCCTAAAGGCCTGGTGGAAACTTTTGATGAGAATTGCTGGTATATATGGGTCCGTTGCATTTTCTGTTTCTTTTTGCTTGTTTTCGCAGCCAAAGAGTAATGTACCATACGTGCCGTACGTGTAAAAAGTAATGTAGTGATGTATGTGTACAGGATGTTCTTCGGTTCAGCTTGCACAGATAACTTCTCATGTCTCAAACATAACATAAACATAACCTCAAGTATAAGGAACAAAAGCAGCCGTTTCCGTTCATTAGCGAAGGCGTACAGGGAAGAACAGGATATTTTTTTACCCCCAAAGAGGCTTGTGCCCAAACATCAGCACGTAAGGCTCGCAAGAGTGAATTTTATTCCTCCGCCTCCTCCTCTGTGCAGGTATATACGTGGGCCATAAAAGAGTGGAAGTACAACTATAAGTAAAAAATGCAACTTCCTTGATCTATCGAGCATCGGTAATGTGTTATTCAAATCATCATTAGTGGTGCATACGGGTGCACTATATCTTATCTTTAAAAATTTTGAATTGTGTGTTTCAGTGATAGAAGCACCATGCATAAATCGAAAACTGGTACCTTTTCGATTGATCCTATTGTGCAAATGAAATTCTTATAAATTATTACTATTATTTGGCACTTGTTTGATTTCTCACTCAAACAAAACAGCGTTTAGTAAGAGTATAACAGCACACGTAAACAAGAACCTAGTTTTAGGCTAGACATAGTAAAATCTTTCGAACGCTTGTTTGCTTTTATTTTCGGAATCATTTACACTCAAAGGGAGCCGAACTGCCCAGCAATGTCTCACGTAACATTACATGACCGGCTGACGGCGAGTTCAAATCGGTAGCAGCCACTCCCAGGCATGTAGGGAATGGTATCTTTGAAGATAGGCGGAGAAGGTTTATTCTTATCGTCGGCAGTGTGCGCGCTGCAGCACGGGAGTAGAAAAGATAGTTTCCGCAAGCGTCGAAGTGGCACAGTGGACGACACCATGGTGTGCTATTGTGAAGGTTTATGAATTACTTCCACATGACTGACGCTCCTCACAAAATACCTGAACTGAATTTTGCGCCTTAGTCCCCATTTATTTTCACTTAATATTTAATTTATTTTTGTTCATCAAACATAAAAGCGTTCAAAAAACTTCTAAAACCATACAATACGTAGTATATCCCTTATGAAAATTTCCATGTGCAGTCAAAAGACAGTCTACGTCCCGAAGGAAACAGACTGCGTGCGTCCTGTGTGTTTCCTCTGTCTTGGAATTTCGCCACCGACTTTCTGCGTCCTGCAAGTGTCCCGTGTGTTTCCGTCCTCCATGCGTCCAGTCTATCTCCCAAAGGCAAGACAGACGCCATACGGCCTTTCTGAGTCCCCTGTATGTCTCTAAGGCAACAGACCGCATTTGTCCTTTGTGTGTCCCCTGTATTGAAATTTCGCCACCGACTTTCTGCGTCCTCCAAGAATCCTTTATGTTTCCGTCCTCTACGTATCCCACAAGCTTCCACCTTTTGAGTGCCCTTTGCATGTTGTCAAATAACAGCGCCCAACAGCCAGCTGCATGTGGAAAATGTCAGCCAGCTCGACAGTCACTGTTTCATCCTGCAGTTGTTTCTGTAAGAGCAAGCTGACGAAAATCACATGAATCACATGACTCTTGCAAACCTATTTTATTCAGGTTGGATCCATACGTCCTGCCGCCGCCTGCCACACCAGGTGTCTCCTCATCTTTACCCCTCACAGGACGGGATAGCCACTGCCACACTTGAACCTGAAATGACAAACGCATTGATCGCATATGAAGGGGTTTAAACAAACACGTCTCAAACATTTGCTGGTTATGCTTATAAATATAAGGGAGTGTTGCCATACAAAACTGAACCAAGTATCTTGAAAGAGAAGGTACTACTTCTAGGTTGCAAAATTAGCCACAAAATTTAGACCGCATAAATTAAATAATAAGCTTACGAACATGAAATATGACATCCTGTTACAAAGGCAACACAACCCAGAACTAAGTAGTGTTTATATTCATGGCCTCCTCATGACGGGCACTTATACAGCCTCGCAGGAACATTTGAGAGAGGAGATTATTGCAGCAGCACTGTGGGAACAAAGTAATATGGGGGGGGGGTTGCAGAGAAGGCAACATAAAATTGCATGAACATGCCAAGACAGGCATTGATCAGTCGTCACCATGAGTAGTTGCTTGTGTCTACGCGTTCTTTGGAACCTATAAAGGCAGCAGTTTTATTGTGCATTTCGTTTACGAGACAGCACTTGCATTGCCTAGTTTGTCTGTGCTTGCTGACAAAAAGCAAAAAGTACATCACCATTGGCTTCTCACTTTTTATATTTCCTTGTGTCGACGGGTCGACCAGAACATGGGTAAATAAAGCAGAAGGAAGTGTGCACCCCCATTTGCATTCCATAATTATTGCTAGATACAAATATATACTCATCCTTAGGGCATTAAGAAGGTGCACATGTATACCAGATATCTGTGACTGGGGGATGGGGGGCTCTTCAATAATTATGTCAGCGGTATTAACCCTTTCACTGTTGGTGGTTTCTGGCCATGACGCACCCCTAGTGTCGGATTGGTTTCCGGAATATCAAGGAAGGAACACAGTGATTTATATGACTATGATAGCGTCTGGAACGTCACACGTCGAAAGGAAAGAGCGTGGGTGAAAAATCGCCTTTCCAGACATTTTCAGTTTGCCGTGCACACTTCCGGGAGGATGACCCATAATTTCAACATCAGAATCTGATGCTGTGGAACTCACACCCCTTCTTCAGATGAGAAACTTTCAGAGTGCAAATTCGAGCCCAGCTCATTCTCGAATTGGAATCGAAGAACCATCGCTTCTATCTGCAGTCGAAGGCCCCGCACGATCAGCCATCCGAAATTAACGGCACGCATACAGGAAGCACTTTCAGCAGCCCCAGAACGCAAAGAAATGGTGCCTTCTGAAATCATGATGGCAGATAGAGATAAAAAGGTATACAACCTTAACACAACAAACTCATGGGCTGCTGAAACACCAGGTTGTTGCTGACACGAGGTGTGTGCTGGGGTAACCTGGCACGCCGTAGCAGACACAAGAAGAGAAATAAAAAACAACCCTAGAAAACCGTTGTGGATAGCACACTTGCACCCATAATTGCACGCGTGCCACGTGGTCACTCATCCCAAAAGATGTACAGCGCATGGAGTGACCCCCAAGCAGCGAAAGCTGGGCGTGGTTGGCCTGTACTTTGTGAAAATACAAGCTACTAGAAAGATTCGACAGATACCACAAACAGTGCAGGTGCGCCAACTTTGCACCATGGCACGAATTTTTCAACGCACAACAGAAAACGCACCGGTATGTCACTGACACGGTGGAGGAGAAATTCGAAGACAAACCAGGACATCAGTGACAGTGTAAGGGTTAAAGCGATCGAATACATCAAATTTAATTTCTGGGTTTATGCTTATCAGCAATGAGGAAAGCTACCGCAGTAACTTGAGCTGACTACTCTGTAACGTGCACTCAAATGCTAAAAACACACAAGCGTTTTTGCATATGTTTGCACGCACAGCATTCATACTGTTCGGAAATAATGCAGGGTTTTCCTACTATAAACATCATAATATTGCCCCCAACCACGCCATTTGGTTTGTTTACAAAATCTTTTGTTACAAGCACCTGGCCACACCCTGCAATCTTATCCTTTTTTAAGGGAACCGTCTTTTTCCCCTTTTTCCTTTGCATGCTGCACCAGCAGTCTTGTTTGATATGGAAAGGGTGTTGCTTTGCGATCCCTATCCTATTTTCCTGTTTTTTATTGAAAATGTTCTCGATCTAAATGAATGAGTGCAAAAGAAACCCTGCGGCATTCAATTCGCCAACGCTCATCAATGCACGTCCCTTTGCTGACTCCTTCGAGGTTTGTGTTTTTTTATGTTCACTGCGGAGCACAAGTTTGCTCCGATAATCTATATTTTTACAAAAACCCTGCATTATCCGTGGCTACATAACAATATTCCAAACAAAATCTGATACACAAACCAGAACCCCCCACAGCTCTTTCTTCAATTGCTGAGTACCCTTCTACAATTAGTACCATCATTATATTTGCTAGAGTAAATTGCTGTTCGGGGGGAGGCGGAGGGGGCTACGATGGCCAGTGAGACTCATTACACTACAAGAAACAAAGTGGCAAAAAGGCACGCAATACACCCTTTTCACTGCTAGGCACAAGTTGCATCTAGGGCATTGAAGTGAATTCACCTGAATTCTATTTCTGGGTGCATGGAATTGTTTCACCATAATATGACTTGTTTCACCATAATAAGACTCACCATATACCATAATATGACTTTTGAGTAGAAGTCTAAAGATCTAGTTCATCTGTAATAGGCGGTAGAAGAAAAATCCCCACACACTGTCGGTGGCCACCACGCAACTACCACAGTGAACAAGGGTGACAAAGTCGTTATTAATTAATTCATGGAGCAAGGACGCAGCCCTGATGCGACAAAAAAAATAAGAAAGGTACCAGGAAGTTTCTCACCCTCATCTGTCCCTTATTTTAAATGCAGATCATTTCTTTAACTTACGATGTTATGCGTCCGTAACTCGGCGTCCGCAGCCAGCCAGCACGTGTGCCCCTCCCCCGCTCCTCCTCGCTCTTCCCCCGCTCCTCGAACGCGCATGTGCGTGCTCCGGCGCTGAAAGAGGCGTTGCAGCAGCAGGTGCTACCTCCTCTCCCTCTACTGCGCGCGCTACGAATATACTCGTTGCCCGAGCGAAGGATCCGCGGCCCGACGTTGACGTTTGGCCGCGGCTTCTCGTGCACGAATTTCGGCGTCGGCAGCGCGCTTCAGACGCTTGCGTTCGGCGTCGGCAGCGCGCCGTATCGCCGCCTTGTCTTCTGCCGCCGTCGATGAAGAGGATGGCACGATGTCTTGAACTGGTACTGCAACGCTGACGTTGGCTCGCGTCGCGGTACTGGTTGAAGGTGTTGCTTCCATCGCTTATGAACTTCGACGATGGCGCACTACCCTCCCGAGAGGGATAATATAAAGACCCAACCGATTGCCCCGCAGAGAGGGTGGGGTGCAAACGACGGCAATAAATAACACTTTATGTACTTACGTCTCTCGTCTCTCTCTCTCTCTCTCTCTCTCTCTCGCCTCGCAACCCAACTACACAACCCCACGACAACAACAACTACAACTAGCAGCGCCAACTACCACAACCAACGCCACGTGACCACCCCCAATGCTCTGCATTTACTCGTGTCCCTCGCGCGGGGGCATGCGACGGAGGACCTTTTGTCCCATCTCTGCAATGTTCTTTTGTCTTAATATCACTAAGGTACCACAAGGATGCCACAATAATTTTCTATGTTTTCATGTTCTCTCAGCCTTCAAAATCGAGATTTTCATGCATTTCTCAGCCGTAATGAACTCCACTTACAGGTCGTGCAGGATAGATAGAAGCAGGAGGCAGCCAATTCTTCTGGTAGCTCACAAGGTACATCCTCCATGTCAAACACCTCGCCCTGTAAAAAATGGAAGTTCAAGTAGTAAAGAAGCCGTAAATATGCGGTATAATGCCGTGAAATACTCGCTCTGACAGGACATGACACAATTTCTTTTTTGTAGGTGCAAGAAAGGCACTTTCAGTTCTTTCAAGCTAAAAAATAAGTACAGTGCCCACTGATTGAAACGCGAGACTGCTAGCGCGTGGCCGCCAATACATGCAGCGCCGTCCATGGACGCCCGTGGAAGCTAGGTGTTGCATTGTGGTATACTGCGAGGATGAGAGCGTGTTGACTGTAGGCTTACTGCTTCCGGTTGCCAATGCGCGGGACTGTGGTTCCCCGCAGCGACAGCAGGGCGCTGCGAGCCTGGAGCGCTTGTACCCAGGAGCGAGCCTCCAACCGTTGGGCCTGGAGCGAGCCCGACGGTTGTAGCCCGGCTGTGCGCGCAGCCGATTTCGCGACATAGTTAGCGCACGCTCTTGTTACGCGGGCCCTGCCGATGTGGCACAGTAGTGTTCATGTAATGCACAGTCACGCTCATCAGAATAACAGAAGCTTCTGTACGCAGGAACACCAAACTTTATTCCAGGATGTAAACTAAAACAGGAAAGACGCCTTTGCAGGCACGTTTGCGTGTGGTGCGGTGCATTAGTACTTCGTCGGCTCTCCTCTTTTTCTTAGTTTATATCATGGAATAAAGTTGGCTACTCCTTCGTGCAAATGCTCGTTTTATTCAGATAAGCGTGACTGTGCCTTACATGTAAATTATCAGTATCGCATCGGAACGGCACGCGTAACAACAGTGCGCGAGCACACGATGTCGCGACATTAGAGAGTTTTAGCAGTCCGTATGCTCCGGCCGTTCCGTTCGTTACGTTGCTACCGCCCCTTCCGCTGTTTTCAATACGATTCTCTAGATTGTGCGCCAACCCTTCAAATGTTGCAGATTGTGACGCAATTGTCAATGGACCTACGAGGGCTACAGGCTATATTGGTCAAACATAGTTGGCCACAACTCGACATTGATTGAAAGATGGGCGAGGTGCAACTTTTTCCATAGCCTCCACTATCATGTTTTTTTGTGCATTTTTGTACATTTTTGTGCGTTTTTTGTGCATATAACGCCATTAATGTTGCCTCAGAAAGCGAGTTCCACGGTAGAACGAGGTCAATTAAACACTGGGACGAGCATAAAGGGGGCGATGAATGCCGCTGTGGCCCACCTGTACCGTATAAACCGGAATATAGGTCGACCCGGTATATAGGTCGACCCCCTACCTTGAGGTGAGAAAAGTTGACAAAAAAAATATTTTGGCACAGAAGCGCACTCACAATGTCTATATTTATTTTCGACGCCCGTCTGTCACTGCCACTCACTATGCCTGCCGAAGTCACTCATCTGAGCTCTCAGAGTCGTCCGAGGATGACTGCTTCGCACTGTCATGTTCCATGCCATCAGGCGCGTTGCTGATGGAGCACTTCCTGAACGCTCGTGTACCCATGTCGTCGGGCAGCGACTGCCCAGAGAAGGACACCCAGCTTGACACGATCGCAACCGGCCCGTATAGGTCTTTTGTTGTCGCCGGCTATCCACTCATTGTACAGTTCGCGTGGCCGGTCCGCGCATGGCCTTAGGAGCGATCGTGAGCGAAGTTCCCGGACGAAGTCCGCCACTTTGTTCTCCAACTCGGGGTGCACCGCTTGACGTCCACAGAATGATCGGTTTCGGGGGTTGCACGCGCACAGCTTAGCTTTCTGGCTCCGCCCGTACCGCACACTTTTCTCTGAAACGCCTAACTGGCGTTACGCCGCCATATTCCCATTCTGCTCGGTGACGCAATCACCGTCAGCTTAAACGCCGCGGTGAACTGGCGTCGACTGCCGCCACTCATCTCGGAACAGAGACGTACAGAAATGTACGCACGCACGCGTAGTATGATGATGATGATGATGGTTAGTGTTTAATGGCGCAAGGCCAACGAGGGCAAAGAGCGCCAGAGAAGACGTTATTTAATGGAGAAGTGATTACCATACAAAGGTAGGTATAAAAAACAAGAAAAAAAAGTGTAAACCGAACATAGTAAAATCAATTAAAGAAAATGGTGATGGCTGATGTATAGGGCCAGATTTGATTATGCGTGATAGGAAATGAGGTTTAAAAACTTGACGTCTAACAAATACTCAAACACACGTTTCACAGAAACAATGGCATCGTCACCTAGAAAAAATGATGGATGTAGGGGAATATGTTGTCTGTAGAGTTCTCTGAAGTGTTTGTGTCGTGTTGTGTGAAGTGCCTTGCATGTGATTAGTATGTGCACTACGGATAGGGCCTCTCCGCACCTGCTGCACTGGGGTCTAGAAGATCCCGTCAGCAGATGCGAGTGCGTCGCATCGGTGTGCCCTATCCGCAGCCTTGCCAAGGCGACTTCTGTGTGTCTGTTGTGTGAGTCAGTTGTGTATCGTCCCAAGTGTGGCTTTATTACGTGTAGTTTGTTGTCTGTCTGTTCGTTCCAGTGTGTTTGCCATGTTCTGCGCAGGTGTTGTTTTTTGTGAGGCTTGAGGTCTGTATATGGTACGCTTGTTATGTCGACAGTGTTCCTGAGTGCAGCAGCAGCTGCCCTCTCGTCTGCCAACTCGTTTCCAGCGATCCCAGCGTGTCCTGGGACCCAGCAGAGGAGCAGCTGATGCTTCTGCGCATACACAGACATGATAGATTTAAATACAAGATTAACTATGTGGTTTTTGGGGGGTGTATGCGATGACAGTGCGCGAACAACACTCAAGGAATCTGTGTAGATGATAGACTTTGGAATTTGATTTTCAAGTATGTGTCGTACAATCAATAAAATTCCATATGCTTCTGCTGAGAAAATTGTTGTGTGGACGCTCATGGTTCTGGCTGCACTGAAATTCGGACCATGAGCAGCGCAGGAGACCATAGTGGAGGTTTTAGACGCATCACTGTAAAATTCTGCAAGTGGGTATTTAAACTGCAGAGACAGAAAGTGCTGCAGTATAGCAGCTCGCGGTACCCGATTTTTGTCAAGTTTCATAAAAGAAAGGTCAGAGGAAACAGGACGAACTTTCCAAGGAGGTAAAATGTCTGAAAAGGATGATGTGTACACGTCTAAAAACGAAGCGCTCAGATCCGAGGCTCGCTCTCTCACTCGAAGTGAAAAGGGCAGAGGAACGGATGGGCGATTTACAAAAAGCAGAGATGTGGATGTGTCGTTAAAGACAGGATAAAAAGGATGGTTATTCAGCGATGAAATTTTAAAAGCATAAAGTAAGTCCATGTACGTCCGTTGGTTCTCAAGGCTCCACTTATTACACTCGGCATACAGACTCTCAACAGGGCTAGTGCGAAAAGCACCCGACGCCAGCCGTAGCCCCAAGTGTAGCACTGGGTCAAGCATTCGCAACGCTGTTTTAGTCGCCGACCCATACACCACACTGCCATAGTCCAAACGAGACCCAACCAAAGCAGTATACAAGCGAAGTAAGAGTTCTTTGTCGGAACCATAGGATTGGTGGGAAAGAACCTTAGGTATATTCATTGTTTTGAGACATTTATTTTTAAGTTCCTTGATGTGTGGAATGAATGTGAGTTTGTGATCAAACACCACACCTAAGAACTTGTGCTCCTTATTCACAGGAAGCGACACACCATTAAGAGTAATGTCTGGGTCCGGATGGACCCCGCGCTTCCTGGAGAACACAACGCAGGAGCTTTTTGCAGGATTCAATTTAAACCCATTCTTGTCTGCCCAGCCGGCAAGTTTCTTGACACCAAGCTGGACTTGACGTTCGCAGATTGACATATTACATGATTTATAGGATATCTGGACGTCATCTACATACAAGGAATAAGAGATTGTTGGTGGCAGTGCCTTTCCAAGAGAGTTCATCTTTACTATGAAGAGAGTGCAACTCAACACGCCACCTTGTGGTACGCCATTTTCTTGGACGTGAACCTTTGAAAGTGCACAACCAACTCTTACTCTGAACGTTCTCTCTGACAAATAACTAACAAGGGTGTTCAACATATTACCCGAAACGCCGAATGACCTGAGGTCACTAAGGATCCCATAACGCCAAGCGGTGTCGTAGGCCTTCTCGAGGTCGAAAAAGACAGTTAAACAGTACTGCTTATGTACGAAGGCGTCCTTGATGTATGAGTCAAGTGCAACCAGTTGATCATTCGTGGATCGCCCCACCCTGAAGCCTGCCTGGCAGCTCTCGAGAAGACCGTTGTACTCGAGGAAGTACACGAGCCTGCGATTTATCATCTTCTCAAAGAGCTTGCACAGGCAGCTCGTCAGGGCTATTGGGCGGTAACTTGAGGGGGACGACGGGTCCTTTCCCTCCTTCAAGAAAGCCACTACAATGGCCTCCCTCCAAGAGTGTGGAATGTGCCCCGAAAGCCATATTTTATTGTATAGATGTAGAAGTGCTTCAAGTGTGTCTGCGTGTAGATGTTGTATCATTGTATATGTGATGTTGTCAGGGCCTGGAGCTGAGGGTTTACACGTGCTCAGAGCAGCCCTCAGCTCATGTAGTGAAAACAGGGAGTTGTAAGAAGTCTGTGATGTGTTGTTGTCGTGTAGGGACTTCTTTTCACAAGAGGCTTTATGTTTCAGGAAAGTGTTCGTGTAGTGCGCTGAACTGGACACGTGTTGGAAGTGTTGTGCAAGTGTGTCAGCCTGGTCTTCCAGTGTGTCCCCTGTTGTACTGACCAGGGGCAGGCTGTGTGTTTGTTGTCCCTTGAGTTTGCGTATACGTGTCCATACCTTGCGTGTGTCTGTGTACGAGTTTATAGATGTTATGAATGAGCGCCAACTATCTCTTTTTGCCTCACGGCGCACACGTTTTCCTAACGCCTTGGCCCGTTTGAACAAGAGGAGGTTTCCCGACGTGGGGTACCGACGGAGGATACCCCACGCCTTGTTCTGGGCCTCTCGCGCCCGCCTACAGTCCTCATTCCACCACGGCCTCCGCTGGTTGCGCGGGGCACCAGAGGCGTGGGGAATGGACCTTTCGGCGGCGTCGAGGATGTGCGCCGTGAGGAGTTGTGCGGCTTCATCTACGTGTAGGTGTCCTATGGATGTTTGGTGTAGTTTGGATGTCTCTGTAAATGTATTCCAGTTAGCTCGTGCTTCATTGAACCTATTATGGGAAGATGGACTGCATGGGCCTTTACCTATGTATGTAATTGAGGTGGGAAAGTGGTCACTGCCATATGGATCAGTTCCCACACCCCACTCGACAAGAGGAAAGAGAACTGCAGAGCCAATAGCCAAGTCAAGACATGAGTATGTGTTGTGTGCTATGTTATGATATGTAGGCTGTTTATTGTTGAAAAGGCATGCTCCTGAAGATGTAAGGAATTTCTCTATAAGGCGACCTCGGGCATCCGTGCGAGAAGAGCCCCAAAGAGTGTTGTGAGCATTAAGGTCGCCTGTCAGGATGTATGGTTCGGGCAGCTGGTCAACCAGCGCCTCGAAGTCAGAGCTTAAAAGTGAAACATCAGGAGGAATGTATATGGAGCATACCGTTATCAACCTATTAAATATTATCAAGCGTATTGCTACAGCCTCAAGGATAGTGTTCAGAGTGACAGGGTGGCATGCTAAGGATTTCCGGACGATTATGGCCACACCGCCAGAAGAGTGTGTGCAGCCATCCCTGTCTTTCCTGTATACCAGGTAACTATTCAAGAAATTTGTGTGTTTAGAATTCAAATGTGTTTCCTGAACACACATTACACTTGGCTGATTGGTATGCAGAATCTCATACACGTCGTCAAGATTATTCATAAGGCCTCTGCAGTTCCATTGAACAATATTTTCTCTTCCCATTATTTGGTGTGAGAGCAACTGGAGTGTGTATGTTTATGTGTCGTCTTTCGGGGCTGTGACTCTTGGATTGGGCTTTTTGGGCGGCCTATCTGTAGGCTTGGACGACGGAGGCCGCTCCTTGCGCTGCGTTGCAGGCAAGAACGGCACTACGTCCATCTCGTCGTCCGATGTCCTGGGTGTGCCCGTCGAACCGGGCCCCCCGGACTTGGCCCCCCTTCGGGGGCCCTTCGTTTGACCCGCCACCGCCGCTGGTGTCGGGGGCACCAGAAGTGGCACGGGCGGTGCGGTGGGAGCCGGTCCGGGGCCCGTGGTGTCCATGGCACCCTCCACCGCACTGGTCGATGGGGAGGCACGGACGGGAGCGGTACCGGTCCCGACGGAAGAGGTTGCCACCACAACCGCTGCTGTCTCAGCGAGTGGTGTGGAGGCGGGCTGGGCTGCCTGAGGCAACCCTGGGGGGGGCGGGGGCGGGACCAAGTCCGACTCGCGGTACTGGGTCCCAGCCGAAACCAGACGCCGCTCCGCCCCCCGGCGAGCCGCGTCTGCGTACCTCCCCAGGGGGAAAGAGGCGAACCTCTTCCGCGCCTCTGGGAAGGTGATGTTTTCTGTCACTTTTAGATGGATTATTTTCTTTTCCACTTGGAATTTCTCACACTTCCTGGAGTAGGCCGCATGAGGGCCCCTGCAGTTTGCACATGTGAGGTTGTCAGAATTGCAGTTGTCAGTGGGGTGGTCCTGCGCTGCACATTTCGCACAGGTTGTTTTGCCGCGGCAAGAGGTTGTGCTGTGCCCGAACCGCTGGCACTTAAAGCAGCGGCGCGGGTTCGGTATGTAAGGACGAATAGAGCATCGGATGTAGCCTGCATTTATATATTGCGGAAGTGTCGAACGGTCGAAGGTCAGGATAATGTGTCTGGTGGGGATTATCTTATCGTCCCTGCGCATCGTGATGCGGCGCACAGCTGTGACGCCCTGGTCCTTTAAACCTTCGAGAAGGTCGGCATCTGTTTCCGTCAAGAGATCTGTCTCAGAAATCACACCCTGGGAGCTGTTTAGGCTCCTGTGGGGCGTGACCCTGATGTCCAGATCATGGATGCGGGTTTGTGCAAGAAGAGTGCGGGCTTGTTGTTCAGCATTGACTTCTACCAGGATTTCTCCGGTCCTGAGCTTTTTAGCTTGATATTTGCCACCTATGGTGCTTTGCAGAAATTTAGAGATCAAGAATACGGACATGGAAGCGACAGGTCGTGCTGAGTCAGCAGACTCAATCACAAGAAAACGAGCATAGTTATTCGCGGTTGTTGACAAGACAGTTGTTGAAAGAGGTGGGTACGAAACTTCGGTGCGGCCCCTTTTCGGGGGCCGATCACGTTTGGGGGGGGGTTTGGAAAATGCCATATGACACATTGGAAAGCAGGGAGACGGGGGTACTTTCTCCTTTGACCTTACCCTGGTAGCCAAAGAGGTCCCGGAGCTCCCTGCCTGGTGAACAGACAGGGAGCCCATCCGCCGGAGCTTGACCTGGGCTCCGACGGCCACCGTTCACGGCTTCTAACCCTCCACCTATAAACACATTGCCACGGTTGGATCCAGCGTATGTTTGGGGGCTCGGGGTCCGCGGTATCGCCAGTACCGTCACCAAGATTGCTCAAGGTGCCCCGTGCGGGGACGCACGCGTAGTAGACGAGTAAAAGACGAAAAACTAGAGAAAAGCGAAATTTCCTCCATGAATAAAGGCCTGATAGAGCGAGAGAGCAGTCCGACACGAATGGCGATTGGCGACGGACTACGCTTGCACATTGGTGCCAGACAACGATTTACATTCTGCCAATGACCGCTATATAAGACGAGGGGTGACTTTGTGCGGATTTTTTTGGAAAAAAACTCGACCTATATTCCGGTTTATACGGTAAATAAGAAAATAGTTTGGCAAGGTGTTGAACAAGCGTAATAAGGAACACTCTGATCAGCAGCAGATTTATACTTCCTTCGTCCCAAAATTGGCCCTGGCGGTTTTTTTAGTTGTGACGAATAAGCGCGAAGTTGTAAGCAAGCCAACTGTTTAGGGCGCTGAAACACTTTGTTTGGGTGGACCACGAAACAACCCAAACGCGTTTCGCCGGTCTCAAAATCCCATTCTCAAAATAAACGCGGTTTCTCCTGGTGTTCAAAATCCCCCCTCTCATATGCACATGTTACCAATAGTCCCCTCTCCTGTCCCCTCGACCTTCTCCCTCACCTCAGCGAAAACGAGGGGATCCCTACCTTTCTTCCCGCTTATGGTCACTAGATCCAACAGGTCATTAGATCCAACGAGTCAGGAGATCCACTAGGTCACGTGATGCCCGAGTCAGAAGATCCAACGGGTCAAGAGATCCAACCGTGTCACTAGATCCAACGCGTCACTAGATCCAACCGAGTCACTAGATCCAACGCGTCAATAGATCCAAAGCGTCACTAGATCCAACCGAGTCACTAGATCCAACGAGACTTTACATCCAACGAGAAAACCTGCACTGCCCGTCTTTCTTGGGGCTCAAATCAATACAACATGATAGCGGAGCCATCTTTAATACACAATTACTGTAGAAATCGTTTCGAAGAAATTGAGTGCCCTTATAATTATTAAAAATGAACATGAAAAAATCTAATTCATTGAAACTCCACTATGTAGCCGTGCGGTACCTAACTGTGCGTGTAATGGTATGTTGATGCACCGAAAAGGCCTTATAAAAATGCCGCCAAAACAAGGGTGTTATTCTATTTTCTTTTTTTGTTGTTGTTGTTTTTGTTGTTGTATAGAAAATTTTGGATTCTGGATCCCGATGGGCGTTCTCTCCAAGGGTCAGCGACTTGTCCCTCCCCGAATTTCTCTCGGCAAGTGAGGCACAGGTTTTCTTTTTTTTCTCTCTTTGCGGCCCGTACCCTCTGGGAAAGTTCAGCAAAGAATGCAACCCAGAGTGGGCATGTAGGGTGGCGTGTGTTGATAACTTCCCACTTCACGGCCTCAATAAAATGTTTTTTACTCACTTACACTCAACTATCGACAGGAGTTCACAACCCTAGACAGAAAAGTGAGGCGGGGACGTAGCGTAATAAAGTTCTTGGAAGACGGGCTACAACAAATAACGCGGGCCCCCCTTTTCTGTGTTTTCGGCCGGCTGCTTAGGGAGCGGCTATATTTTTTTTTCTCTTTGGACTCCTCGTGGTGGGTTCCTAGGTGCATACAATAATGGCTTTCTAAGAAAAGGGGCGAAGACGCTTGAGCTTGAGACTGACCATGCTCCAGCACATGGCTGCCAGTGAGGGGGTTACGAAAATGAAAACAAAAAAAAGGGGGGGGGGGGGGCTTCGAACACGCCAGATTAGTCACGAGAACGTTCGCCTGCTACCGTAACATTCATGTGAAAGGTGCGGGTGACGGGTCAGTGCGGGAGCGGCAGTAGGACCAGGATATTTTGTGCACGAGTTCTCCGAAAGCCAAAATTTCTTGGGGGTGTGCCTTACTGCCATTTTTACTTCGCCGTGGCGGCCGGTAAAGGGACCGGTACTGGAAAAAGGTCCATTGCGGGAATCACGTAATTTGTGAGAACAACACGTACAAATTAGTTACAATTACACTTTCTCACCCAGCAACCATTATGCAAGATGTACGAAAGATAATGAGTGATGCCTTATCACCACTTACGTCTAAAAACACACCGCAAATTTTGTTATACCGTTCCTGTGACGAACTTCCCTAAGTGACAAAATGTCCTATGACGAATGATCCTATGTGACCAAACGTCCTATTACGAACCGGCCTATGACGAAACGCCATGTGACGAACGGGCCTACACCCGGAGGGATGGGATACGCAAGGGTTTAGGTGAAAATACTTCCCCGCGAGTGGACGAATATTTCAGTATTTTTGTGTAGGGTGGGCAGCCCAATTTCGCCGAACGGGTTTGTTCCCATGTCGTCAATCCGGATGATTTCCCCTCTTTTACTATCTTTCACAAATGTAAATAAGCATACGTAAATCTCGTTATTTTACTTCAAACTTCGTCTTCCTGGCCCTCATTTACTTTGGCAACGAGTTTGGCGTGCAAAGTCACCCCAACCTCCAGTTGGCGTGCAAGACGGAAGATCAACGAACAATCACTCATTTATAATTGATTCACCCCCAGCTTTCCTGCTCAAAAATATAACTGGGCAGGAGCTTAGTTAATCCGCAAGAGAAAAGTGATATTTCGCACTGAACAAGAAGTGGACTTGGATATGAAACTCCGAATAGTTTGCGTGTCATTAAATATCAAAAATTACTGTTCAGACACCTATAAGGGATATTTTAATGGCCATGAAGCCTGGTAGAACAAAGTTATAAACTTGAAACTGCGCAAAAAGCAAGCTTTTGTCCCCAATATAGGCTGCACAAAAATTCATTGCACTGCGCTCAATAACTTCATAGTAATCACATCTGGAAGAACTGCGGTAAGCCGGAAAGCGTCACCTGTTCTTGCTTTATTAAACCATTTGTTATACCCAATTTTTTCCAGAGTAGGTGGCAATAAAGTTATTTATTTTACAGCGCAGCTCAAAGTCGCTCGCTCGTGTGCATTCTACTTTACCGTGCTATGTCAGCAGGATCGTTCAGCAGAATACGCTTTGCGACAAAGCCCCAACTTTTCAGGAAGCTGCTGTAGCGTAGACATCCCGGGAAAAACTATAGTGCGGCTTGACAGGTATTTTATTACTGATTCATTTACTTGTCGTAATTAGGTGATCCACAGTGAAATGGTTGAAGTCGAGGAATTGTCGTTTGTTGTAAACATTTGGACATGTACGGGATAAAAATGGTTGCAGAAAATGGCTGTAACTTTTGTTTTGCTGAAGAGACCCCGAAACGGGATCCGGACAGTTTATCAAACGCCGTTTTATCGAGCGCCATTTTATCGAACCCAGAAACATAAAACTAGCTCTGACTACTCGCGGGGAGTTTTATAGACTATATCACGGGTAATTACCAGGCGCAGTTTTAATACAAAGAACATGAAGCAGCTGCTCCTAGGACATTCCATTAGCGTCTCGAAAACAACGTAAAACAGGCAGCGTCATGTTCACCTGTTGGAATAAAACTGCAGCAGTTTCAGATTTGATTACTACATTGAACTGAAAAATAGCTTAAGTCGAAAATAACAATAGTGTCGTGTTCCTTGCGCTCGTTCGGACTACGTCCGGTCAATACGCTCGCAAACAAGATTGAACCGACTCTCGATAATTAAAAGTGGCTTAATTAGAATTTTCGGTTAACTTGAAGTGATGTTCTGCTCCCGGCAAATATACGTGCAATTAGGTGAAAAAATTACCCGATAATTTGAAGCCAAAACCAAGCAAGTCGGTTTATTGGGAGACATTTTGAGTAAAAAACATACAGGGGGCCGTCATTTCTCGATGAAATTCGATTTTTTTTCGGCGCCAAAACAGCACCGTGAACTGTGGTATGTCGGCGCCATCGCAACTGAGGCCAAGTGCAGCCATTTCAGTTGAAACTCGCGCCAGCGATACTTTCCACGTTTTTTGTTGCACACAACTCCATGTGAGCAGGCTTCAAATTTAACGATGAGTCTTAACACTCTGGACAAACCATGTCGTGCGCTTGAATTGGCGAGGAAAGCATACCTCGGCAAAGTTGGCGCGGCTCACTCAAACTCACTCACAATTTTTTTTTCGAATCACCACTCACTCAAACTCAGACTCAATGCTGAGCACCACATATGCGCTCACTCAAACTCAAACTCACATTGAGCGCAAAACTCAGAACTCAATCGGACTCAAAACTCAAAATGTACAAAAAATCAAAATGTACTCAAACTCAAAATGGACTCAAAACTCAAAATGGACTCAAAACTCAAAATGTACTCAAACTCAAAGTGAACTCAAAACTCAAAGTGAACTCACAACTCAAAATGTACTCAAAACTCAAAATGTACTCAAAACTCAAAATGTACTCAAAACTCAAAATGTACTCAAACTCAAAATGGACTCAAAACTCAAAATGTACTCAAAACTCAAAATGTACTCAAAACTCAAAATGGGCTGAGAACTCAAAATGAATTCAGAACTGAAATGGCCTCACAGAGATTGAGAGAGTGAGAGAGTGAGAGTGAGAGTGTGAGAGTGAGAGTGTGAGTGAGAGTGTGAGTGAGAGTGTGAGTGAAAGTGGGAGTGTGAGTGAGTGAGAGTGAGAGTGTGAGTGTGAGTGAGAGGGAGAGTGAGCGCGTGAGTGTGAGTGTGAGTGAGAGTGAGAGTGTGAGTGTGAGTGAGAGTGTGAGTGTGTGACTGAGAGTAAGAGTGTGAGTGAGTGAGAGTGAGAGTGAGATACTGAGTGTGAGTGAGAGTGTGAGTGAGTGAGAGTGAGAGTGTGAGTTGAGTGTGAGTGTGAGTGTGAGTAAGAGTGTGCCTGTGAGTTAGAGTGAGAGTGTGCCTGTGAGTGTGAGTGTGAGTGAGAGTGAGAGTAAGAGTAAGAGTGTGAGTGTGAGTGTGAGAGTGAGAGTGAGAGCGGGAGGGAGTGTGAGAGTGAGAGCGTGAGTGAGAGTGAGAGTGAGAGTGTGAGTGTGAGTGAGAGTGTGACTGAGAGTGAGAGTGTGAGTGAGTGTGTGAGAGTGAGAGTGTGAGAGTGATAGTATGAGTGAGTGAGGGTGTGAGAGTGTGAGAGTGAGAGTGTGAGTGAGAGTGAGTGAAAGTGAGAGTGTGAGTGAGAGTGAGTGAGATTGAGAGTGTGAGTGAGAGTGTGAGTGTGTGACTGAGAGTGAGAGTGTGAGTGTGAGTGAGTGAGAGTGAGAGTGAGATACTGAGTGTGAGTGTGAGTGTGAGTGAGTGTGTGCCTGTGAGTGAGAGTGAGAGTGAGAGTGTGCCTGTGAGTGTGAGTGTGAGTGAGAGTGAGAGTAAGAGTAAGAGTGTGAGTGTGAGAGTGAGAGTGAGAGCGTGAGGGAGTGTGATAGTGAGAGTGAGAGTGTGAGTTGAGTGTGAGTGTGTGAGAGTGAGAGTGAGAGTGTGAGAGTGATAGTATGAGTGAGAGTGAGAGTGAGAGTGTGAGTGAGAGTGAGTGAGAGTGAGAGTGTGAGTGTGAGAGTGATAGTGAGAGGGTGAGTGAGTGAGAGTGTTAGTGTGGGTTGAGTGTGAGTGAGAGTGAGAGTGTGAGAGTGTGAGAGTGTGAGAGAGTGAGAGAGTGTAAGAGTGTGAGAGTGAGAGAGTGTGAGTGTGTGAGAGTGTGAGTGTGAGTGACAGTGTGAGTGTGAGTGAGAGTGAGAGAGTGTGAGTGAGAGTGAGAGTGTGAGTGTGACTGAGAGTGTGACTGAGAGTGAGAGTGAGAGTGTGACTGAGAGTGTGACTGAGAGTGAGAGTGTGATGTGAGTGAGTGACTGTGAGTGTGAGTGAGTGAGTGAGTGAGTGAGTGAGTGAGCGTGTGAGTGTGAGTGTGAGTGTGTACCTTTTGCTATATACCTTTTGCTATATCCTCATAATTATAACCAGAAATATTTGTCCCACGTGATCCCCCTCGACGAGACCTTTAATTTGATACCCCACACACCCTAGCAGGGTCATATGGAATTCATACCAGTCAAAATAACCATGACTCTCATGACTGTAACCAGGACGCATTATTTAGGTGTCCGACGTGATTCCCCTCACTGGAACCTTCAATTTGACGCTCCACATGCTTCAGCGGCCTCACCTTGAATTTAACCCAATCTATGACTCATAATGACTATCTCATGATTCGAACTACGAAGCCTTTTTTATTTGTACCACGTGATTCCCTTCGTCAAGACCGTAACTTTGATACCCTACACGCCCTAGTGGGGTCACTTCGAATTTTACCCCAATATAAGACTTGCCATGACAATCTAATGGTTATAACCAGGAAGCATTTTTGTATTTCTCCCACGTGATTCTGCTCACCAAGACCATTAATTTGATACCCATCACATCCTGGCGGAATCAATTAGAATGTTAAACCAATCAATGACTAACCATGACTATCTCATGATATAGCCTACCACACTTTTGTCCCACGTGATTTCCCTTATCAGAACCTTCAATTTGATGCCCCGGACACCCAGTGGCATCACTGTGAATTTTAACCTAATTTATGACCCATTTTGACTATGTCATGATAATAATCAGGAAGCACGTGATTACCCTCATCGAGACCTTTAATTTGATACGCCACACGACCTAGCGTCATGAACTTGAATTTTAACCGAATCTATGACTTACCATGACTACGTCATGATATATCCATAACTCATTTTCGTCCCGAATGATTCCCCACATCGAGACCTTAAATTTGATTCCCCACATGCCCTCGCAGCGTCATTTTGAATTCCAACCCAATCTATGACTCACTATGACTGCCTGATGACTACAATCAGGAAGCATTTTTTTTATTTACCCCGCTTGATTCCGTTAATCCGGACCTTTCATTTGATACCTTACACACCTTAGCCTCATCAGTTTCACTTTTCACCCAATCTAATGTGGTCATTATTCTGTCTTAAGGGGCACTGCCCAGTCAATTCAGCTAATTCATTTGAAACAGCAGAAAGGACAGCCCCCGCCTCCATTTCCCCCCGACTCTCACCTCTTCCTTTGTGACCCCTAGTATATCAAGCCGTTAACAGTAGCAGGCGAACAACCAGCACGCCAGCGCCGCCGTGTGCTTTCCCACCACCCTTTCCCACGCTCTTAGTGGATCCGTCAGGAGGAAAAGTTAAGACAACCCTTTTTTATGACCTCACCAGACAATTATCACTCACGCGCCCAGCCGCGAAAATTAGGTATACAGGAAGTGCTTATGGTCATGAAAATTCAACAAGAAACTAAAAAAAATCAGACACCCCCTCCCTCCTAACCAATCATGCAGATCGCGATTGGTGCCGTACCCGCAGGTAACCTGAATTCCGAGCCCACAGTGACGCATGAAACTTAACAGCCAACCATAGCTGCCTGCTAGGCTACTCATATGTACTCAAACTCAAAATGGTCTCAAAACTCCGATGTACTCAGAACTCAAAATGTACTCAAAACTCAATATGTAATCAAACTCAAAATGTACTCAAACTCAAAATGTACTCAGAACTCAAAATGGACTCAAACTCAAATTGTACTCAGAACTCAAAATGGACTCAAACTCAAAATGGACTCAAACTCAAAATGTACTCAGAACTCAAAATGGGCTCAAACTCAAAGTGTACTCAGAACTCAAAATGGACTCAAACTCAAAATGGACTCAAACTCAAAATGTACTCAGAACTCAAAATGGACTCAAACTCAAAATGTACTCAGAACTCAAAATGGACTCAAACTCAAAATGTACTCAAACTCAAAATGGACTCAGAATTCACTAGGTCTCAGGCGTACTCAAACTCAATCGGACTCAAACTCAGTCGGGATCACTCGGCTCAAACTCACTCAAGCTCAAACTCACCATGCCACACTAGCCTCGCGCTTACTCAAACTCAAACTCACGCGTGAGTTTGAGTACAAATGAGTCTAAGTGAGTGGACTCATGAGTGAGTTCGCCGACCTCTGGAGGAAAGACAAGGCTGTGACCAACATCAAAAATAAAGAAGTTTAGCGTAGATGGCAATGCCGTCTTTGTGCTATGTTTAATTGATTGATTGATTATGAGGTTTAACGCGCCGAAGCTACACAGGCGACGCGGCACGCTGCAGTGGAGGGCTTCGGATTAAGTTGAACCACCTGGAAATTTTTAATGTGCGCCGAAATCTCGAACACACGGGTGTTTTCGCTTTACGCCTCCATCCGAAAAGCGGCCGTCGCGGCCGGGAATCGAACCCTCGTCCTTGGACAACAGCACAACGCCTTAACCACAGAGCTACCACAGCGGTATTCAGTTTATTTCAAAGTTGTGTTCATTGCAAGCTTTTTACGGTCCCCATGGAGTTCGTATCAATAGGAGTCAACTATATTGTTAAATTGCAATTCAAAGCGCTTTTGTATTTCATTTCGTAACATCATTTTCATTGGTGTCTAACAGCTCCACTGTCCAATCAGCTGAGCAGGACTGACGCTCAGTTTTTATGCGAAGCTTCCGTATTTTGGTACAAACTGTGCGCATCGCTACTGAAGTAGTTTGTTTTGGCTTTCCGCGTTTTTAAAGCGAAGCTTCCGGAAGGTTCCAATATTCCGGAAAAGATTCAACGAATAAACATATGTTTTTGCCGATGCCGCATAACCATCCGCTGGGCAAAAAATAATGCATAATTGCGAACAAGGACATCTGTAATGAATAGGTTTGATTAAATAGGTTCGAATCAAAGCGTCCGCGCACCGGGTGCTTGGGACCCCCGCTTCAGAGGAATCGATCAGGAGCCCGGCGGGCCGGGAACGGCTAGCGGGGCTTCGGCCGCGGTTGGGGTCAAGAAGACGACGGAGGCCACGTCTGAAGCCTGAATGCAGACTTTACTGTGGCACCAATAAATGTTTTTTTTACAAACCAATCGGAGATATTAAAAAAAACGTAAAGAGAATAAAACGTGATCGAGGAACTATTCTCAATTAATAATTACACGAGAAATCGTTTCAATGAAGTCGAGTGCGTTTATATTAGGCTGTGGCTATATGCCGCCCCGCGGTATTATAAGCCCTTCACTAAAGCGACGCCCACCGGCGGTATTTTGATGAAAAATGGTCCGTCTGGCTGTAGTGCCTAGAATATACTAGGCACTGTAGTCTGGCACTACTTCGCCTTCCATTATGGTAACGTAAGGTTAACGAATCAAACACAACCTCACTACGAGGAAAAAAAAAAGAACAGCGAAAACTAACCTAAGCTGTGTATGAAAACGCAAAAGAAAATTAAAGGATGGCAACGAGCCGCACTCGACCCACTGCTTTATGTAGCAAAAAGCTAAGATGTAACCGTTAAACCACAACGGCAGATGTTCTGGCCTTTTTTAGGTGCGATTGTGCAAGCTCGAGCCAATACGGTATGGTTCGGATAAATGCAAACAAAGCGTGTAGTAGGGGGCGAAAAAAATATATGCCCAGCGAAATGAAACTAAACAAATCGAGGCTCGCCCCTCGTGCAGCCAAACATCGAACGCCTGCCGTGGGTGCCGCGCAAATAAATTCGCTTCTTACCTTGTTCCATTCCCGCCACGCCTTGACTCAACACAGCATTAATAAAGCACATGGCGTTAAATACGATTTTGGGCGGCACACTCAGATTGAGGATGCGGTGGAGGCGGAGGCCTATTAAAAGCTGTTCTACTTTCCTAAAAAAACGACAACATGCCAGAAAATATTAAATTACTTGCATGCGAGAAACTTGTATGCCCTTTTTTTAAAGTATGCGATGGGTACAATGGGTACAAGTTTATCTTATGAATAGAAAACAGTACGTTGATGTTAGTAATCGTATTTCAAATGTATGTGGTGTTTCTTCTGGAGTTCCGCAAGGAAGCGTACTCGGACCGCTGTTATTTTTAATTTACGTGAATTCTGGTATTCCGGCTGACGTTTCATGGCGGTTGTTCGTGGACGATTGTGTTGTTTTTAAACAGGTTTTATCTCCAGATGATCATAGTTCACTACAAGGTGCTGTTTCTGCTATTGACAGGTGGTGTGAGAAATGGGGCATGGAACTGAACAGGGGAAAACTGTACTGATGCGCATAACAAGGAAAAAGTTACCGAGCTCATATTTTTATAAAATTCAAGATTGTATTATTTCTGAGGTCAAAGAACACAAATACTTTGGCGTCACCTTCACAAGCGATTTAAAATGGTCAGCCCATATCTCGAAAACGTGTGCGTCCTAAATGCGTAAGCTTTATTTTCTCATAAGAAAACTCAGAAGCGCCCCGGACAGTTAAGATTTTAGCTTATAACACTTTTGTAAGAAGTAAATTAAAATATGCAGCGGTAATATGGGACCCACATACAAAAAAAGATAAGATTCAACTAGAACGAGTCAACCGCAAGGCCGTGCGATTTATATTTGAGAAGTACAAAAGGGAGGACTCTCCTACCCAGTTAATGCATGATAATCAATTTCAGACCTTGGAAACTCGCCGAAAGATTAGTCGCATTGCATTCTTACACAACTGTTTCTCAGGAAAAATTAAACTAAACCTACCCGATTATGTAGAACTTCTAAAAACAAGGAGGACTCGTCACAATCACCAACATTCATTCGCTCCCATCTTGGCAAAAATTAATAGCTACAAGTACAATTTCTTCCATCAAACAATTGAAGATTGGAATTCACTCCCTGCACAATTATTTCTTTTTTCTAATTTCATCACCGAGGTAGAAAAACATTTCCCTTTTTAAATTTTCGGGACAAACATTTATTCATTCTGGTCAATGTGTAACCTTCATGTGAATAGTGTCGTGCATTTAGCGTTGTGCCCTCTCCTGGTGGGGCCAAATTTATGGCCTGCAGTATTGTCAAATAATATATGCCTCTTCCATGCGGAGTCCTCATCAGCATTGACTGAGCAAAAGATTAGTAAAAAAAAATAAACAATACCAGTGCGACTATACGTCGGGATAGTATCTGTCAAAAATATCTTAAAATCATATGATCTGAAACTGCTGCAAGTCAACTGACACAAGAAGAGACTGAAAAAAGTTTGAAATTATATATTAGGGGATAAACTAAAATAAACGAAGACGCGTATGAACAACCGGCCACCAAAAGAGGTGCTCCGTTAAGTTATAACGAACCGATAAGGCCTTATCTGGCTCGTCTAGACGGGTTTAAAGATCTTTTTTCCTTAAGTGCGGAATAGGCTATCGGAGTACGGTGTTCCTAGTTTGATTGTTAGAGTTTGAGCATTCGCTAGGATTGTATTACCAGCAGCACGAATCCTAATGTTCTTCGTCTTATAGTATATTGGTTTCTCGTTTTATACTCCTACCTGTATACCCTGAAGTGAGGTTTGCAGTATAAAATAAGTAAATAAATAATTTAGCAAATAAATGGACACGTTCGATCCCCGACCGCAGCGGCCGGTTTTCTGATGGAGGCGGAAAGCGAAAACGCCCTTATGTTCCAGATTTCGGCGCACGCTATAAAGATCCCTAGGTGGTCAAAACTAATCCAGAGCCCTCTACTACGGCGCGCCTCATCACCTGTGTGGCGTCGGCGTGTTAAACATCATAATAAAAGCAATGATGCAATGAAAAAAGCAACCCCAGAAAAAGACGAGGCACAGCTCCGGGTCTGTGTTTCCCTCCTTGCGTTGCTTTTTTGCGATGTTTCATTTACTTCTATTGGGCACAGAACCGACAAAAACAAAAAAATAAATAAACCTTTTTCGGCGAACTAAAATTAGCAGTAAGGCACCCCCCTCACCCCCCATCTCCAAAGTAAGGTTTCCGGAGAACCTGTGCACATAATATCGTCGTGGTCAATCTCAAACGTCTTTGCCCCTTTCCTTTGAAAGCCTTCTTTGTGTGCAGCACGAGCTCACCACGAGCTGTCGACAAAGCGGAAATAAAGGTGTGCAGCGCTAGAAAGCATTAGGGTGCCTCGATGCGCACCTTGGCGCGCATCGAGGCACCCTAGAAAGCATAGCCGCGCCCCAAGCAGTGAGCAGAGGGGCGCCCTTTTGTTCATTTTGTAAAGCCGGAATGGTAGGCGGCGGGGGAAGGTTTCTCCCCTAACTACCCTCCTCTCCCTCCCACCCCACCGAGTCACTAGATCCAACGAGTAGTAAGATCCAAAGGGTCGGTACATCCACCCGAGTCATTAGATCCAACGCGTCATTAGATCCAATGGGTCAGTAGATCCAACCGAGTCACTAGATCCAACGCGTCAATAGATCCACCGAGTCAGTAGATCCACGAATGGATGTAATGACTCGTTGGATCTACTGACGCGTTGGATCTGGTGACTCGGAATCCTTTCTTCCCACGTGTTGCGCCTCCCCCTGCCGCGAAAGCCCTCTCCTAGAGCTGGAGAAGGAAGGGGATTTTTGAGGGGGAACGAGCAGGGAACCCCGCCTGGCATTGTGCAAAGACGGTCGTGCCTCCCTACCTGTAAGTAAAGATAAAAGAACTGCAGCCGAGGAATAAAGTGTCTGTCCTTTGTGGTAAAATTAAAATGCTTCGGCCCAGCGGGATCGTCAGTGTTAAGCCAGGTAAAGACAAGGGATAGTTGGGTTTTCGATTTTAACATGGAACCTGCACGTTGACGACGCGGCCTAAATACGGGCTCATTGCTCGGACATGAGGCACATGTGGGCGCATGACAGGCGAGTTACTCTCCAACATGCCTAGAAAAAAACTATCATGAGTCATATGCCACTGCATTTCTTTGGATTAACTGAGGAGAGCACCGAGGCAAGCAACACAGCAGTTCCGGTATACTCGGTTACAACTCAAGAACGGCACCACCTCATGTAATGTATCACTCCGCCAATGCGCCGGACCCGTGACGTTAGTGCGCGCGCGTTTTGAAAGGGTTTTGCTATGAATGCGCGTTATCGTTTGCCTTGTCTCACGCAATTTGTTTGTCGTCATTGGGGTAGTTTATAAGCATATGAAGTCCAAAAAATCACGGGAACGGCTCACGTCATGTTCAAAATATTCTCAGTAACGCCCGACTTGCGCCGCGCGGAGAAACATCCGGCTATGGTGATAAGGCACACCGGCAACTTCCGGTGCCGTTCTTAAGTTGTCACCGAGTACAGTAGAAGGAACTCCCACCTACCCTGACAAAAAATTTCCCAATGCGGGCGTGCCGGAAGTTATGGACAATCTCCTTCACAACAATTTGTAAGCACTTTCTGTAACACTTTCAGTCTGCGTGCTCACTTCAGTAAAAAAATTCGAAATGCTTATTTTGTACTTCGTTGATTTTTACCCTGTTCTTTCCCCTGTTAAAGGAGCCATGAACAGAAAACACAAGTTTGGTTAATTCAAAAGATTGCCTCGTTAGAATCATACTAATACCACTTTTACGTAAACCTCACTCAACTAAGCTACATAATTAGGAAAAAAGGGAATGGCCATGCGACCGACTAGCTCATTTCCCGCAACAGAACATATATGATGTCATAACAGACAGCTCTGCGATTGGCGGAGGGCGGCAAAAGCAAACGCAAGTTAGGCGAAGCTTATAAGCTTGCCGAACTATCTCTCTGCGCCTAAATTTAGGACACATTCTTTTTAAAGCCGCAAATAATGGTGGGACAAACAGTGGAAGTAACGAAAGCTCGCGTAAACATAGAAGTACCGATGCGTACTGCTGGAGGTTTAGCTTGGTTTAGCTGCACAGGACTGCGGGCTTTGGGGTTGTTTCAGACGACGCTGGCCGATTGACGCAAGGGACGATGTCTTAAGTGACCGTATTTGTCGAGCGAGCACCATGTTTCACGTAATTATTGTCTCCATGAAGAAAACAAGCCAGGTACACGTACGTTCACAAACAAACCAAAGAGAGAAAATGGCTTGCCACGGTGTGGTGGCGGCATCTAGGTTGCGACATGTAGAAAAAATCTGCACCGGATCAGGGCGATATGATTATTTACTTGCCTTGACGTCTTCATTCGGGCAGCTAGGGCAAGCGTCCTGCTCGATGGCTTTCTTTTTCAGTTCGTCAAATGTTGAGAACGACGCCAGCTTTTTGATTTTTCGATCCTGGCTCCAAACTTTGGTTAACATCTGTTGAACAAAAGAAAAACCCGAAGAAAACCTGAAATATATGTCGAAGAAATTATGCAGTGCCCCCGCACTAGTTTATTCTTGTGGGTTACCATTCTATTGATAACCATTTTTAAAAAAATACTATTAACTTTAGCCAATTTTAAGTTTTGTAGCTGTGCCCATTCGTCTACATGAGTAGAAAATAACAATGAAACCAATGAAACTAAACAAGCTCTCATAAGGTTATTTTGGAAGTATGACACAAAAGTATCGGTGTCCCTGTAAATTATGCAATTCACAAAACATTGGGAGATACAAACAGAAGCTTTGTAAATTGAGAATGGAAACATCTCAGCAAAACGTGAAATCGAAAAAGTAAAAGCGTTTTATTAACCACGTATTTTGATAGTTACCAGAAAGTTCCAATTGCAAGACACAAAAACACACAAAAAGACGCCAGAATATTGCATGTAGGACTTTCGGCCGAAAAAACATTTCCTTGGGGTGATGTCAAACATGAAAAATTGAAATACAACAAATAGAGACCCGACCGGTTCGTTTACTCATACACTATTACAGACACAGCACAACATTATTATTCGCGAGGACACCTGTTGGCTATCGTTAACCGCAAAGATGAATTCTAACAGAATATTGTTACTGGCATAAAATTGTTCTCACATTACTACTGATAATATAGCGTGTCAAAAATGCGTACAATAGCATGAGAATGAATAGTACCATGATAACAAAAACATAAAATGGCGGTGATTGGAAATGCAAGAGGGCAAAAGAGATGTTCAAACACTCAATTATTGCAGTCTTTCGGGAAATGAAGAAAAGAGAGACCCTCGAAGACCCTCTGCTGGTTCACGTTTAAAGATCAGGTCAGTCAACGGATGAATGTAAACGAATAACCAAGGATCCAAGCAGGCGGTATGGACTGTATGCTTGCGTAGCAAGGAATGCAGTGGAGTCCACTACACGGTACTGAGTGGGCGGGCTGTCAATGAGCTTGAAGACCCCAAAGTTAGGTAGAAATGCAGCATCAACCTGCTTGATCAGCAGGCGAGGATTGGCATCTCCCTGAAATGATTGCGTGAATTTTCCCAAAACAGGCCTCATATGGTTCACCCACCGGAGGATGTACGTGCCATTCCTCTTGTAGGTTACTCCGTAAACGGTAACCAGTGAAGCCTCGTAGAGCGCCGAGGCGCCCTTTAAAAAATTTTTAGGACCTTGCCCTGAGGCTCATCGGCATTCTTCAGCTCAGGCAGTGGAACCAGCTGCTCCTCGTAGTAAACAGCTGGATCACATAAGCCACCGACCAGCAGCTGTGCTTGCAAAAGTTGGTGCTTTTGTGACAAAGTTTTAGTGAAATTTACGAAGTTCCGGGCTGATCTTGCACACCTTTTGAAACATATGTGTTTGCTTTCGAACCTCATGGTTCATGTTTTCATCAATGGGCCAAAGTGCGTGATGAGAAATGGATAGTGTACTATGTAGTGATGCTTTGGCAGAAGTGGCGAAGTAGAAAACAGGCTGCCTTCCTTCCAGGTAACGAACAATGAAAAGCGAAAGAGCTGACACCTGAGTTGCAGAGATTGTTGCTGCCATGACGAGCTCTACAATCTCTTGAAGGGCCACGAAAAGCTGCCAGACATCATGAAACGCATCGAACACTTCCTCGGAAACCATTAGAGGAAACAGGAGCAGCAGCGTGTAATTTTGCATTGCATTTCCCCGAAACTTTTTTCCTTCGATATGAACACATGCAGGATTATTCCTCAGGTCATCGGAGGAGAACTTAAACCTAGAGCCAATAATGGCGTTCAAGTGCTCGTAGGTTAACCACTTCAGTGTTTTTACCATGTGACAGACCATGAGCGCCATGTCATAATTGACAATACCCTCCAAAAGGTCGTGCCCAAGACAAGGACGTAAACCTGGCCTGCACACATGGAACCCTGACAGGGTGTTCCACAGCGAGTTCTGTTTGACGCCTTTGTAGTGCTGCAAGCTGGAGTTGCTTTGCGTTTGCTGCACCGCAAAGTCATAGGACTCAACTGTCCGAATGTTTCCTTCCAGTTGACCGCTCTTAAACGCGTCCATTGTGATGTCCCAGTACCGGCAAATATTGGTTCCGCTGGAAAAGTTCTATGGAGCCTCCCAGACAGTGGCTACCGAGATTGGCTTCAGCTAGGAAAGCCAAACCGACTCTGTACAGCTGACCAAAGACCGAAATGCCCTCTTTTTCTAAGGTATTTAGGTCCTGAACCAGCCGCGAAAAGACGGCTTCAACGCCAAAACACTTCACATCTTTCTCGTAGCACAGAACAACAAGTTGCTGTGTTTCTACCTGCGACCTTACGAAACCAGGAAGATTCACTAAGGTATAATACACAGCAAGCATTTTCTGGGCAGCCCGACAGGGCCAGTGGGGATTAGCAACTCCAAAAGCGTCCTGATACAATACCAAAAAAATCTTTCGGGGATCGCTGTTCTGCTGTTTCGCAAAAACATGACCATCAGGGAAATCGGCAATCACCGAATCGCCATGAGGTTTCGGCATAGATACAAGGCAGTTTACTAAAGAGTATTAAGTGATTTAAGAGATTGCTTAATATGCACACAATGACAATGCCGTTCTCGGGTGGCCCTATTCATGCCCAAACACATTTAAACCGGTTCAACATGTTTCAGATTTTTCCGATAAAAGCGGTTCTGCAGTGAACTGACCTCAGCGAGCCGGACACAGCGGAATGAAATAGATCGCGTCAAAGGTTTGAGCAATTACTTGCCCTCTCTCTGCTTCGTCCCTGGCATGTGTTATATTTTTAACCAGATTATTTTTCAGCTGCTGTTGCGACAGTGCATTGGGCCTTTCCAGGTTTTAAACAATCACTTGCGTAACAGAATTCGGTACCAAGTGTTTTTCTTCAAGCTGAAGCAAAAAAACAGCAAAACTTTTCAGAAAGCTTGATTCGTCTCCCGGATCATCGTCTTCCTCTCCGCCTTCCGTTTGGTCAGTGTTGCTTTCGGGGCAGGCACCTGGTTCTTCTATAGGGTGTCCGAAAAATCGGGCTTGAAAAGTCGTTGGGGGTGTTGTCTACGTTGGACGCATCACTCCCTTCCCTTCCTAGTGCACTTCAGGTAACACCTGTCTTGCTGCGATGGTATACAGACAAATAATTTTTGAACGACCAGAGGGTAGAAAGCTGGCTGCAGCAGCCCTAGTAAGGGCATCTGACTGGTTGGTTGCACTTGAGGTAGCACAGTAGGTTGCAGTAGCACACAGTGATCGTTCAGTTCAGCGGAAAAGCCAGGCTGTGAGCCCGAGCTAGTGGATGTAGCGGACACTACTTTAATTGAAGACTTGTGACACCTGCTGACGTCACTTCGGAAAGCCGCGAAGTTTTGAAACGGTTCACTGCACTCGTCGACACCACAGAAACACGTTTTGCTGTTCCCTCGTGACGCAACAGATGTTTGAAGAATGCGTACTGGGAACGAAAGTTCTGATTGCACACACTGCAACGATGACGCATCTGACCAGATAAAAGAATTAAAGATAGTGACAGACCAATAGTGTTTGTCTACAAACACGAATTCAGACTTCAATTTTAGGCACCGAAAAGCTTTCAGACATCATAAAATGCATCCAACACTCTCTCGGAAACCATTAGAGGAAACAGGAGCAGCAACGTGTAATTTTGCAATGCATTTCCCAAAGCTTTTTTCCTTCGAGATGAACACATGCAAGCATATTCCTCAGGCACAGGACGTTTCGATGAGGATATTTCGGTGCACGAGATATCGGTGCAGGGACACTGGGTGCGTGGACATATTTTCGGGAACGAAGTCTCGGTTGCTTGCTTGTTTGAAACAGCCGCTAAATTTCCGATTCCTCGTAGCGTTGGTAATGGACAACAATCTAGCGCAGTGATCGCATTTTTAGATAGACGCCGTGTCTGAATTTTTTCAGTTATTTTTAGAAATTGAACATCTCTATATATTTCTTTATTACCGCGTTCAGGGAGAGCCAAATGACTGAATTCTTTTGCTCACATTTTGCGTTTAGTTCATGACAGGATATTGATTTGTATTCGCTCTTTCTTGCGACACAGAAATCAGCTAGAACAATCAGCCTGTATTTACAATTGTAAATAATGCATTCCTCCTGCAGTTTTTTCTAAATAAAAGAGACACTGAATATTCAAAGAAAGCAGTTTTACATACATTCGGTTGCCCCAAAAACGCAGGAAATCTTAAGGGTTCGACGTAGGCTGGACTGTCACGCTAAAATCAATTTGCAGGCACTGATGACGCCAGCTTTTTATCCGGACAAGTCTAGGATATTTTCGTAAAAGAAGTTCGCGGTTTTTTGAAAACCGCTGCAGCTTCTATATCTCCTCAATGCTGATAAAGCTCGTAGAAGTTGTGCGTACAAATACCACTAGTTCCCACGTTCGGGCAAACCAACTTCGTTTAATGTTAACATGGACACTTTCAAATCATTTTAAATATTTTGTCCCAGCAGCACCCCCCACCCTTCCTCATCTTCGAGTTTTATTCTCCCCCACATTTCTTTTTCAGTCGTATTATTTTTGGTTTCCCCTAAAAATCTGCGAGGCGTAGCGGCATTAGCGTCTTTGTATCCCTTGTACATAAAATAAATACGTATAACCACCACCACCAATATGAGCTCACACAACCTTTCTAATGCGCAACAAAAGCCTGCCAAATAAATTGGCTCCTATCCACGCTGAGGAGGTGGTTGGAATGCAAGGCGTTATACGACGCCCACAACTATTGCCCATGCGACGTCACTTGAATTCTCACCCGTGGCTCTACACAGAATGAAACCAGAGATTCTGTCAGCCGTTACCTGGAATTCACAGGGGACGGCGTCCCGAACGCAGCAGCAGCGTCGGCGGGGCAAGAGCGGCGGGCGACTCCGCCGCAGTAGCGAGGCGGTGAGTAGGAATTGATAGAAAACGGAGAGGAGCGTCTTTGGAAGGGTGAGACAACGGAACCTACAGTTCATACCATAAGCTAGCTGCAGCACTGCGTAGGCTACATTGTTGTCCCCCTCAGGGCGCCTAACTCACCACGAAGGAAGCGACAAAAGGCACCGGGGCCTTGCGGTGCCACTTGCCGAGAGGGGAGAAGAGAATGTCCTTTGAGGACCCCCTTCACGGCGAGTTAGGTGCCCTCAGTGGGCGCACGATTGATAACAATGTAGCCTCCAGATTGCTGCGCGCAGCTTGTGGTATGAACTAGAGACATCCTGATGTGCTAGCTTGGGGCTACACAACCACGCGAAGCAAGCACACACACCGAAACGATTCGGCTTGTGAGCTTAGTGATTCCCATTTACATCGATTTAAACTAGTTAGTTAAGCAAGTTCGATATTTGAGAGAAAGCTGTCGGAACTTTTATAATCCCTATTTATCATAACCATTTGCCCCTTTCGCCTTTCATAATACCTCTAAAAACACAACCAAATTGGTATTTACCAATTTAGAAAATGCAGTCCCATTCGCGGCAAGTAGTCCGCAAAACATTGCCTAGAGGGCGAATGTCTGTAGATGGTTTCTACATTTTCTTCTGCCGCCTGAAAAAACCAATCCTTAATGTATCTTTGCCATACGACAACTCTATTGAGTCAGGTCCGCCTTACTCACGACATGCTGTCGAACAAATTCATCCAGCCGTGCGAAGGAAGCCACAATGGACGCGAAGCTGCTTCAGAACAGGCCTAAAACAACTGCCGCTGAAGCAGATGAGAAAGCCGACAGAAAAATTGGCCGCGCATCTGCTCCTTTCGTTACAAATGTCGTCAAAAGACGATATTATTTATCGACTTTTGCCAAGCAAATGCCTCCCTTCGCTTTCCCGCTCACCTCTCATGTTGTTCCCCTCGCGTCGCGCTCCGCGCAAGATAAAGACGCCAAAGGTTTGCTTAAATCATTTTAGATTTCCCGCGTTCCACTGCTCCAAACCGGGTGGCTCGATGCCAACGCTGCCGTGCGGCGAAGACGGGCGTGGATCGGGGCGCCCTACTTCAACGTTTACAGAGCGGCGTTTCCCTAGTCCACGTGCGTTCCAAGAAGAACGTGGAACCTTGTGTAACTGTTGCCACTTGATTTCATCAAATGCCGCCAGAAGCTATATGGCGCGGGCGACAGCAGGCGACGGCGGAGTGATATCTTTTTCTTCAGTTGATGAAGTATTTATTCTCGCCAAAATCAAACATGTACGATTTTTCATAAAGGAACGCTGTAAATATCACTTCTGTATTAATTTGTTTCCTTATATATGTATAATATTTTGTTGTTCTTCAACAATATTGACAAGTATGAACATTACACCGGACTTAAACGGGCACGTTTAGTTGTGACTATATAATACTATTGCGCAGGCATTGTTTTACTTTGGCCGTGTGGCTGAATCGAGTCACAGACAGACATACATACATACATACATACAGACAGACCAAAATTTCTGGATTGAAGTAGCCCAAGAAAGACTATCGTCTTTAAAAACTCCCACCTCCCCTCGCGGGAACCCCTGTGTAGATGCGACGCATAGGCGGAGCGGTGAAGGGACCGCGTTTTATAGCGCGCATAACGTTGAGGGGACTTCGTAAGCCGGTCCCAGTCGATGACGACGTTGGCGTACTTGTAAAGCGGCGTGTGACTCTAGGTGTTTGAGCCAAGCGTGGATGTTGCTTCGCCGGAGAACGGCACACCGGTCATATGCGCAGCGCGCCCGAAGGAGAGGAAACCGCGGAAGAGAGAGTACTGCACATGCGCCGGCCCCAGCGCGTCTGCTGCGGCTATGACGCAACACAATCCAACACAATCCACTTTAATCCAATCCAATCGAATCCAATGCCCCTCGCGAGAGAGTGTTCGCTATCGGAGAGGACAGGGGGTCAGCGGCGGAGAGCTCAGCTGGCGCGGCGAAGAGAGTGGGGGAAGGGCGGACAACGCCGACGACGACAACGACGCCGGAGGGACAAGGCGAGTGAATCAGATGCTCTGCATCTAATAAGTTTCGCCGTCGCGCCTGCCGGGCTAAGTAGGCCCCGGCGCGCAGGAAACGTTGGGTACGCCCGCCACGCCCCGCCATTTAGAGTGTGCTCTGAAACCCTCCGACCCCCCGCTGCCGCGTTGGAAGTTTCTTGTACCCACGCCACGAAAGAACCGTTGGCTGGTCGTGCTAGAAAGCTTTGCTATAAAAGTTGCTGGGGACAGTTACCAGTATAATTGGGCCCTGTCTTGCCCCTCGACGAACAAGCTTCCTGGATACACCCATCCGCGCGTCGCCGTTGGTATCGCTACTTTGCCTCCCGTCGCCCCATCATCTCTTCCAAGTTGTGCATATTATGTACACCCAGACATTCATACGCTGGTTTGGCTAGAGCTGAGATAGTCGTCTTCAAGTTTTCGACGTGCAGTTTACCCATTGGAAAAGCACAATTGGCAATCCCCCTTTTTACCAAGGCGGCTAATACCCGGTTCACAGGCCCTTTAGCGACGCGATCGTTGGTTAGATTTTAAGTATAGCTGACACCGAACGTAACCAAGACGAGGTTGATAGAGCAAATAAAGAAAAGAGAATGCAGACGCGCCGAAAGGTCGCTCGTTTCTCTTTATTTTATTACGGGGGTATGCTGGGGTGGTAAATAGAGATAAATTAACGGACTAAAAGCAGCAGCGTTTTACAGCGTTGGGTATATTAGAATCAAAGCGCTGCAGCAACCCTGCTCACGTGAATGCTACAATAAAAAAAATGTTGTGCGGAAGTAAAATAACGTTTTGGTTATATTTTTATTTGATTTTGACTTCTTGAGGAAACTAAGGGGAGGCTAAGACTAAATGCGCATGTGGATTGACTGTTTGTATCCGCGCAGTGCGGCCCGAACACAATAACCTCCTGTGACGAAATTTAAACATTCTAGCTAAAGCGCTAAAAGAATGCCTGGGACATACCATGCACCGAAAAATCCGCCCCGAAACGTCATGCACCGAAATATCTTGCACAAAGAAATATACTACACCTACATGGCCGTATACCGGCAATAAAACATGCGTGAGAGGGAGTTGTAAACACTTAAATTGTACTTTTTAAATATGTGTTATAGCGCGTAGCTCACGTTGTTCTACATCCGCGGGTGGTTATGGAGCCTCAACGAAGATTACCAAATCATGGTATAATAGTTGAAGTGACCGCATCCTTAAGTAGTAATTGCGTCGAATAATTTTAGCGAAATAAACCAAAGTTTCTCGTTTTATAAATCAGTGACGGTGTCACATACCCCTTTGCCCGCTCGCAGGAACAACGAGGTGCGACAACAGTTATTTATGTTTGCTGGGTGGCCGGCACGTGCATGTGCACGTGTGCCGAAGTTGCTGGAGTGACCGAGAATTCGCAGGAGTGCGCGAATAAGTTCTAAACTAAATATTTTTGCCGCAAGAACGAGACCAGAATAAATGGGGACAGACAACGCTTGATAAAAAAAGCAATAAGAAAAAAGTTCTCATTGGGGGGCATCGGCTTTGGGCGTGCAGGCACTAAGCTGGGGGACGACGGACAATGGGCTCACGTGCGCGCTGGGCGGCTAACGCACGGCGTTAACTAGACAAACACCATCAACAAAAAAAAACATGTACTCAAATTGGGGTGGGGTGGATACAGAGCTACAAATCTGGGGAGGGTTACATCTCAACCCCAGGCAAAAAAACAAAAAAAACAGCAAGTACAGAAGCTGTACGCGACACAGGAATCACTCTAAGAGGAGTAATAAACCTTAACCCTAGGCGTGGCTATGGATAACCGCAAGTTCAATGAAGGAATGTCGCGGCGAAGTCGAGTCGGCTTCGCCGGGTAACCGCTTACGTTTTTCAGCGCTCCGGGGTGTGGGGTCTGGCCGGCGTTGTGACCTGCGACGACGAGGCGAGCTCGAACCCGAAGACGAGGCGCTGGTCGTACCGCCGTGGGCCTACCGACAAACTTCCCTGGGGAGGGTCCCCCCAGGACCCTCCCCAGCATCTTGCCCGTTGATAAATCTTCAGTCGACTGCCCCTAGCTCCCGCTCGCACACCCTTTTATAAACTTCGCCCTATCGCCCGACTGTCCCGCACATTTGCACCTCCGCCGTCCCCATTGGTTCTTCGTTTCCCTGGGCCCACGCCACCACGCCGCATCTCAGAGTGCGGGGCTGCTCCCCCGATTGCGGCGTTGCCTTTCCGGAATCGAGGAGGTGCCTGAGCTGGGAAACACCGGTTCCCCCTGGCGCACTGACGTCGCCTTCTGAGAAATCGGCAGAGGCGCGAGCGAGCCAAACTGCTGCGACCCCGCCACGTGCCCCCTTGGGAGCAGTGGACAACAAAAGGCAGCAAAAAAAAAAGAAAGGAATACGGGAAAAACAGACGGGGTGACTCAGAGGCCGAAGCGCGACTAAAATGGGCGTCCCCTGCCGAAGGAGCCGTCACGTCAGCCACCCGAATATAAAAATTGAGGGCCTGGCTGGTCGTTTGTGACAGACAGCAACATTTTGTTCCACTCGTTTATGTTTTCTAGCGATTTATTACCGCCAGATTTTGGCAGTAATACAGGGTTTTAGCACAGCGGATAAGGAAGGTTCACCCTACGGCGGCGGGTTACCGGGACCCGACTGCGCAGGCGCGCGCGGGAGGGCGAGGAGGTTGCCTCTCAGCTGAGCGAGTGCGCGGGCATGGAGAAGGCCGTCCCGCGGAACTAATCCACCCTACAGGAACGAATGGGCACCTGCCCAGTCGGGCCCGCTATTCGCCCCCATAGCGTTAGCGGGCAGTACCCGCTGTGCTAAAACTCTTTAATAGCTATGGGTCGTTGGTAATATTACAAATTTTACATGTTATAAAACTGACTGAACCTGCGAAATGAGAAATATGCCACTTTTACAGTAAATATGCAAAGGGAATTTTGTGGAAATGAACTGGTCGGACAGACACTCTCTTTATGTGTGCGGGGGGGGGGGGGGGCGGAGGGGGGGAGTCTTCTTTGAGAACGAAACACAGGCCAAGTAATGTCCAGTACATATTTCCTGCAGAACGCTGAAAAACGCGAATGAGCACTCATTTCAATTCAATATTCCTATGTACATTGCGAGAAACATTTAAAAGAGCTCCTCGCAGTATTGTTGCGAAAAGTTGGATTTAAAAACTGGTGCTAATAGGTGCCAGAAAAATAACGAAATGGTTGAAAGTAAAGTTATCTTAAAGGCTATATTTCATCGATAAATATTCCTCCAATAAATACTGTAATATCCGGTGAGAACGCATGACCTTAAAATGTCGCACAGTTGGTTGTAGTAATATACACAACACCAGTGTCATTTGCGTGTTTGGAACTTCCACGTCAACAAGGCGCTCATTTTGCTGCCGGTAAAGTGCGTCTGAACTCGTTTTACTACCACGAGGGTAACAAAATAGATACTCAGCGATGGGACAAGAAGAGGAAGGCGATTAACTGCATTGAGAGGTGAAATAAGAAAATTCGGAAACTAAGAATGGACACGGGCAGCGCATGGATAGGAGCGGGTGGAGGTCGATAAGAGCGGCTTTCGTCGTGCAGTAGACTTGAACAGGGTGTTCATGACCAAAACGCCTATGCGCAGACACACCTGCTCAACAAACCTCCCGTCTACTTAAACGTCTACCGAAAAGACCAGAGCGCACCAGATATGTCAAGCAGCGTGTGTAGTTCACGCAAAAAATATTTTCTTAAATATTTCTTTAAAGCCAAAAGTCTGGAAATCCACTGTGGTCCTACAGCTGTTTATAGGTTTCCCATGCTGCTCATAACGTCTGTATCTATGTCAAGGCTCACGTTTTTGTATATTTATCGCGCAGGCAATTTGCAAAAATTTATCAGAGGCATTTGTAACCTTTGCGAGGCCTAGAAATTGTACAGTGAGGTCAAACTCGAATGTGTACCCACTTTCAGAGACGGCAGGAAGTTCAGTGTTAAAAGGACCCTGCGACACTTTTTCAGCAGTGCAAGTAAACCTGCGCGACGTTTAGATTACGCTGCCAGGAATACCTGAGCAAATATTACACGTGCACGTGAAGTGGTGAGCGCGCAAATCGCTGTGAAAGACGCGGAAAAACCAACCGCGCTCTCTTCAGTTCTCCTTATTATGCACCCCTGGCATGGCCAAAGCGACGTCACTGAGGCCATGGTTGTTAGATGGGCTGTCTCCCATTTCCGCCGTCGTCAGCTCTGTGTACAAACCTCTTCTATGCCTGAACCTGTAGGCACAGTTTTGCCGTTTCTTTGTGTTTTGAATGCGGGCGGAGTTTGAGCGATGAGCTTAATACTTCCCTTTCACCGGGACCACTCGACAACAAACGTTTATTGCACCGAAAACGCCCTACCAGCCCGAGCGCGCGCTTGCGAGCAGGCACCCATGCCTGCTTTTGTGTGGCACCAGACCGGAAATAGGCCCTTCCGCGTTGCGGAGA